>NC_092715.1:177365198-177675792 GCF_047496885.1 Scyliorhinus torazame | reverse complement strand
GCAGCTTTCTACAAGACCAATTTAACTAGTCCCACTCTGCAAAGTGTTTCTCTTCAAGTACTTATCCAGTTCCCATTTGGAAGGCATGATGGTTTTCCACCACTTTCTCAGGCATTGCATTCCAAACCCTAACCATTTGCTGCCTAAAACGTTTTTCCTCTTGTTGCCGTTGGTTCTTTGGCTAATCATGTTAACTCGACGTCCTCGGGTTCGCGACCCTTCTGCCAATTTCTCACTTATCTACTTTGTGTAGACCCTCAAGATTTTGACCCTCTATCAAATCTCCTCTCAACCTTCTCTCAGCAGAACAACTCTAGTTTCTCTCGTTGATTGACATAGCTGAAGTCTTTTATCTCTGGAGCCATTCCACCCAAACCTTTCTATACCCTCATTAAAGTTCTTACAAATTCCTAATCTGCGGTCCCCAGAGTTGAGCACAGTACTCAGTTAAGGTCAAATTAGTGGTATGTGAAGCTTCTTCATAACGTCCTTGCTTTCGTACTTTATGCCTCTATTTAGCAAGCTCAAGATCCCAGTTGTGCTTTTAACTACTTTCTCAATCTGCCCTGCCAGCTTCAATAATTTGTGCGCATATCTTTTTCCATGCGCCCCTTTTTAGAATTATATCCTTTATTTTACATTGCTTCCCCTTGTTCCTCCAACAAAATATGTTATTTCACACTTCTCTGCATTAAATTTCACCTGCCACATGTCTACCCATTTCATTAGTCTAGCTGTATATCGTCTTGAAGTCCACCACTATCCTCCTCACGGTTCCCAGAATTTCCAAGCTTTGTCATTAATATGCTGACAAACCTATTATGTTGCACTTTATCAAACACCTTTTGGAAGACCGTGTACAGCAGATCAACTATACTACCCTCATCAACCTTTGCATTAACCTTATCAAAGAATTTTATTATAGCCTATTTTAATTCATAAAATCTGTGCTGGCTTTAATTAATTTGTCTACTTTTGTTCTGGATGATTGGTTCTAAAGCTTTTTCCATCACCAAGGTTAAATTGATTGGCTGTAGTTGCTGAGCTTATCCTTGCACCATTTTTGAACATGGGTAAAGCATTTGCAATTCTCCTGTTCCCCCACATCAAGAGGATTGAAAGATTATGGTCAGTACTTCCACAATTTTCACTCTTACTTCCCTCAGCATCCTCGGATATATCGCATCTCCTCACAGTAACTTATAAACTAAGTACAGCCAGCCTTTCTTATAGATCAGCCTTATCAATTTTTGGCCCATCCAGTATCTCAATAACCTCTTCTTCCACAATGACCATCGTTCTCTTGATAAAGATAGACGCAGAGTACTCATACAGTATCTGAACCATACCCTCTGCCTCTATCTACATATTCCTTCTTTGTGTCTCTGATCAGCGCCACCCCTTCTCTCAATATCCTTTTACTATTTATAGTGTATAGATGTATTTTGGATTCCACTTTATTTTAGCTACCTGTCTCTTCATATACTCTCTTTCTGCCTCTCATTTGCTTTTACACTCTCTCTTCCCTCTGAACATTCTACAATTGGCCTGGTTTTCAACCCGACATCTCTCATATCCGCAGTTGTTTCATTTTACTCTCTATACCTTTATCAATCAGGGCACACTGGCTTTTTTTGCTCTGTCTTTTCCCCTTATTAGAATGTTCCTTGACTGTACCTGAAGCATCCCCTCTAAAGGCAGCCTTTGGTTTCATTACAATTCTGTAAGTCTTTGATTTCAATTTACCTGTGGCAGATCCATTCTCACCCCACTAAAGTTCATCCTCCTGCCATTGAGGTTTCTCCTTGTCATTTTCCATAGCTAACCTAAACATGATACGATGATCACTGTTCCCTAAATGTTCCCCAAATGATACTTGACTCACTTGACACACCCCATTCCTCAGAACCAAATCCAACAATCCTTCTTCATTGGTCCCAAAACATACCAGAGCCAATGTGACAACTCCCAGGACCATTCCATCCTGCTTGTATAGTACTCTGCTTTCACTTCTGGTAGGTTTGTCCTGTTGGTGGGTCAGGACATATCCAGGAATGGTGATAGGGGAATCTGGAACATTAGCTGTAAGGTATGATTCAGTGAGCCTGGCTATTACTATTGCTTGGCTACTGTTTGGGACCACTCTCCCAATTTTGGAACAAATTCCCAGATGTTAGTAAAGAAGACCTTGCAGAGTCGACTGGGCAGAGTGTGCCCAGATCTAGATCTATTCTAGCTGGTCTGTTGGATTAGGCTTAACTTTTCTGTAGCAATTTGATATAACTGAATGGTTTGCGAGGCCATCTCCGGAAGTAGTTAAGAGTCAATCACATTACTGTGGATCCGGATTCACATGCAGGCCTGTGGGGTTAAGGGGAGCAGATTTCCCCCCCCTTAAAGGACCAAAGATATTAAAGGCAAAGACTGAGACTCCTGCACGTTGAGCATCACTAGCTGACCCAGTGTTGGAATTTTACATCAGTTGCTCCAAATATTCAAATAACCCCCGAGATTAAAATTGAGCATACAGTGCAAGTTGAAGTAGAAATTATTTATTTCAAAAAATATCCAGATGACAGCATAACTCAGAAATCATTATGCTGAATGTTTGACTCAATGAAAAAAATCCCCATCGTATGTGAAAATGACTTGCTTAAAATGCTACAGTTTGTGAAGAAATGTTCAGGAAAATACACTTTGTTTACTTGCAAAGGCATGGGCGGGATTCTCCGTCGGCTGACGCCAGAATCTGGAAACGCGATTGGGCGGAAAATCGGTTTTGACGCTGAAATCATGGCGGGTGCCACTTTCATGCCAAATTGCAAGTCTCCTGTGCCTCGACAGCAGTGTCAATGCACGTCCAGTAAACGGCATTGGCACATCATTAGTGGGCCTGACCCGGTATAATCCGGCACCTCAGCAATTCTCCGCCTCCACTGGCCGGATTCCCAATGGCAAGGTTCACTTTTGCTGCTAAAAATCGTGAAACAAGCGCTGTGGCTGATGAGTGAGAGAGAGAGGAGATAGGACACAGAGACGCGGGACCGTGGCCAGGCTGGTTGGCGCGGGGGGGGGGGGGGGGGGAGAGGTAGTGGGGGGGTGATGGGGGGAAGGGCAGTGGGGCCTGGGTGACCCTATGGGACTGGGGCGATGTCCAGGCATGGACCGCCATTGTCACAGCCTGCAAGGCAGCCATCTTGCTGCGCACCCCACTGACCACCCCCTCTTGCCCCCGGGTTCTGCAGAGTGGCACCGTCCACATGGGTGCTCCCACCCCCGCACCTCAATCGCCACCCCACCACCCTTCATGCCCCACCCTCCGCCATACCACATCACACTCTGACTGTGCCACCACCTTCTGGGTCTGCGCTACATCAGCCAGTGACTGTGCCATCTCCTCTGCGTCTGCTACGTCGCAGTGTCTGAGCAATGCCGCTGACTCTCTCAGTCATGGCCTTCTGTTACTGGGCCACACTCAGGAGTGCCACTGCAATATCCTTGCGGCTCTGGCACATAGTTGCCTGTGAGAGGGCAACCCTGTCCTGGGCCTTAGCCACCACCTGCACAGATTGCCCCAGGTCTTGGACATGCTGATCCATAGCCGAAACCCTCGCCTGAAGGCCAGTCCCGCCACTTAGCTCTGCCAATCCTGGAGGCCCACTGCCGTCTCGACCAGAATCTGCATTCCCGCGGCCATAGAATACAGGGAGTGGACCACCTCCGTCTGGGATTGCGCCACATCACACTCCAACTGTACCACCACCTTCTGCATCTGTGCCACATCAGCCACTGACTATGCTATCTCCCTCTAGGACTGGGCCATCTCCCTCTGCGTCTGTTACATCGGCAGTTCCTGAGCAATGCCGCTGACGCTCTCAACCATGACTGCTGTGACTGGGCCACGCTCAGGACCGCCACTGCAATGTCCAAGTTAGCTCTGGCACATGTTTGCCTGTGAGAGGGCAACCGTGTCCTGGGCCTTAGCCACCATCTGTACAGGTTGCCCCAGGCCTTGGACATGCTAATCCATGGCCGAAACCCTCGCCTCAAGGCCTCCACCGCGGTCGCCACCCGTGCGCTGTTGGCCTGAGTGGCACGCACCGCCAGCACCACCACCTGCTCCTGCACACAGTTGGACTCCTCCACCTGAACCTGCAGTTGATGGATGCTCGCCGACCACCCCTCATGTAGTCCCTGGCTATGCGGCTGCGTCTCCAGAATCGATGGGACTGTCCGTTCCAGAAACCCAAAACCTGTCTGGATGGCAGCTAGTTCCTGGGGTCAGCCTGCCCTCCGACCATCTGTTCCCCTCGGGAGTTCCTACCTCCACCTGATGTACCGGAGCATTTGTGTGGGAGCACCAGATAGTGTCCGAGGAACCTCTGCATTTCAGTGCCCAAACGAAGCAAGTGTCTCTGGGAACGTGGCGGGCGGTGGAATCAACTGTGAGAGGAAATCTGTGTTATCCCCGGACTTGGGCTGTGGATGGCCTGGGCCTGGGTTGATGACTCTCATCCATTTCAATATATCCTCATCATTGCTCGGAACCCAGGGCTCTGGCTGTGGCTCTGGCTGGAACGGGGGACACTAGAAGGACCTCCCTTATCACCAGGTCATGCAAGGCACAAAACAGGACCCATGATCAGACCACGGGCCGGGGAAGAGTGGGTAGGTGGAGGGAGGTGTGTGGAGCAGAGGTGAGGGGTGTGGGTGATGGTGGTGTGTGTGTGGGGGTGGTGTGTGGGTGATGTTGCATTGGGTGACACACGTGTCACTGAAACCACAACTCAGCAGGATCTCACTTCCTCTCCCGACTCCCGCCTCCATCCCGGAGACTGCCCTTCTCTTGGGCCTGCCGACCATGTCCAGGACCTGCTGCTCTGCCGGGGTGAGGGGCCGCAGGTCCAGCGGTCCCTCTGCAGTCTTCTCCTGCTCCCGGTGGGTATGGGTGGCCTTCTCCTGGGTGGGGGGGGTGGGCAGAAAATGCAGTGTTAGACAGTCCAACACATGCAACCCAGGGGGTGGGTAGCTGGTGGCTTCAGTGGCCAGGCGACCGGTATGCGTGCCGGCATGTGGTGCAGGTGGTGGTTCGGCTGCCCACCGCGTGGGGGGTTGGGTGGGGGAGCGTTATGGGTGTGAGGGACGGGGGTTGGTGCCAGGGGCACAGTGCTGCCCCTGTTCTTTACGCAGAGGGTGGTGGGTGCCTGGAACGCATTGCCGGCGGAGGTGGTAAAGGCGGGCACGATAGCGTCATTTAAGATGGATCTGGACAGATACATGAATGGGCAGGGAGCAGAGGGATACAGATCCTTAGAAAATAGGCGACAGTTTTAGATAGAGGATCTGGATCGGCACAGGCTTGGAGGGTTAAAGGGCCTGTTCCTGTGCTGTAATTTTTCTTTGTTCTTTGTTCTCTTACTCACCCTGGCCGCAATTTCTTCCGGCATTTCTGGCTGGTCCAGATGGTGTTGCTCATGGCGCTGATGGCCGCTGCCACCTATGCCCAGACATGACGAATGGCAGTGGCTAGCAGCCTCCTTCCCATGCCAGGGTACAGGGTCGCCTGCCTCTCCTCCATGGTGTACTGCAGGGTCTCAAGCTCGGTGTCCGTAAAATGGGGTGTCGCTCTCTTCGCTGCCACTTTGTTGACTGAGATGGTGTGTGTGGGAAGTGCAGTGTGCATATGTGGCTGCAGCTTGTCAGGCTCCTGACAATCGCAAATCCGGCAATTCCTGCACCGTTTGTCATTGGAATCGATGTGTTCTATGTGGCGCCAGTGCTAGTCCCACAACGGTCACTGAATCGGTCCTGGTACGGCGCCTGTTTTGCTATCGTAGAATTCTACGAATCCTGCCCCAGCACTTAGTCTCGAATTCTGCCGTTGATCTGATGACTTAATTCTCTTCAAAATACATTGGCAGATCACTAGCTCGACGTTACTGAGGTGGAAATAGCACAAAAGGGGGCACGGTGGCGCAGTGGTTAGCACTTCTGCCTCACGCCGCCTAGGACCCGGGTTCAATCACAACCCCGGGTCACTGTCTGTGTGGAGTTTGCACATTCTGCCCGTGTCTGCATGGGCCTCACCCCCACAACCCAAAGATGTGTCAGGTAGGTGGATTGGCCCCCCTAAAACTGCCCGAGAATTGGAAAAAAGATTTTTAAAGGGAAAAAAAGGAAATGTATCACAACTCATTGTGACTTCACTTTTCCTAAACCAAAATCCAGTCTGGCTGTTTCTGACTGCAATATATAGAAAAAGAGTTAATAACGAACAGAAACTAATTCAAAAGTCCATGGCAACAGCTGGATATTCGAATGCTTTACTTGAGATAGTAGAGGAAGACACTAAAACTAGAAACTAGGGGCGCGATTCTCCGATCCTCCGCGGTTGACGCGGCGCCAGTCGGGGGTCATTGAAAGAGGCCCCATTCTCCATGCTTGACGGGCCGGGTTCCGCTGAGCCCCGCCGGCGTGGTTCACATGTGGTCCCACCCGGCGGGACCTCGGCGTTGTGACTGCAGGTGCCGTCCTGGTGGGGGGGCGGGGGGGATCCGACTCCGACGGGGGCCTCCACAGTGGCCAGGCCCGCGATCGGTGGGTGTGCTCATTCTGGGGGGGGCCTATATTTCTCCGTGCCGGGCTCCGCAATGTTGCGCGGGCAACCACACGCATGCATGGAACCGTGGCCTGCCGCCGCGCACATGTGCGGCTGCCCGGGCGTATCTGCAGGCCCTCGCCGCCAGCCAGAGCTGCAGGACGCAAGTCGGGACCCTGCTAGCCCTCTTGAAAATGGAGAATCACCCCGGACTTCATAGGAAAAAGTCCGGGGTGATTCGCACCCGTTTTCTGGTGGGCGTGGGGACTTAGTCCTCACAACGGAGAATCCCAGCCTAGAATTTTTCAAAGGGAAAATCTTCAGTAGGAACGTCTTGTCTATCTGTTGGTTGTACAGCCAGCACTAGAGTGAAGGAAGAATGTAGTGATAATGTCACTGAACTATTAATCCAGGGGCTCAAGGAGCATGGATTCAAACTCCTCCATGGTAGCCGGTGGAATGTAAATTGAATTGATTATTCTGGAATGTAAAACTAGTCACAGTAACGGTGACAATGAAACTATAATTGATTGCCATAAAAACCCATCTGGTTCACTAATGTCCTTTAGGGAAGGAAATCTGCCGTCCTTACCTGGTCTGGCCAACATGTGACTTCAGACTTACAGCTATGTGGTTGACTCTTAAGGGTTGTCTGAAATGCCACTCAGTTCCAGGGCAATTAGGGATGGACAAGAAACTCTGGACTTGCCAGTGACGTCCACAACCTATAAAAGAATAAAGAAAAAATAAGATATCTTCAGTTGACTGAAAGGTCAGATATTATGGCAGTAACCAGATGAAATTTGTGCAAATGACCTGGGAACACTTCAAGTGAAAATAAATGACACCAATGAAGGGTATCAGTTGACATTCTTGCAATGTCCATTCATTGCATTGGGTGCAAGTGGCCAGCTGCTCAAACACATGAACGACAGCGGCTGTAAAATAAAAATTGACAAAACAAAAAGTATGTTGAATAGAGAATTAGAAAAAACAATTAAGGAACACAATCAATCATTTAAACTGCCTTGCTGTGTGAGTAGACCGTGTGGGACCAAATCCAAACAAATTGTACACCACAGACCACAGACAATGACAGCCCTGCTAGAGTCCAAACCACATTGTTCATGATTTCAAATGCACTTGAAATTGGAAGCATTGCGGTTTGAATTGGACAGTGTAAACTGGACAGCGGTAAGCTAAACAAAGCACATTCCAGAAAACACCGGTAAATGTTATTTTATAGAAGCATTACATCAGTTGGCCCAGCCCTCCAATACTGATCGTTGTTCTAGATCATTTCCTAAATTGTACTGTTAAATATGGACAGAGAAATTTTACATTCAAAAAGTAAAATTTTGGACAGAATACATGGAGGCTAAATGCATGCAAACTTTACACTGCTTGCCTGTTGCAATGATTTCAGTGTCCAGCTCATTGCTTGGTTGGATTTATGAGCAGGGGACCACTTGAGTGGCTAGCACCACCTAAAGCTAATCTGTACTACTTAAAGCTAGCCTGCACTTTTCATTTCACTTCTTAAAGCAGAACAGGTCCTAGCAATAATGCAGGAAGTGACTCTAATGTGGAAATATTGAAGAATAACACAACATAGGAGAAATCCAGCACCAGGATTTTTAGACACTGCATTGGACTCCTTGTTGGTGGAGGTGGAAAGGAGGAAAGCTGTCCTCTATCCACAGGAGGCCCTCTAGACACACACTCAAAAAGCAATTGAAACAGATAATCAAGAAGGTCAATGCCAGGAGTCAAGCACCAAGGACCTTGATGCAATGTCGTAAGAAGTTCAAGAACCTCACATGAGTAATCAAGGTCAGCGAAATGACCTTCAAATGTCATATCCTACCAACAGCATCACAAGCCTCAGAAAATGCTCAATTCGCCAGACCCCCGTCATTCACCTACCGACAATCGCGAACAATCAGGTCTCATATCTAATATTCACATGCTTCACCACGTCTTCACACACAGTACGACTGCAAGCCTCTCACCTATATTACTCAGCTTGCACACTGTCAGCTATTCAGCCACGACAAACACACCATCCAAATGGATTACATCTCACAAACAAGCTTGCTTCTCGCTTGCAAGACAAAATGGCACACAACCGGAGGCATGCGGAGCTAAACGGAGGGGACAGATATGCCTGCACGTCCTAACCTCCATGGAGGAGCTTGTGCTGGCTTATTTGGAGTGCCTATTGATGAGGCAGTAGCCAGTAATGTGCCAGAAGCCATCAAAGATGACTATCTTCATACCCAATCCTTGTTTTGCCATCCCCGCACCCCCATACCACACACTCTTCCACTTTACAAGCAGCAAACAGTGTGAACATGCACTTCCAACAATACTGTGCTTGTGTTTTTCTCCTCTTTGATAGCTAAGAAATGCAATGTGGCCAGGCAGGAAGGATAGCGATAAAACGGTTTGTTGAAGACACCCATCCCTCGATTTCATACTCACAGTCACTGGCTCGATCACCCAGCACAGTGCATGATCTACAGTTAGCATAAAGACAGGATTTGCATGCGATGAGACACTGCACACTTGCCTCCACCCAGAGGACAAGAATAGCATTAGTGCCAGCTTAAATACATACAAATTAGGAGTAGGGGTAGACCATTTAGCCCTGGGAGCCTGCACCGCCATTCAATTAGATCATGACTGATCTGATTGTGGCCTCAATGCCACATTCCCACACACCCTGATGACCTTTAGACTACCTTGTTAGCCAGGAATCTATCTACCTTTGCTTTAAAATATTCAGTGACCCTGCCCCCACATCTCTGGGGAAGAGAGTTCCAAAGACAACCCTCTGAGAGAAATAGGGTGGGATTCTCCCATCGGGCGGCTAAGTATTGACGCTGGCGTAAAAACGGGAGTGTCTTACTCCGGCGTCAACAAGCATTTTGGTGCCCAATTCTCGGGGCCACAGGGGGCCAGCACGGCGCTGGAGTGGCCCACGCCACTCTAGCTGCTGACCCCGGCGTCAACTGGCTGCTGCGGGGTCCACGCATGCGCAGTGGCACCGGCGCCAATGCGTGCATGCGCAGTGGCACCCGCGCCAACGCGCGCATGCGCAGTGGCTCCTTGCTCCGCGCCAGCCCCGACGCCAAATGGCGTAGCCTACAGGGGCCGGCGCGGAAGAAAGAAGGCCCCCAGCCCGAGAAGCCGTCCCGCCGATCGGTGGGCCCCGATCCCCCCTTCCCCCCCCCCTGGGGCGGACCTCCCCTCCCCCACACGGGCCGCCCCCGGACCCTTCAACGCCGAGGTCCCACCGGCTCAGAGCATGTTAGAACGGCGCCGGCGGGACTCGGGTTTTTTGTCACGGCCGCTCAGCCCATCCGGGCCGGAGAATCACGGGTGCCGATTCTCTGACCCGGCGCAGGTTCGGAGAATCCCACCCATAGTTTCTACTCATCTCCATCTTAAATGGGCGACTCCTTATTTTTAAACTATTTGCCCTAATTTGAGTCTCTCCTAGAAGGAGAAACACCTTCTTAGCATCCACCCTATAGGATCTTTTATGTTTCAGTAAGATCACCTCTCAGTCTTCTGAACTCCAATGGATACAGGCCCAACCTGTCTAACCTTTCTTCATAAGACAACTCCACAATCACCTTTCACTGCCCCACCCACATCCCTGGTTTCAATTGGGGACTGCACAAAAAAATGCTTTATGCATTGGGAAGTAGGCGTATTCCAGCATGTCACAAGGTATTATTCAGACCTTGGAGCCCATTCTATCCAGCATGGAGGTGGTGAACAACTGGGTTTGCACACATGTGGACCCAACAATGATCCGGTGTCTGATGTCACAACTTTCATTGCCGCACATACAACTTCCAGCTAATATCTATGTGCTGCAGTGGATCCATGGAGCACAAACCTGCTGAATTTTCTCAGGAGGAAAGAATTTCTCCTGTCATTCCGCCAGTACCCTTGATATTGCCTGCATGACCAGTGCAGCTGATGCCAAGAAAGTGCAGTCTGGCCTTGTAGGCCTAGAGTAGCTTGGCATTTTCTCCATAACCATCTACAATCTTCTCAGTTGGAACTCAGCTGTCTTCCACCAGCCACGCTGCAGCTGCTGGGTAGAACTGCCTATAAGAACTAAGACAGGCAAAGGCTGATGAAAGATGTACACCCAAGGAATGCACAAGGTGATTGCTGAATTTGTATGCAAGTGACATGGTTTCATTTAATAAGTTTGGTTTGGAACGTTTATTTTATGATGGCTTTTGTTTTTGCTTGTGGCTAAGTGGACATTATGATGGTCAGTGACAGAGGGAAGATATGGTGTGGAAATGTTGATGAATGGGCAGTTGAGAAAGTGATTATTGGTGTCACACAATAATGAATATAATCCAGCCAGAAAGATATTGTTCAGCTTGCCTCCTCCCTCCTTCCTTCTCCTCATGCACACTTCTCCTCCTCCTCCTCGTGTTTCTGCTTCTCAACTGCTCACTGTGTAGCTAGTGGTGAGGGCCCTGCAATATGCAGGAAATCTTCACACCCACTTTGCTGAATAGTGCAGAAATCCTCCAAAATGATCAAGGCGGTTTTAGTATGTCAAATGTCCGCTCAGTCAAATTTTGTATGGCAATATGGCTCTCATTGTACACATGCTGTTCACATGTGTGTGTGTTTGTGTGTGTGTGTGTATCCAGTAGCCTCCTTTTGGTTTGCTGTGGACTATGTAGAATGAAGCCATCATGTCTGTCTCCAGGATGCCAGATATTAACTTGCATTATTCACTGTGTATAATCATGCACCAGCTGAACATCGAAGGAGAAGGATTCTTTTTTGTTCCCTTACAGGACATTGTTAACATTTGGTGCCTTCAGAATGATGTGCATTTAGTCAATGGCATCATGTTGCTATTTCCAGACACCTTGTGGGTACTAGTGCACCAAGGGGAGTCTTGTCATCTTTGAAAAGCTCACTCCACCTTCTAGTCTAGCAAGAGTGAATGAAATGAATGTAGTTCTCATTGAGAAGAGAGCCCAAGCGATGTCCTTTATGTAACATTGTATGGCAGCCTGTGAGATGTTGTAAATATGGCCAGCTCAAGTCTTGGAAGAAGCTGGAGGATAAAAGGTCACGGCTATATTCACCTTCACCGCCATTGACAATGTGGTCCTTGCCCAACTCTGAGGTTGAATTGTGACTGTGCAAGAGATCAGTGAGAATGTTCTTACTGAACAGCAAATGTCCTAGACATCAATTTTCACTGTGATTTAGGTAGGAGAATTGTTCCCCAAACCTGGAGTATTGTGTTCAGTTTTGGTCTCCTTACTTGAGAAAGGACGTACTGGCACTGGAGGGTGTGCACAGGAGATTCACGAGGTTAATCCCAGGGCTGAAGGGGTTGGATTACGAGAAGAGGTTGAGTAGACTGGGACTGTACTCGTTGGAATTTAGAAGGATGAGGGGGGATCTTATAGAAACATATAAAATTATGAAGGGAATAGATAGGCTGCATGCAGGCAGGTTGTTTCCACTGGCGGGTGAAAGCCGAACTAGGGGGCATAGCCTCAAAATAAGGGGAAGTAGATTTAGGACTGAGTTTACGAGGAACTTCTTCACCCAAAGGGTTGTGAATCTATGGAATTCCTTGCCCACTGAAGCAGTAGAGACTCCTTCATTAAATGTTTTTAAGATAAAGATAGATAGTTTTTTGAAGAATAAAGGGATTAAGGGCTATGGTGTTCGGGCCGGAAAGTGGAGCTGAGTCCACAAAAGATCAGCCATGATCTCATTGAATGGTGGAGCAGGCTCGAGGGGCCAGATGGCCTACTCCTGCTCCTAGTTCTTATGTTCTTATGATGGATGGATTTGGCACCAGCTAACAGTCAATTGACCCACCGTCTTCCTATTTCTTCTATCAGCTTGTCTTGCTTTGCAAGTCCTCTGTTCAAATCTGAAAAGTACCAAAAATATATAGAACTGTAACAGCTGGACCACCAACTGAGCTTGGAAGGAGTTGATGATCCCTTTAAATAGCATTAGTGGCAAGATGATTCATACTGCTGAATGTGATGTCAAGAAAGGACATTAGCTGGAGCATTAAACTAAATTAGCTTTGCCTCTCATCAAACACCTTTTTTGCATACTTCCAGCAAGGACTCACTGCACATGAGTGAACACTATAGTCTCTATGGTGTCCAGAAATAGTGACATGGCAATTTTACCATGGTGGGTCTACCGGAGGGAGTTGAGGGCTCAATGCTGACTGAATACTTTGCTGCAAAATTCTCCCAGTTGATGAGTGATGCTGAGGTATTTGCTGTGCCGGAGCTGGACAACACACACAGGACATTGAGGCAGAAACTGCGACTGAATGAGCCACCTCCAGTGGTGATCATTCGGTTTCATAATTTCAAGAGAAAGGAGCAGGTCCTGGAATTGGCCAAGAAAGCACGGACCATCTGTTGGAACGGTAACATGGCAAGGATTTACCAGGACATTGGCACGGAACTGGCAAAACAATGGGCAGCCTCAATAAGGTGAAGACAGTCCTATTATTCGAAGAGTGTGATTTGCGGTTGTGTACACAGCGAGGCTAAGAGTCATGTTTCTGTTTCAAAACTCTGGGGCAGGCTGAGGACTTTATCAGAGATTATGGACTGGTCATGGGTTTGAGGGATGCAAGTGGGGGGTTGGATGTTGCGGGTGTTACTATTTTACTGTTTTATTGGCCATGTTCATATTGTTTTGAGTTGAGTTGGGGTAATGGTGGAGTTGTTTGGATGGGGCTGTTTCCTCTAACCTGTTTTTATGATTATCCTTCTTTTGTGGGCTTAAGACGGCAGGGGGTATCTTTCCTTAGTTTAAGGCTTTTGTTTTTTATGGGCGGGAGAGGCGAGCTTGGGGCAGACGTTAAGGCGATGGTTAAGGAATAGGTGGGACCTGGGATGGGGTGGTCACCTTACTAGCACTAAAAAGTAAGGTAGTTAATGGAAGTCAAGTGGGGGATGGGGCTGAGACTTTTTGGGCCAGTTTGGTTAAGCTCGATGGGTCGGGAAGTGGGGGAGGGGAGAGAGTTGGAAGAGACAACAGGCTATCTGTTGACTGGGAGAAGGGGAAACTAATGGTGACCATTTATCTTTCTCTGCTCCACCATTCAGGTGGGACAGGTCACCATCTTAGGTGGGCCTGTAGCCTGGGAATCATCGGCCAAGCTATGGCCTTTTGCAGTGATAATGATTGACTCGAGGCTGGGGTGGTGGGGGGGGGTTGTAAACGACCCTCAACAAGGGTGGTCACCTGGAATGTGTGGGGCCTGGGGGGAACCAGTCAAAAGAGCACGAGGTTTTGCTAATTTTTTTCAATAAATATTTTTATTAAGGCATTTGTATGAACAGTAAATACAAAAACACGCAATAACAAACAGGAACATCATAATAAATAAATAACTAGCTAACCAACACCCCTGCCATTCCCCCCCTGCCTTCCCCATTTTAACCCCTTTATCTCCCCCCCCCCCCCCCCCCCCCCCCCCAGCCACCGAAGTCAAACTTAACTTTCTCCAGCCATAGGAACTCCGCCAGGTCGCTCGCCCACACCCCCCGTTTCAGTGGCTCCGGGTCCCTCCACTCCAACAAAATCAGTCTCCGGGCTACCAGTGAGGCAAAGGCCAGGACATCAGCCTCTCTCACCCCCTGGACTCCTGGGTCTTCCAACACTCCAAGTCGCCAATTCTGGACTCGGGGTGGGTGTGGGGGTGGGTGTTGGGGGGGGGGGACTGTCATGGGAGTGTCCCTTTCAGAAATGTTTTTGTCTTATCACATGGCTTCAGTGATGTAATTGTGTGGGTGGAGCTGGACTGTGGCTTTGCGCGTTTTTACTTTCGCTTTGAGTTTGGAGCTGGTTTGTGACTCTGTGGGTTTTACTTTCGCTTTGAGTTTTGGACCGGATTTGAACTGCACAGGTTGAAAGAAGTGTTTCTCTAACTTCATTTTAAAAGCTGTTTCAAGACTATTTGATAACTTAAAAGAGATAACTGCTTTCTGGAAGGAATTCCACCCTGCTATTTTGGTAAAAAGGTTTTTTTGGTTTTTGGGATCTTGAATTGGAACAGTTAAAGGGGGGAATTTATTAAGGGTTACACATAGATTACCGTAGCTGTGTGGAGTCTTGATGTTTGTGGTTGATGAAAATGCTTACTGTGTGTGTTTATAAAAATGTTAACTAAATTCGTAGAATAAAGCTTGTTTTTTGATTAAAAAGCGTTTAAGAACTCTGTTGAATAACACCTGAAAGGCAGGCTCTTGTGCTCATTGTAACCAAAATCGATAAACAGTTATATGTCAACCAAACAAAAACCCACATCATGAACTCCATATCGTCCCAGTTTAGGACATAATCATGAACCAAATCTACCTGCATCCCCTCAAGCTTCCCACTCACCATCACGAACCTCCCTCTCGAATCTGCCACAATGTTCCCCACCTCAAACGCCACCCGTTTGTTTACCAACACTGCCACCCCCTTCATCTTCACATCCAACCCCGACTGAAAGACCTGCCCTACCCACACTTTCTTTAGCCTTGTCTGATCCCCAATCTTCAGATGTGTTTCTTGCAAAAAGGCCATGTCCGCCTTCAAACTCCTCAACTACGCGAACACATACGACCGTTAGAACTGTCTATTCAGCCCTTTCACATTCCATGTGACCCATCTCGGCGGAGGGCACCTCGCCCCACCCCCCACCCCCGCCCCCCCCCCCCCCCCCTTCCCTGCCGATCAACCATATCCCTTTTTGGCTCGCCGCTGGCCCGTGTCACACGACCCTCCAGGCCCACCCTCAGATGCCCACCGTTCCCACTCCTTTCCTTGCTGCACCATAGCAACTACATCTTTGGCAGCAGCCCCCCTCTTTTCCCCCCACCCCTGAACAAAACAACAACCCCATCCCTCTCTATCACACTAACCACCTGGCCACCCCCCCCATAGCGCTCCCATTACTTAGCCCACCCATCTAGCCTGGCATCCCTGCCAAAGGCACCTGAGCCTCCTACCTCCCACTGATTCCCCTCCCTCCTTGCATACGTCCATAAAACAAACAACAATGAAACAAGGAAAAAGGTGCACTCACCCTCGACGCTCCCCAAGCATCCCGCCACCAAACCTAACAAAACATCTCAAAGGAGAAAAGTTCTCCAACAACCAACAAACGAATAAGACAGAAAAAGCAAATATCTCCTCACACCTCCTCCACAGTTCAATGTCCTCCTTTTGCCAATCCATTGTATCATATCAATTCCATTGCCTCCTCTGGTGTCCTGAAATAATGTTCTCGGCTGTTAAAAGACACCCAGAGGCAGGCCGGGCACAACATTCGAGCATAACCCCCTTTTTAAAGAGGGCAGCTTTCACCTGATTGAACCCGGCTCTCTTCTTCGCCAGGTCCGCGCCCAGGTCCTGGTACACCAGAAGCTCATTCCCTTCCCAAGTGCACCTCCTCGTTTGCCTCGCCCATCTTGATATCTTAATATCGCACCATCATCACTCTCGGCGGCTCGTTCATCTGCGGCTTTCTCATCAGCGCCCTGTGCGCTCGGTCGACCTCCAAGGGCCGCTCAAAGGCCCCCTTCCCCACCAACGTCTCCAGCATCTTGGCTACAAACGTGCCAGCGTCCGCTCCCTCGATGCCTTCAAGCATCCCCATAATTCTTAAATTTTGTCTCTAGGAGTGATTCTCCAGGTCCTTCACCTTTTCCTTTAACCACTTCTGGGTCTCCTGCATCATTCTTATTTTGGCAACCAACGAGGTAACTGCTCCTCGTGCTCCCGCACTGACTCCTCCACTTTCCGAATAGCCTAGCCCTGGGTCTCCAGCCTCTGGGCGAGATTCTCCACTCCCACGCCGGTTGGGAGAATCGCCTGGGCCGGCAAAATTTCCCGGGATGCCGGTCCGACGCCCCCCCGCGATTCTCCCAAGCGGCGGGAACGGCCCGGTCGAATTCCGCAGGCCGCAGGCCAGAGAATCGCCGGAGACACCCAAAATGGCGATTCTCCGGCACCCCCGTTATTCTCAGGCCCGGATGGGCCGAGCGGCCAGGCCAAAATGGCGGGTTCCCCCCGGCGCCGTCCACACCTGGTCGCTGCCGTCGGGAACAGCGTGCGAACGCTGGGGGTGCGGCCTGCGGGGGGGCGAGGGGGGATCCTGCACCGGGGGGGGGGGGTACCTCAAATGTGGGGTGGCCTGCGATCGGTGCCCACCGATCGTTGGGCCGTCCTCTCTGAAGGAGGACCTCCTTCCTTCCACGGGCCCGCAAGATCCGTCCGCCATCTTCTTGCGGGGCGGATTTAGAGAGGACGGCAACCACGCATGCGTGGGTTGGCGCCGGCCAACCCGCGCATGCGTGGATGACGCCAGTTATGCGGCGCGGCCGCGTCATCTATGCGGCGCCGCCTTTACGCGGGCGACAAGGCCTGGCGCGTGTAGATGATGCGGCCCTGATCCTAGCCCATTGTCAGGGCCTGAATTGGTCGGGATCGGTGCCGTTTTGCGCCGTCGTGAACCTCAACGGTGTTCACGACGGCACGGCCACTTCGGCGTGGGAGTGGAGAATCACACCCTCTGTTCCACATGGTCAATTTACACTTTTTTTAAAATTCCCACTTTTAATGGTTCCACCGCCTTGGCTAGGTCTTCCTGGGCTTCGCTCCTCTGCCGGCTGAACTTCTCATTTCAGAAGTCCACCAGTTGCTCCGTTGACCACTGGGCAGGCAGAACAAGCCCTTTGCCCGCCATCATCTTGACCTATGGCGCACAAAGATTCTCTTGCTCCAGCAGCTCCCTTCTTCTCGACCTACTTCTGGCCTGTGGATTCATCCACCAGCCTCACCAGTGGAGTTTAACTTTCTTCAGTCACCCCTACAACTTTTTCACTGAAACACCCACCCAACAAGCGGGGAAAAGGCCTGAAAAAGCCGCCTCAAGCGGGAGCTGCCAAATGTGTGACCACTCACTCCATGGCCACCATCAAAATTCTCCGGGATTTTGCTAATTTAAAGAATTTGGGAGCCTATGTGATATTAAGTAGGGTGCACTTCCAAGGGCCGGAGCAGACTTGATGGGCCGAATGGCCTCCTTCTGCACTGTAAATTCTATATTTCCTCCAGGAGACCCAAATGCACGAGTGAGATCAGGCATCTCTTCGGACGACTTGGGGTGCCAATTTTCCACTTGGGATTTGATAGCAGGGCCTGGGGAGTGACGATCTTTATCAACAAAAGGGTCTGGTTTTGTTGGGAGAAGGTATGAGCAGATGCGGGAGGGAGGCATGTTATAGTAATGAGGGTGTTAGAAGGGATACTGGTGGTGTTAGTGAATGTTTACGCCCCGAACTGGGATGATGCAATGTTCATGAAACAGCTGCTGGCAAGGATACCGGATCAAGACACCCATCAACTAATTATGGGAGGAGACATGAATTGTGTGCTCAACCCAAGGATGGATCATTCTAGGCCAGGATCGCTGGTCCTGGGGGTTATGGCTCAGGCATCAATTGCTTTTATTGAGGAAACGGGGCGGGGAACAGACCCTTGGTGGTTTGTACACCCGGGGGAAAACGAGTCCTCGTTCTTCTCCTCAGTACACAATGTATTTTCCAGGATTGACTATTTTATCATAAGCCGAGCACTAGTAGCAGGGGTGAAGAAATCTGAGTACTCGGCATTTATCATTTCTAACCATGGACCTGGAGATGGGGTAGGCATGGGGGACCGAAAGTGGTGGTGGCTGCATGTGGGTCTGCTGGTGGACGTGGGGTTCTGTGCAAGGATCTCGGGCTATCCGGGATTACATTTTGAACAATGGCAATAGAGAGGTCTCTCCCTCGACACAATGGGAAGCGCAGAAGGTTGTAATTAGGGGAGATATTATACCTTTCAAGTCCCATGTACATTGGAGGCAAGCGGGAAAAAATGATGTTGCAAGTATGCGGACAGTCCATCCCCAGAACTATTAGCAGAGAGGAAAAAACTGCAAATGCAGTTTAATCTTATCTCTACAGATAGGGCGGTACAAAAGCTGAGGCAAGCTAAAGGCAAGCTTCTGCAACCCCAAATATAGCTAACCCCCAGCCTGGTTTGACCCGGACCCCCACCACCCTTGAGATCACTCTTGCCACACCCACCCAGAACTCATACAATGCCGGACATGACCAAAACATGTGGGTGTGGTTCGCCGAGCTTCCCGCGCACCTCCCACACCTATCCTCCACCCCAAAAACCTGCTCAGTCTTGCTCCCGTCATATGCGCCCTGTGTAGAACCTTGAATTGGATCAGGCTAAGCCTGGCACACGAGGACAAGGAATTTACCCTACTTAGGGCATCTGCCCACAGCCCCTCCTCAATCTCTTCCCCCAGCTCCTCCTCCCATTTACCCTTCAGCTCCTCTAGCATCGTCTCCCCCTCGTCTCTCATCTCCCTGTATATATCAGACACTTTACCTTCACCAACCCATGCCCCCAAAATCACTCTATCCTGGATCCCTTGCGTCGGGAGCTGCGGAAATTCCCTCACCTGTTGCCTCGTAAATGCCCTCACTTGCATATATCGGAAAGCATTCCCTGGTGGCAACTTGTATTTTTCTACCAATGCTCCCAAACTCGCAAATGTCCCATCCACGAACAAGTCCTTCAACTTCCTAATTCCTGCTCGCTGCCAAGATTGAAAATCCCCATCTATCCTCCCCGGGACGAACCTGTGATTGTTCCTTATCGGGGACCACACCGAGGCACCCGTCACTCCCCTATGTCGTCTCCACTGCCCCCAAATCTTCAAAGTCGCCACCACCACTGGGTTTGTGGTGTATCTTTTCGGGGAGAACGGTAACGGCGCCGTCACCAGCGCTTTTAGACTTGTTCCCTTGCAGGACGCCATCTCTAGCCTTTTCCACGCCGCCCCTTCTTCTTCCCTCATCCACTTACAAATCATAGAAACATTGGCGGCCCAATAGTAGTCACTCAGACTCGGCAGTGCCAGTCCCCCTCTGTCCCTACTGCGCTGCAGGAACCCCCTCTTTACCCTCGGGGCCTTTCCAGCCCACACAAAACTCATAATGCTCCTGTCTACTTTTTTGAAAAAGGCCTTTGTAATCAGGATGGGGAGGCACTGAAACACGAAAAGAAACCTTGGGAGGACCACCATATTAACCGCCTGTACTCTGCCCACCAATGACAGGGGCACCATATCCCACCTCTTAAAGTCCTCCTCCATCTGCTCTACCAGTCACGTCAAGTTAAGTTTATGCAAGGTTCCCCAGTTCCTGGCCACCTGAATCCCTAGGTATCGAAAATCCCTTGCTACTCTCCTCAGCGGCAGATCGTCTATCCCCCTGCCCTGTTCCCCGGGGTGCATCACAAAACGTTCACTCTTTCCCATATTTAATTTATATCTCGAGAACTCTCCAAACTCCCTGAGTATCTGCATTACCTCTGGCATCCCCTCTACTGGGTCCGCCACATATAGCAGCAAATCGTCTGCATATAATGACACCCGATGTTCCTCTCCTCCTCTGAGCACCCCCCTCCACTTCTTAGAGTCCCTCAGCGCTATGGCCAATGGCTCGATTGCCATCGCGAACAGTAACGGGGACAGGGGGAACCCCTGTCTTGTGCCCCTATGTAATCGGAAATAGTCCAATCGTTGCCTATTTGTAACCACGCTTGCCACCGGGGCCCCGTACAGGAGCCGAACCCATCGAATGAACCCCTCTCCAAACCCAAATCTCTTCAGCACCTCCCATAAGTAGTCCCACTCCACTCTATCAAATGCCTTCTCTGCATCCATCGCCACCACTATCTCCGCCTCCCCCTCCGGTGGGGGCATCATCATCACCCCCAGCAACCTTCGTATATTGGCATTCAATTGTCTCCCTTTAACAAACCCTCTCTGGTCATCATGTACCACCCCTGGGACACAGTCCTCTATCCTTGTCGCCATCACTTTGGCCAGCAACTTGGCATCTACATTTAGGAGGGAGATGGGCCTGTATGACCCGCCATGCAGCGGGTCTTTGTCTCGTTTCAGGATCAACGATATCGTCGCCTCCGACATTGTCGGGGGTAGTGTCCCCCTTTCCTTAGCCTCATTGAAGGTTCTCGTCAGGAGTGGGGCCAGTAGGTCCACATATTTCCTGTAAAATTCCACCGGGAACCCATCTGGTCCCGGGGCCTTTCCTGCTTGCATGTTCCCAATTCCTTTAATCACCTCCTCCACCTCAATCTGCGCCCCCAGACCTGCCACCTCCTGCTCCTCCACCCTCGGGAACTCCAGCTGGTCCAAAAAGTGTATCATTCCCTCTTTCCCCTCCGGGGGTTGGGACTTGTACAGCCCCTCATAAAATGACTCAAACACCTCATTCACCCTCCCCGCTCTCTGCTCCATCCTTCCCGCCCCGTCTCTAACTCCTCCGATCTCTCTCGCCGCCCCCCTCTTCCTAAGTTGTTGGGCCAACAATCGGCTCGCCTTTTCCCCATATTCGTCTTGTATTCCCTGTGCCTTCCTCCACTGCGTCTCCGCCTTACCCGTGGTCAGCAGGGCAAACTCCGTCTGTAGTCTCCGTCTTTCCCTGTATAGCCCTTCATCCGGGGCCTCCGCATACTGCCTATCCACCCTCAGAATCTCCCCAATCAATCTCTCCCTTTCTTTACCCTCTTGTTTCCCCTTGTGGGCTCTTATGGAAATCAGCTCCCCCCTAACCACCGCCTTCAGCTCCTCCCATACTACTCCCACCTGGACCTCCCCACCATCATTGACCTCTAGGTATCTTTCAATACATCCCCTCACCCTTCCACATACCCCCTCGTCCGCTAGCAGTCCCATGTCTAATCTCCAAAGTGGGCGCTGCTCCTTCTCCTCTCCTATATCCAGATCCACCCAATGTGGGGCATGATCTGAAACGGCTATAGCCGAGTATTCCGTTCCTGCCACTTTCGGGATCAGCGCCCTTCCCAGGACAAAAAAGTCTATCCGGGAGTATACTTTATGGACGTGGGAGAAGAAGGAAAACTCTTTACCCATCGATCTGGCAAATCTCCAAGGATCTACTCCTTCCATCTGTTCCATAAATCCCTTAAGCACCTTGGCCGCTGCCGGCCTTCTCCCGGTTCTGGATCTGGACCGGTCCAGCCCTGGGTCCAGCACCGTGTTGAAGTCCCCCCACCCCATTACCAAGCTTCCCATCTCCAGGTCCGGGATACGTCCCAACATGCGCTTCATAAAACCCACGTCATCCCAGTTCGGGGCATATGCGTTCACCAGCACCACCGCCTCACCTTGCAACCTGCCACTCACCATCACGTACCTGCCCCCACTATCCACCACTATGGTCTTAGCCTCAAACGATACCCGTTTCCCCACCAGTATTGCCACCCCTCTATTTTTTGCATCTAAGCCTGAGTTGAATACCTGTCCCACCCATCCTTTCCTTAATCTGACCTGATCCGCCAACTTCAGGTGCGTCTCCTGAAGCATAACCACATCCGCCTTCAGTCTCTTTAAGTGCGCAAATACCCTTGCCCTCTTAATCGGCCCATTCAAACCTCTCACGTTCCACGTGATCAACCGGGTTGGGGGGCCCTTTACCCCCCCCTCGTCGACTAGCCATCCCCTTTTTTAAACCAGCTCCTCACCCGGGTCCCACGTACCCGTTTGTCCCCCAGACGGCGCCCTCCTGTCCCGACCATCCCATCTCGTATCAGCTCCCCCCTTACCCTCAGAAGCAGCAACCCAGTTAATCCCCCCCCCCCGTTAGATTCCCCTCTAGCTTGATTGCTCCCCCCATATTGCTTCCGGGATTCAGCAAACTCTGGCTGACCTCGGCTTCCCCCGTTTATCCTTGGCCTCCCTGCGTGTGAGGCCCCCTTCCTTCCTGCGCCCATTTTTCCCGCCGCAACTTCCATAGCGCGGGAAAAAACCCGCGCTTCCCTCTCGGCCCCGCCCCTAATGGCGCAGTTCCCTCATTCCCCTTCCCTGTCCCCTTCCCCACCGGCGCCCACATTTCTTCGTGTGTGTCCCCCCTCAAGGGGGGGGGGGGGAGAAAAGATTCCCCCGTCTAACATTGTTACAGATTAGCCCTCCCCTCTCCCCACTTTACATTTCTGTGTCACCACCTCGCTACCTCTTTCCAAACATCAATTCCTCAAGTCTAGTCCAATTTCTCTTCCTGAATGAATGTTCATGTCTCCTCCGCCGTCCCGAAGTAATGGTGTTTGCCCTGGTGTGTGACCCACAATCTTGCCGGCTGCAGCATCCCAAATTTGACTTTCTTCCTATGGAGCACTGCCTTGGCCCGATTGAAGCTCACCCTCCTTCTCGCCACCTCCGCACTCCAATCTTGATACACGCGGACCACCGCATTCTCCCACCTGCTACTCCATGTCTTCTTAGCCCATCTCAGGACCATCTCCCTGTCCTTGTAGCGGTGGAACCTCACCACTATTGTCCGCGGTGTTTCCCCTGCCTTTGGTCTTCACACGAGGACCCGGTACGCTCCCTCCACTTCCAGGGGGCCCGTTGGGGCCTCAGCTCCCATTAGAGTATGGAGCATCGTACTCACATACGCCCCAACATCAGCTCCCTCTGTCCCTTCGGGAAGACCCAAAATCCTTAGATTCTTCCTCCTCGAGCTGTTCTCCAGGGCTTCCAGCCTTTCTATGCACCTCTTATGTAGTGCCTCGTGCGTCTCCGTCTTCACCACCAAACCCTGTATCTCGTCTTCGCTCTCGGCTGCCTTTGCCTTCACTCCACAGAGCTCCGTCGCCTGGATCTTTTGCGTCTCCTTCAATCCCTCGATTGCCAGTAACATCGGCGCCAGCACCTCTTTCTTGAGCTCCTCCACACATCATCGGAGGAACTCCTGCTGTTCCGGGCCCCATACCATCTGGGCTCCCTCGTCTGCCATCTTGCTTCTCTCTTCTCTTCTCTGCCGCCGCTCCAGAGGATCCTCCGCAATCTGGCCATACTGTCGTTTCTTTCCATCCACACCCGGGGGGACTCCTTTCTTTGTCACCTCACACTGGGTTTGGCCGTAAAATATTTCCGTTGGGGCTCCCGATAAGAGCCCAAAAGTCCATTAAAACGGGAGGTGCCGAAACGTGCGGCTTAGCTGGTCATCGCCGCAACCGGAAGTCTCCCTGACAGGTATTATTAAGGGGCAGAGGTTGACGCCGAACGTGAGATAGCTGTTGAATGTGGTGCTTACTCCGGAGGAGGGTCGGGTTCCGGCGATCATTATTCCACTTCATGCGGAGAAAGCGTTCGACTGGGTAGAGTGGGACTATCTGTTCATGGTACTAGAAAAATTTGGATTTGGGCCGGTCTTTGTAGCGTGGGGCGGTTGTTGTATACGACCCAGTGTTTGCACTAACAAAGTGACCTCTGACACCTTTTGTCTTTACCAAAGTACCAGGCAGGATGTCCAATCTTCCCTTTGCTGTTTGCGCGAGCAATAGAGTCATTAGCGATGGCCCTGAGGTCCTCGAATATTTGGGGAGGAATGGCTAGATGAGGGGTGGAACACAGGGGGCGGGATTCTCCCAACGGGAGTCTAAGTGCCGACGCCGGAGTAAAAACCGGAGTGTTTTACTCTGGCGTCGGTACCCGTTCCCAGACCCCTATTCTCCCCCCTCCGTGGGGCCAGCAGGGGCGTCGCGCGATTTACGGGGGCGGGGCCTCGGCACGGCATCAGGGACCCGGCGCCGCGTAAAAGACGCAGCGCCTTGGGTCCCGCAAATGCGCAGTTGGGCCGGTGGCAACTAGCGCATGCATGGTGGCCGTCCTCCCCCAGGCCGCCCCGCACAAACATGGAGGATGGATCCAGGTTCGCCGGCGGAAGAAAGGAGGCCCGCCAACAGAGAGGCCGGCCCACCGATCGGTTGGTCCCAATTGCGTAGCAGGCCACTACGGAGGATCCCCCGGGAACGGAGCCCCCCCCCACCCCCACCCCCAACAGGCCTCCCCCAAGCCTTCGCGCCGAGTACCCACCGGCAGCGACCAGGTGTCGACGGCGCCGGCAGGACAAGGCCGTTTACGCGCGGCCACTCGGCCCATCCGGGCTGGAGAGTCGCCGTTTGCGGCGATTCTCCGAGCGGCCCGGCGCAACTCGTGCGGCGCTGGTTTCGGGGGGTGTGGGAGAATCGCGTGCGGGGGTCAGGGTGGCATGGCGCGATTCGCGCGACGCCCCGGCAATTCTCCCACCGGAAGGGAGAATATCGCCCAGGGTCTCGCTGTGCGCCGACTGCTTACTATTATATGTGAGGGATCTGGAAGCATCAATGGGTAACATTCTGGGGATTTTGCAGTGTTTTGGTGTCTTCTCTGGCTATAAGCTAAATATAGGATAGAGTGAATACTTTGTGGTTGGCGTGCCGAGGCTTAAAGCAGGGCTTAAGTGAGGGCCGTTCAGGCTAGCTGGAAGTCATTTTCGGTATTTGGGAGTCCAGATAGCAAGGGACTGTGGGAAACTCCGGAAGTTCAATGATACGAATGTAGTGGAGAAGCCAAGTGTATCTGCAGAGATGGAATGGTCTCCCGTTATCCCTTGCAGGTCGAGTGCAATCAGTTGAGATGAATATCTTGCCGAGATTTTTATTTTGATTCCAGTGCCTTCCGATATTCTTACCCAATCTTTTCTCAGAGACAGTGACCGTCTGGTGACTGGGTTTATTTGGGTGGGTAAGAGCCTGAGGATCAGGAGGTCATTGCTCCAGAGGGAGAGACAATTAGGGATCTTGGCCTTGCCAAACTTTCAATACTATTACTGGGCGAGTAGAAACCTGCTTGTTGGAAAAAAGCCAAAATATTTAATCTAACCGAAATGTAGCAAACTGGCTTTGCCACAATGAGTTTGAAGCATTGGGATAAACTGTATGATAATACCAATAATGAAGATTCAAAGAATGCAGATGTTAAGATTTTCATACTCGCCTTTCATTGTTTTATCACAGTTGACAAGGTCAATTCTCTCAAAGTACAAAACAAAATCATTGATGCACGATCAATTGCACAAAGACCAAAGTTGGGTACAACTGTGGCTTTATTACAGTCAGATGCGTGGCCTCCTGCTGCAGCTGGCAAAATGGCAGGGCACTGGAGGTCATGCATATTTATACAGTTCTCCGTGGGCGGAGCCAGCCGGCAGGAGCTCCCGGCGAACCTGTAGTGCATCTCCTTACATCTCCTATTACAGTGGTTCACCACAATCATAGTGCTGTAACCCGAATGAATGTACCTGCATTACTTTTGAAAACTTTATAAGCAGCATTCTCTTTTGCATAATTGACTCTGGAATGTATTCCACTGGTGGATACTTGGAGAATGACATCTCATGGCACGCGACCATTACCTTCAGCACTACATCACCAGCACATAGTACTGTCTTTTATAATAAAAAAAGGCCTATATTTTTACTTGGCTCTAATTCAGCCAGTCAGGCTTGGAAAGTCATTAACCACACATGTGTTTGATGTGACAACGTATAGCCATAGTACTGGTCTTACAATTTCTATTACAAGGATAAATGTTCTTCTATGGAACAGGTCTCATATCATAAATACTTCAATAAAATATTTGGGGAACTCAGGATGGGTAATTTTAGGATGTTGTTTTTTTTTCCCAAAGTATTTGGACTTTAAAGGAAAGGTTAGATGCCAAAATATCTTTGCACTATCCAAGAGTCAAAAGTTTATTGCCTTGATACATTTTGAAAGAGAAAGAAATACGGTTGTGTAGGAAAATATTGGCCCAGGTTTTGCGTTGAGCAATGGAGAAACAGCATTCGCCATTCTGTCTGGTGGCAATTGCCCAGAGCTTTTGCAGGCTTTTGAGCATAAGCCTGCTGTCCACTCTACAGAGCAGCTGTGGCATGTGTAAACAGGGCAAGCACCAGTGAGACTCTTCAGCCAATCATATTGAAGAGTCCTCATTGAAACTTGTAGGGCTGTATTTTATGTGCCCCTGGCAGGTGTGTTTCACGCAGGAGGCATGTAGAATAGGGTGGGTGGCGACCCCATCACCTTCCTGCCCTAATCCCCAGTTCACCCTAATAAAATCAGGGGGGGGGTTGCAGACAGGTGCCAAATCAGCAGCCCGCCCACTTGCCCGTCACATTTAAATGAATGATCAATGGTGAATTAATCCTGTTACCAAGCTCATTGACCCTGATAATCCACTGCACACACCATTAAACATTTGCTGTAGGCAGCCTGGCAGGAAGGATCTATTTTTTCACTGAAATGTTTAAAGGGCAGGAAGGTTCGGGGGTGCGGGGGCCGCTCTTTGGAGGATTGGATTGCCCAGCAGACCCAGAGGACGGTGCTTCCTCTTCAGTAACGGGTGGAAGTCCCACTTGGCTCTCTTTAATCTGCCACACATCACTTAATGGCTGTGGGTCGGTATTGAGCACAACGGCGTTATGGGGGGGAGGGGGGGTGCGTGGCGTGCCATCTCCCCCCCCCCCCCACACCCCCTGTATTATTGGGCCCATAGGGTAGCTTTTTGATTGAAAAATAGGGGATATGGAGAATAAAACCCCCAAAGGTGACATTCGGTTGGGAACTCAACATAATTTTCACAGCACTTCTTCTGAGAGTCAGCTTTCACTACTGACAGGTGGATTCCAACTTCTTGAAAGTCAGTTCACTGGTTGTGGCCCTCACCTTGATCTGTACTTCCCTACAGTCAGTCTTCACTGAGGCAAGGGGAGAGCTTCTGCAGCACTACCTTGGAGCTGCGATTAGGAACAAGAGGAGCAGCACTGGTTGCTTTCTCCTCAGGCACACATCACTCCCCAAGATGAAGGAATGGGCACGGAGATCCAGCTCGAAGATGGTGAGATCTACAACATAGGGTCTGCAGGCACAGGGTCAATACTCTCCATATGTGAGCATCTGTGCCTCATAAGGCTTAGGCTTTCACCGTATGTTGTTCCTGACATCTGCAGCCCCCGAAACTCGGCTTCATCACAATGTCAGTAGCCACCGAGTTGGCTATCACTAGAGGCCTCCCCACGCACCCCACCTGGTTTGTCTCCTTCACCATCTTCTTCTGCAAAGAGAGAAAAAAAAGAAATGCGAATGTGAGAAACGGATTTGTAGAGAGGCGGGAAGGAACAACATTTGTTGGGGGGGCTGAACATTGAGACATGCGTCTGAGATGGCAGCAAGACGAGTTTGAGTGTCGGATGTTTTGATGGGAATGTGAGGATGTGACTGGGGAGAGAGGAATGAGTAGAACTGCAGGATGCATTAGTTTTTATTACCACCTTTGTAATATTGCTCGACTCCATCTTTGCATCAGCTTATCGGCTGCTGAAACCCTCAGCCATGCCTTTGTTACCTTTAGACTTAACTATTGCAATGCACTCCACAGGTTTCCCACAATAAACTTGAGATCAACCAACTCTCTGTCTCCTGTGTCCGAATCAAACCAAGTCCCGTTCATCCATCACCCCCGGGCTCACTGACCTACATTATCTCCCAGTTAAATAGGGCTTTCATTTTAAACCTCTTGGGCCAGATTAAACGGAACAGAAACCGAGTCCCCTTTTGGGCGCGATTACCGGGAACAACATTGCTATTTAACGGCACTTTGCTTTTTTTGATCTCGGTGAGGAACGACCACCGAGGCTGCATTTGCATCGTATCACCAGGCAGGAAGAATATTTGTGGATCGGGGTGTCAGTTTTTTTAAAGTGCTGGCCCAATCCTTCGAGCCTTCCAACCACCCCACCACGGCCTCTGGAACCACATTGCACACAACCTGCCTCTTATGGGGTCCTCTAGCCCCTTCTCACCCCACCTCTTATGGATAAGGCACATCCAGGCCTAATCTCTGGAATGGGCAACCTGGCACATGTATACCTAGGCATTGCCAGCCTGGTGCCCTGGCAATGCTGCCTGGGCGCTGCCAAGGTGCCACGCTGGCAGTGCCAAAGTGCCCAGGTGCCAGAAGGAGAGCAAGCATACCACCGTGCCCAGAGCCTGACCACCCGGGAGTCTCTAATGGCCTGTGAGAACCCCCCCCATGTATCGTTATACCTGGTCCACATTTGTGGAACTAATGCTAAGCGGTGCTCTGGCAACGTCTACAAGGAACAGACATCATTCCTGGGTGTCGGGAGAATCCAGCGCAGACATAGATAATGAACCCATTAGCTCACTTAAATATGTTATTCTGAATCTTGGCCAGCAAGGGCGAGATCCAGATTGTGATGTCTCGCGAGATTCCATTAAATCTCATGAGACATTTTGAGCGTCGCGAATCCCGCGCGAGGTTTCTCGTGAGATTCAAAGGCTTTATCTCAACGAGGCCATTAAATCACACCCCATAATTACAGAACAAGGTTTATTTCGATACAATTACAATACTCCTCCACTCCCTTAAGGTCTGCCGCTAGGCTGGGGGTTTTATACAACTGGGGTTCTCTTTGTCAAAGGAAACCCTGCCCCCTTAAAAGGGAAGGCCTACCTGTCTTAAAGGGAAAGTTCATATTCTGGGGAGGTCACGGGAAATCGTATAGTTCTAATCCCGGGCCCTCCATTGGGGTTATAACAGACATGTCACTCATTTTCTCTGTAATCTTCTCCAACTCACGGCCTTCAATATATATTTGCACTCCACTAATTCAGGCCTCTTGAGCATCCCCAATTTTAACCACTTCACCATTGATGATTGTGCCTTTATCGACCAAGGCCCTAAGCTCTGGAATTCCTTTCATGAATCCGTCCACCTCTCTACTTCTCTTTTCTCCTTTAGCTGCTTAAAACCTACCTCTTTGACCAAATGTTTGGTCACCCACTCAATATCTCCTTATCTGTATCACATTTCTGTTTCATACTGCTCACCAGAAGCATTTGGAATGTTTTATTTCAAGAGGCTATAAGAATAAAAGTTGTGTTGTAAGTACTGCCTTGTTTAATGGGAAGCTGGAAGGCAAACCCATATCGTTCCATTAATCTGCATAGGTGAGGTTCTGTTAAACAGAGTAACCGAGGACCGCAATTCCCAGATTTCCATATTTAACTGCACATGTGTGCGCGCCGGAAGACCAATTTAATCTGTAACAACAGTGAGCACGGTTAGCCTCTCTGTTATTATCAATATAAAATCCAGCTCCATTGTTTTCTTCTGCATTTATGTGTTATGAGATGTCACGCGGTTTTTTTTTTTTTACTTGCAGTTCATTTTAAACTGATCGCAGCTTTAATTTTCTTAACTCAGGTTTTGGACAGGATTTGTTCCCTTGGAGCTGCAGACAGCAGTAAATGCCAAGTTCTGATATGGCACACACTGACTGCAGTATTACCAGAAACCGGCCAATTCATTCATTCCAATACACCAGATTGAAAAAGTGATTTCACATGCACATAGTCCTGAGTAAATTTAATGTTAAAACAATTATGCTCGCAGTGCAATAAACATTTATCACACTCTTCCATATATATGTACAGCATTTTTTCAACTACAATGTGGGCTTTTGCTATTTTTTCCCATCCAAATTAATTCCAAATGTTTATACTTGTGGTGCTGGATTAATCCAGTATATTTCAGAAAGAATTGTGATGAATAATAAATTTGACTTTAAGTGATGAAAGACTACAGACAAATATTTATTATATTAGTAATTACTCTTGGGGAGTGCGGGGAAAACAGTCCAGCTGTTAAAAGTATTTTGAAGAGTTGTCTCCATTGTGCACATTTTAATATAGGTTAAACCCCGTACCAATTTAGCCAATTATAATCTTAAGTATAGCAACCATATTTTTAACATTAATGCGGAATTTAATGCAATGGAGAGAAAAAATACTTTAATTGCAGTGATCACTGCACTGTCAGAGGTGGAACGGAAATTGGAGGGAAATGTGGAGGCAAGAAGATGACACTGGGGGGATTTGATAGAGCTCACGAGTGAGAATGGTGGCATGCAGGGTGACTGAATGAGGCGACATGCGAAACATCCATTTCCTGCCGGCAGGTTGAGATGCGGAGATTAAGTCAGCAATGTGTTTGCGGCGTGTTGAGCCTCATGCTGCTCTGTGGTTGATTTGTACTTGAAGTACATTTGCAATAGTATAAAACATTTTTAAATGATGTCCTACTTCAAGATAAAGTCTGTGGTCCATGCGAATCTTGTGGCACCTGGTTATTTTAAAGGTGGCATACACCAGTCAGCTTTGTGCAGTTCTGCCTTGGGTCAACACGTTTCCTTGTTGAACTCTGCAAGCTCAAGGTGGAGTGGAAGAAGGATCCAAGGGAGGACAGAGGGTGGGGTTAGAGGCATGGAAGAGTGAAGTGTGAAGAACTCGGCATCCTGAGTGTGGTGGTGGTGGTGGGGGGGGGGGGGGGGCAGTCAAGGTTTAAAAAAAAGATGGGGCCTAAAGGGTGGGGTCAGTATTGTTCAAACATGTGTCCACTTCAGGGTGTTGGCTGTCAGAGTCCTTACAGGGCCTTGAGTTCATGTCAAGCATTTCAATATCCCCCCCTGAGAGTTATTGTGGACAACGCCTTTTACAATGTATAGAAAGGACGGCAGCTGAGCCGAAGTTCAGCATATTCCATAGAGTGGTGAGTACAACACTGAACACTAATATATAAACGTTCAACAAAGTGCAAATAAAAAAAAACACAACATTGTTTCTTCTACAATAAAGGAAGTGCCTCTAACTGCCCTGTAACCATCAATGTGTGCCAACAGTGAGATGTGCCAGTGCATTTAGATTTCTGACTAAGCTAATCTTAACAAATGAAGATCATGCACGTGTGAATAAAGTGAAACAAATGTAATGTGAGATATTTACAAATTACATTTAAATTTAAAAAAGAATATGCATGCCCTATTTGTCCCCTCAACAAAAATGTAAATAAATGTAAATATCGCCACAGTCCCAGAGGACCATAAGTTACTCTCCCCTTTTGAGAGAGAGCTGACTGGCGCTGATCTAACTTGAGGGTCACCACACCTCAGGCGAGAGACAAATTTAAGAAGTCAGGGCCTTCATGAATAACCTCAGCCAGTCCGGGAATTGAACAAGCGCTGTTGGCATCGCTCTGCATCACAAACCAGCTAACCGATTCCCGAACCAAGTTCTCTCAGTAGTCTTACATTAATGACATGGAGTTGAGTAGAAAGGCTGTGACCATGTTGCGGAGCCCCCCTATTTGACCAGAAGGTTCTTTTATAGCCCACCTGTATCTCCAACATTGTCAACTGATGGCGCGTTTCAACAATGTAAAACCTCGAACACCTCGTTGCTCTTTCTCCTGTGCACATCACCGGCACTTTGAATTTTAATTGTAATTGCATGGAAAACAGCGAAAAGCAGGAGAGAGGAAGTGGCACACACTCCAGGTTTTGCTGTAGGGAATGGCGCTTCACTGATGCACCTCTCAATGCAACAGGTGTCAACATGAGCCTCGGGTCTCCGCATCGGTCTCCAGCCTCAGTACTGACATCATCAGCCACGACCTCAGTGGGTACCCCTTATCTCCCAAGTGCCAACCCAGTCACCCTAGGGTGGTCCTCAAAGACGGCGGGGACCTCCGAGTGCCATAGGATGTAGCTGTTGTGCACCTTCCCTGAGAAGCATGCTCACAAGTGCATGATCCTGAGGTGGGGGTCACACATGAGTTGAACATTCAGGAGGAGTTATTGGGTTATGGGGATAGGGTGGAAGTGAGGGCTTAAGTGGGTCAGTGCAGACTCGATGGGCCGAATGGCCTCCTTCTGCACTGTATGTTCTATGTATGTATTTGTCTATGTAAAACCCTTTGCAAAGTGATAATGTTCATTTGAACAGACAGCAATTTAGGTTTCCTGAATGCTAGAGTATACCTTGCAAAAAGAGCCATTCAAAGAGTTAAATTTTCTGTTCACATCAGGGGTCCTGATGATGGGCTGGAAGGTTGGGACAACCCCACCTTGGCCCTTTGTGGAACACTTAGCTGCATTTTATTAAGGCCAGCCAACAAATTAGTCAAGCAAGTAATTAATCCCTCTAAATGACAGCCACACATCCCCAGGAGCTGTCAGCCACTTGAAGGGCCGGCAGCTCAGCAGCCCCAACAGGAGCATTAATCATGTTAAAACTTCAGGTCCCCATTTGCAATATGACATCCAAGATACTTAGCGTACCCTGTGTCTCTGCCCCGATTAATGTGCGACTGCACCTCATGACAAATTTAAATGTTTTCCTTTAATGGAGTCTCCCCATTAATGGCAAATTACCTTTTAACTCAGCAACAGTAAGTAGACATGACAACATATTGCTCAGAAAGAAGCCGGATCTTGCCTTGCCCCTTTATCTGGCACTTAATAATTTCTTTTTTTCATTTCTATAATAAAAATGTTCCTTTATCTGTAGTTGAGCTGCAATATTTGCATAAAAAATCTCATTGGTGTCTGTTTTCTCATGCTACTTTATTTCAACTATCTGCTGGTTTATTTTATTAATTGGAGATTATGATCAATCAGCAAGAAACCTGCCAGGCCTCCCATCTGGTACTTGGGTTTAGATGGTTAAAGACAACTCCATAAATTGCACATCTCATGCAGTAATCTTTAGTCCAACTAAAACTACTACTCGCTTTGAAAATCTGGCATTTCTAAATTGCAGATGCCATCTCCTAATCAGTATTACTATCTAGTAACCTACAGGGATCAAAACTACCATTCCAGTCTTGTGTTGGGGCTGAAATGCGTTTATTCATGCCGAACAGCCATTGGAGAGTAAGCAACACAAGAACACACAAGAATTGAGAAGCAGGAGTGGGCCGCCAGACCATTCAAGCCTGCCCCGCCCCGCCATTCAATATGATCATGGCTGATCGATGTCGGCCTCACCTCCTTTTCTGTGCCATTTCCCCAACAAAGCTGAATCTAAACAATAGAGAATTTGTTCCTCAATATTACGAGCAGTTTCCTCAAGAAAACCTCTCAAATACCTTTGAGCCTAACAACCCTTTCATGTCTCCAAGTGTTCCTTAAATCCTTTCATAAAAACTGAATAATGACATGAAAATTTTAAAGTAGATTCAGTTCATACTTTGGTGCAATAAATGTATGTATACATGAAGAAATATAAACTGGTACAAAAGGTAGATTTTACCACATTTCTAAAGTTTTAAGACTGCTGGTATTATGATTGCAGAAGAGAAAAGGTAGTTATCTGATTTCAAATCGCTGAAATTAGCATGGGTCCAAATGTAAGAATGTTTCATTTCAGTGTCAATACCCTTTAGTGCAACAGAAGATTTAGTTTGTTTTAAGAAAATCCAAGAAAAATACAGCAGCATACTTTGTGCTTGACAGAACTACTCTTTCCCCTGATTATCTTGGTTGCAGCAGTGTAAGTAATTGGAGACCTGAAAAATAATTCTGCATTCTTTCTTCTTGTAAGCAAGCTCTAAAAGTGAATTGACTTTGTATTACTTTCATTGTGCATTCTTATTTTTGTTTTTGTAAGTGTTGAATTCCTAAATGGACAATATATTGTAAGCAAAGTACATCTCTTCTTTCTACTATTTTGCTAATCATGGCAATATATGCCAATACTAGAGAAATGTAAGTTTCCCACTTTTTGCACTCAGTGGACAATACTCTCTATTTGGGAGACTAAGGGCGCGATCCACTGGCCGCGCTGCATCTGAAAGCCAGCTCGCCGCAGTGCAGCATGGCCAATAAAAGCCGGGAGTTCCTGCTCCCGGGATCTACCCAGCTCGCAACGCCTCCGAGATCCACTTTTTGGCAAATCTGCATATTAGAGCAAGAAAACTGGTCTCGCTCTAATGTGACCCCAACCCCTTCCCAGTCTCCATACCCCTCAGCCAAATGTATCCACAACCACCCCCCCCCCCCCCCCCCCCCCACACACACACACACATACATAAGGGGGACTTCCTCATTGGGGCTCCCCAGAAGACCTGTCCCTGGCACTGCCAACCAGACATTGCCAACTTGGACCTGGCAGGTTGACACTGCCAGGGTGCCGGCATGGCACTGCCCAGCCATGTCCCTCACCACCTGAGGGCTATACGGGTAGCACAGTGGTTAGCACAAATGCTTCACAGCTCCAGGGTCCCAGATTCAATTCCCGGCTTGGGTCACTGTCTGTGCGGAGCCTGCACATCCTCCCCGTGTGTGCGTGGGTTTCCTCCGGGTGCTCCGGTTTCCTCCCACAGTCCAAAGATGTGCAGGTTAGGTGGATTGGCCATGCTAAATTGCCCATAGTATCCAAATTGCGCTTAGTGTTAGGTGGGGTTACTGGGTTATGGGGATAGGGTGTAGGTGTGGGCTTGGGTAGGGTGCTCTTTCCAAGAGCCGGTGCAGACTCGATGGGCCAAATGGTCTCCTTCTGCACTGTAAATTCTATGAATCTATGAATCTATACTCGCCACCTCCGTGCCCCCAGCGTGGTCATCACAACATTTTTCGCTTTTTGAAACCTGCAGTCATTTGCCCCAGCATGACATTATGCCAGTGGGTGGGAGGATAAGGCGTGGGCTAGACGTTATGGTATCAACACCGGTAAGTAGATGTTAATGTATTTATACTTCTGGAAATCACGTTCATGCCCATAACCTGATCACGTCACCAGCAGGTGGCGGGAAGACCTCAAACTGAGCTCTTGCCGGCACAAATTCCGTTACGGCTCTCTTGTGAGATTTTGCGGCCACAACCAGTTTTGCGCCTGATCTGGCCTGTTAAATTCCGCCCAATGTTGTGAGTCCAACTGGCCAGATCTGAAGAAGAGTAATATTGGCCTCAAAACATTAACTCTCGGTGAAATTCTCCCAGCTGGGGGCTCTGATGGTGGGCTCGGGGGGGGGGGGGAATATGGCAAGAGGCCAAGAAATCAGTTTTCTGCCGGTGTGAATTTACAGCTGGACCTTCGACTGGTGCCTGCCATGGCAGATCAGGAGATCCGCTGGAGATCGGCATGATCCTCATTTACTTTTTTAAAAAATCTTTAGAGTACCCAATTCATTTTTTCCACTTAAGGGGCAATTTAGCGTGGCCAATCCACCTACCCTGCACATCTTTGGGTTGTGGAGGCAAAACCCACACAAACACGGGGAGAATGTGCAAACTCCACACGGACAGTGATCCAGAGCTGGGATCGAACCTGGGACCTCAGCGCTGTGAGGCAGCAGTGCTAACCCACTGCATCACCATGCTGCCCATGATCCTCATTTACATTCCACTAATGGAATGGAGATAACGGGACAACACTTCACGCTGGATTGTCTATACTGCCAGCGGCAAAACACGCCGGTGTGAAACGCATTTGGAACAACTTGGTGTGCATATGTCAGGACTCACCTGAAGAATGCCGAGGGCTGTCTCCAGAGTTTGTGATGGAGGCTGCTTGCAACCCTGGACCCTGGAACACCACAGCAGTGGATCGGGGGTGCACATACTCTAGACCTTGTCCTGGCGAGGGGTCCTCCTTCCAGCCTCAGTATATTCCTGGAGATCTTTCTTTTTCAGGAAGTCCATCTTCCGGCCTCAGAATGCTCAAGAGGTTCAAGAGGTCCACGCTCTTTTTCTATAATGGTCATTGATGTTGGGCACCTTTTCAAAATGGGAGTTTGTCCCAAAATGAGAGAAGTCTGCCCACTATTTCTTTCTCAGCAGACGGTGACAGACCTGCTGAGTTTTTCCAGCTTTTTATATCCTTGTATGAGTGTTGGAAAAGGGCATGATTTAAATTAGCTGTTAATATGCTCATACCAGCACCTTTTGGAAGTGAAGGAAGAACATTTCCAACATTAATGAAGTCTATACTATCTAACGGAAATGTTGGATGTTTGAGAGTTATGTCAACCTTTCGATACATTTCTTGGTAATGTGTACATGGAACAGGTCTGAAAAACTTTGTAATTAGGCCCTGGTCAGTCCCTTCAATCTTATTTTAAAATAACCTAATTCACAGTCAGATTGAGTCTTATGTTTTTGACCCCTCCCCCTGAGACGAGGATGACAATGGTTTCATGGTCATCATGAAACTTTTAATTCCAGATTTTTATTTAATTCAAATTTCACCATCTGCAGTGGCGAGATTTGAAACTGGGTCCCCAGAGCATTACTCTCTGGTTCACTAGTGTAGTGACAATACCATTAGGCCATCAGCTCCCCAACTCCTGGGTAATCAGAGGTTGCAACTCTTGTGCTCAACAGCACCACTGGGAAGACACTGAGTCACAGAGTGACCCAGGTCACAAGTAAGTAATGTGGAGAAGTGGGAGGTTTGCAGGGTCATGAGGAGAGGGATAGAACATAGAACATAGAACAATACAGCGCAGTACAGGCCCTTCGGCCCACGATGTTGCACCGAAACAAAAGCCATCTAACCTACACTATACCATTATCATCCATATGTTTATCCAATAAACTTTTAAATGCCCTCAATGTTGGCGAGTTCACTACTGTAGCAGGTAGGGCATTCCACGGCCTCACTACTCTTTGCGTAAAGAACCTACCCCTGACCTCTGTCCTATATCTATTACCCCTCAGTTTAAGGCTATGTCCCCTCGTGCTAGCCATTTCCATCCGCGGGAGAAGGCTCTCACTATCCACCCTATCTAACCCTCTGATCATTTTGTATGCCTCTATTAAGTCTCCTCTTAACCTTCTTCTCTCTAACGAAAACAACCTCAAGTCCATCAGCCTTTCCTCATAAGATTTTCCCTCCATACCAGGCAACATCCTGGTAAATCTCCTCTGCACCCGTTCCAAAGCCTCCACGTCCTTCCTATAATGCGGTGACCAGAACTGTACGCAATACTCCAAATGCGGGGGGGTCAGTAACAAGGACAGGGTTGTGGTTCTTAGCGGGGATGCCCCTTCCCTCAGCCGAATCCCTCAATCACAATTTTAGCTTCCATGCTTGTCGCATGGCCACTGTCAAGCCTGCAGCTGGGTTAATGCCAGCAGCAGTAGTTAAGTGGTCATTAATTGACCATTTAAGGGCCTCAGTTGATACTAGAGCCAGAAAAGTTGACACTTACTACTCAGAACCTAATTCTGACAGAGGCAGGAAGGCAGCAGAGTTGCGGTATGCCACCACCTGGCCTAAGTTAATGCCCTTCCTGCCAACAAGCTCTCCACCCGTGAGAGCACAAGATTCCAGTCATAAGCCGTAATTCTCCTGCTGTTCACTGGCAGTGAGATTCTCTGGTACTGCCAGCAGGACACCCCGTCCCGCAGGTTTCATGGCAGCGTGGAATGACTACAATGGGAATTCCCATTGAGAGCAACGGGAAGAGAGAATCCTGCCACCAGTGAACAGCCTGTCTCCTCCGGCCGCTGAGAAATACGTGGCTGGGAGACTGCAGAATCCCACGCACAGTCTCAGGATGCCTCTTGGATGGTTAAAATTTTAATGGGGGGGAGCAGCAAATGCGATCACTACAAATTAGTGCCCCTTAAGCTTATTAAGAAGCTCATTATAGGGTCTGTCAGCTCACAATGAGAATTTTCAAATTGATCTGAAAATAGCATTGGGGTGGCATTGTAGCACGGTGGTTAGCACTGTTGCTTCAAAACATCAGGGTCCCAGGTTCGATTCTCGCTTGGGTCACTGTCTGTGCGGAGTCTGCACCTTCTCCCATGGGTTTCCTCTGGGTGCTCCAGTTTCCTCCCACATATCCCGAGAGACGTGCTGTTGGACATTTTGAATTCTCCCTCAGTGTACCTGAACAGGAGCCGGAATGTGGCAACTAGGGGCTTTTCACAGTAACTTCATTGCAGTGTTAATGGAAGCCTATTGTGGCACTAATAAAGATTACTATTATTATTATTATTGTGAAACCTATGCAGCATGAGCATGGGATCAGGAGCCAGGGGCGAAATTCTCCTACCCGCCCCGCCACATTTCTGCGCCGACCGGCCGGCGGGAGTCTCCGTAACACCGGCCGGTCAATGGGGTTTCCCATTGTGGGGCAGCCCCACGCCGTCGGGAAACCCCCGGGCGCCGGCAGAACGGAGACTCCCGCCGGCGGAGAATGACGCCCCAGAATTCATCCAGGTATCGGGGGCGTCATTCTCCGACCCCCCGCCGGGTCGGAGAATGGCCGTTGGCCGCCGTGAATCCCGCCCCCGACCCCGCCGAAGTCTCCGAAGGGAGAAAAGTCGGCGGGGCGTTAATGGCGCCGCTGCCGCGGAGAATGTCACGGGTCTGCGCAAGGCAGCCGATTTTCGGCCTGCCGATATTCTCCCTTCCGGATGGGCCGAAGTCCCGTCGACGTGATGACCGTTCACGTCGACGTCAATCAAACCTCCTTTTCATCGGCGTGACCCGGTGCTCCAGGCTCACGCCGACCAGCGAGGAGGTGAGTGACGGCCTGGGGGGTTGGCTCTGGGCAGGAAATGGCGTGGCCGCAGACTGATTGCCTGAGGAGAGGTGTGTCTCGGCTTGTGTGTGTGCGGCGGGGGGGGGAGGGGGGGGGGGTGGTTAGAGTAGGCTGGGCTCCGGGGGAGTGCCGGGAGGGGGTCCGTGCCGGGGTGGAGGTTGGGGGTTGGGGAGGGGGTCCGTGCCGCGGTGGAGGTTGGGGGGGGGTCCGTGCCGGGGTGGAGGTTGGGGGTTGTGGAGGGGGTCCGTGCCGGGGTGGAGGTTGGGGGGGGGGGGTCCGTGCTGGGGTGGAGGTTGGGGGTTGGGGAGGGGTTCCGTGCCGGGGTGGAGGTTGGGGGTTGGGGAGGGGGTCCGTGCCGGGGTGGAGGTTGGGGGGGGGGTCCGTGCCGGGGTGGAGGTTGGGGGTTGTGGAGGGGGTCCGTGCCTGGGTGGAGGTTGGGGGGGGGGGTCCGTGCTGGGGTGGAGGTTGGGGGTTGGGGAGGGGTTCCGTGCCGGGGTGGAGGTTGGGGGGGGGTCCGTGCTGGGGTGGAGGTTGGGGGTTGGGGAGGGGGTCCGTGCCGGGGTGGAGGTTGGGGGTTGGGGAGGGGGTCCGTGCCGGGGTGGAGGTTGGGGGGGGGTCCGTGCCGGGGTGGAGGTTGGGGAGGGGGTCCGTGCCGGGGTGGAGGTTGGGGAGGGGGTCCGTGCCGGGGTGGAGGTTGGGGGTTGGGGAGGGGGTCCGTGCCGGGGTGGAGGTTGGGGGGGGGTCCGTGCCGGGGTGGAGGTTGGGGAGGGGGTCCGTGCCGGGGTGGAGGTTGGGGAGGGGGTCCGTGCCGGGGTGGAGGTTGGGGGTTGTGGAGGGGGTCCGTGCCGGGGTGGAGGTTGGGGGTTGGGGAGGGGGTCCGTGCCGGGGTGGAGGTTGGGGGTTGGGGAGGGGGTCCGTGCCGGGGTGGAGGTTGGGGGTTGGGGAGGGGGTCCGTGCCGGGGTGGAGGTTGGGGAGGGGGTCCGTGCCGGGGTGGAGGTTGGGGAGGGGGTCCGTGCCGGGGTGGAGGTTGGGGGTTGTGGAGGGGGTCCGTGCCGGGGTGGAGGTTGGGGGGGGGGGTCCGTGCTGGGGTGGAGGTTGGGGGTTGGGGAGGGGTTCCGTGCCGGGGTGGAGGTTGGGGGGGGGTCCGTGCTGGGGTGGAGGTTGGGGGTTGGGGAGGGGGTCCGTGCCGGGGTGGAGGTTGGGGGTTGTGGAGGGGGTCCGTGCCGGGGTGGAGGTTGGGGGGGGGGGGTCCGTGCTGGGGTGGAGGTTGGGGGTTGGGGAGGGGTTCCGTGCTGGGGTGGAGGTTGGGGGTTGGGGAGGGGTTCCGTGCCGGGGTGGAGGTTGGGGGGGGGTCCGTGCTGGGGTGGAGGTTGGGGGTTGGGGAGGGGGTCCGTGCCGGGGTGGAGGTTGGGGGTTGGGGAGGGGGTCCGTGCCGGGGTGGAGGTTGGGGGGGGGTCCGTGCCGGGGTGGAGGTTGGGGAGGGGGTCCGTGCCGGGGTGGAGGTTGGGGGGGGGGGTCCGTGCCGGGGTGGAGGTTGGGGAGGGGGTCCGTGCTGGGGTGGAGGTTGGGGCGGGGGGGGGTCCGTGCCGGAGTGGGTGATGGGAGGGCAAATGAGTTGGTCCACCTGGCCAGGTGCCAGCCTTCAACAGTTGGACCCATGCGGTCCATGCCACCTGGCTGGGGGGAGGAGGGGATATGGGCAATGATGACATGTCGTCGTTCCCTTCCCCCCCACCAGGTCGTCATGTTTTCAGATCATCCAGCGATGTTGGCCGCCGTGGTGGCAGCCGCTCATGTCTATGTTGCCCTGGATGAGGAGGAGGAGGAGGAGGAGGAGGAGGAGGAGCGTGCCAGAGAGGCGGCGCAGGCTGCCGCAGAGGGGCAGGCGGCAGCCGCCCAGGCTGGAGGGACACCTGACCGACAGGACGAGGAGGGGGAGGAGGACGTCGCGGCCCCACGGCAACGGAGGCACCCGAGGGCGCCCCGTGTGTACCGGCCCCGGCAGTCATACCAGGACCTCACGGACCGGGAATGCAGGTGGAGACTCCGGATGAGCCGGGAAACCGTGGCACACATCTGCCACCTGCTGGCACACCTGTCACCGCGTGGCACTGGCGGGGGACACCCTCTCCCCGTGTCCGTCAAGGTTACGGTGGCCCTGAACTTTTATGCAACGGGGTCATTCCAGGCACCGAGTGGGGACCTGTCCGGCATATCGCAGACATCGGTGCATCGGTGCATCCGGGCAGTGACAGATGCCCTTTATGCCATGGCGCACCGCTACATCCGCTTCACCGTGGACCGGGCCAGCCAAGATGCCCGGGCCGTGGGCTTCTCTGCCATTGCCGGGTTCCCCATGGTCCAGGGCGCGATCGATGGGATGCACGTCGCCGTGCGGCCACCTGCAGATAACAGGGCCGTGTTCACTAATAGGAAGGGGACCTATTCGATGAACGTACAGGTGGTCTGCGACCACCGCATGATGATCCTGCACGTCTGCGCCCGTTACCCAGGCAGTGTACACGACTCATTCGTGTTGTCGCGGTCACCCATGTACGAGGGACGCCATCCCCGGCTGAGGGGCTGGTTGCTGGGCGACAGGGGCTACCCATTGCGATCGTGGCTGATGACGCCTATACGGAGGCCACGCAATGAGGCGGAGAACCGCTACAATGATGCCCATGTAGCGACAAGGGGAGTGATCGAGAGGTGCTTTGGCGTGCTGAAGATGCGTTTCAGGTGCCTGGACCTCTCTGGGGGCGCCCTCCAGTATTGGTCAGATAGGGTCGGCCGCATCATTGTGGTGTGCTGCGTCCTGCACAACATAGCCCAGCAGAGGGGCGATGTGCCGCAGGCAGAGGAGGGCGGAGTGGAGGAGCAGCAGGAAGAGGCCCAGTCCTCCCCAGATGAGGGGGATGGGGGCAATGGTCAGGGCAGACGGGGTAGACACAGACGGGTGGCTGTCCACCGTTACCGGCTGGCCCAGCGGGCACGGGACAGACTGATAGACGCCCGCTTCACTGACTAGATGGGCGTGGGAATCGGGTAGTATGGCCACAGACCGCACACCATGACAACAGCCGACCACCCACACCCCCCACCCATCCATCCACCCAGCACCATCACCCCCCTCCCCAACCCCACACACCCCACCCGCATGCACACCACCCCCCCACTCCCAATTGCCGATCCACCGGCGGCACAACGGGCCGGGCTCACCCAGTTGCGGGTGGACGCGTGTCTATCGCAGGCCATGGAGAATGATGACAGCCCGCCTCCGATGAGCTCCTGGCTCTACATCGTTGGACTATGTCTGACCCATGGCCACAGTACCACCATCCACCCGGACCATCCCTGCATGCGGCTGTGATACTGCAGCGCACGGTCCCGTCCTCTGCCCGGGGGATGTTGATGGCGGCCCAGGGGGAAGGGGGCAGACTCACCTGGGGCTGAGGTAAGACCACCCCTCACACACACACTTGCGCTCAACGTACATGACACCCCCGCACACTTTGGACAGAGCACAAAGGCAGCTTCGGTAGGTGTAACATTGACTTTAATAACCAAAGGAGTTCATGCACGTGCCCTAGCGCCTAAAACTCATCTGTGCCCTGCACCCGTGCCAACTTACTCAGTGTCTAATTGTTTGGCCTTACGGGCCCTTTGACTACGTCTACGTGGTTCCCCAGACGGTACAGCAGAACTGGAGGTGGACTCCTGTGATTCCTGCCCTCTGACACTGGATCCCTTTGGCGGCCGTTTCCTGGGGCGTCCTGGCCTAGATGGGCCAGGCTGCGGCCCGGGCGACTGGGATGGCGAGCTGCCAGCCTGTCCTGCCCGTTGCCCACCCGATGCACCTGGGACGGAAGGGGGGGAGTCCGAGGTGTCGCGGTGTACCAGGACCTCCCCTACAGAGGGAGCCGGGACGGACCACACCACCTCCTCCTCCCTCGGGGTGCCCGATGGCCCCCAGGCCTCTACATGGGTGGGGGATGCGAATGGACTGGCCATCCGACGCGCCCCCGACATCTGGCGCTGCCAGTCCTGGAGGCCCGTGCTGGTATCGACAGGGGTCTGCAGGTTTGCAGCCATGGAGCCCAGGGGGTTGTCGAACCCTGTCTGCGACAGTGCGACGCCAGCTCGCACATGGCCACTGGCGCCGATGCCCTCAGCGATGGCCTGCTGAGACTGGGCCATGGCCTGCAGAGACTGGGCCATGGCCTGCAGAGACTGGGCTATGGCCTGCTGAGACTGGGCCATGGCCTGCTGAGACTGGGCTATGGCGTTGAGCGCCTCTGCCATCTGGCGCTGGCACTGGCTCATGGCCTCCTGTGAGAGGGCAGCCATTTCCTGGGCCACAGACGCCGCCTGCACGGAAGGCCCCAGGCCTCGCAAACCGTTCCCCATGTCTGACACCGTCGCACCCATTGCCTCCACCGCGGACGCCACCCGTGCGGTGTCAGCCTGGGTGGCACGCATGACCGGGACCACTCCCAGCTCCTGGACGCGGGTGGACTCCTCCACCTGCGACCGCAGCCGCCGCAAGCCACCCGTCACCCTATTCGCTCGTCTCCGTGTCGGTGGTTGCATCGGATCTATGTGTGGGTGTGGTAACTGCAGGAACCCGGGATCCATCTGGGCGGCAGATGTTCGCTTGGCCTGGGCTGCCCTCCGACCGCCCGGTCCCTCTGCTGCTCCTACCTCCACCTGCTGTACCGGGACGGCTGTGTTGTGCGCACCAGTGAGTGTACCAGACGCCTCATCACTAAAGTGCCCAACCGTGGTGAGTGTTTCTGCGATGGTGGAGGGTGTTGGTGACAGCAGTGGCGTTGTGTCGTGCTCTTCGTCCCACTCTGAGTCCATGGCACTTTGGGGTGGGGGTTCGTCTCCACCCATCCACTCTGAGTCACTGTCCGGTATTTCGTCTTCCCGGGTAGGGGTGTCCTGGGTAGTGCTGTCCCGGGTAGTGCTGTCCCGGGTAGGGGTGTCCTGGGTAGTGGTGTCCCGGGTAGGGGTGTCCTGGATAGTGGTGTCCTGGGTAGTGGTGTCCTGGCTCGGATGTGACGGGGGCCTGTGGCTGCCCCCCTCATCGCTGGGTGGTCGCTCCCGCACGTGACGGGGGTGTCGTCTCCCTGTTGCTCCAGGTCTCTCCGTCTCCCGTGGTCTCCGAGGGGCATCCTGCGGGCGTCGCATGCTGGAGGGTTCGGGTCTCTCCGTCTCCCGTGGTCTCCGAGGGGCATCCTGCGGGCGTCGCATGCTGGAGGGTTCGGGTCTCTCCGTCTCCCGTGGTCTCCGAGGGGCATCCTGCGGGTGTCGCATGCTGGAGGGTGCGGGTCTCTCCGTCTCCCGTGGTCTCGGAGGGGCATCCTGCGGGCGTCGCATGCTGGAGGGTGCGGGTCTCTCCGTCTCCCGTGGTCTCGGAGGGGCATCCTGCGGGCGTCGCATGCTGGAGGGTGCGGGTCTCTCCGTCTCCCGTGGTCTCGGAGGGGCATCCTGCGGGCGGTCTGCATCTGCGGGGATGGGTGCCTGGACGTTTGGTCCTGCGATACACAATGAAGCATGCATGGTTAGACATCAGGCAGTGATCAGGTGATACGGGAGAGGGGGATATAGGGGAGGGGGGATATGGGGACGGGCTGTTGGTTGCTCACTTGCTCGTGGGGCCCCGACCTCTGCATCAGCAACCTCCCGGTCGTCAGGTCCGCCAGCCAGTTCCAGGGCCCTTTCCTCGTGTACGGTCAGTGGCCTCTCATCAGCGGGCCCTCCTCCAGTCCTCACATGCTCCCTATTGTTGTGTGCGCGCTTCTCCTGGGGGGGGGGGGTGGTGGCAGGGGTAAAAGGCAACAGTGTTAGGCAGGTATATGAATGCACGCCATCGGTTGCGCGTGCATTGCAGAGGTTAAGGTTAGGGCTGGATTCACTTGGGGATATGGGGGATATGGGGGAGGGGGGATATGGGGGAGGGGGGATATGGGGGATATGGGGGAGGGGGGATATGGGGGATATGGGGAGGGGGGATATGGGGGATATGGGGGAGGGGGGAATATGGGGGATATGTGGGAGGGGGGATATGGGGGAGGGGGGATATGGGGAATATGGGGGAGGGGGGATATGGGGGATATGGGGGAGGGGGGATATGGGGAGGGGGGATATGGGGGATATGGGGGAGGGGGGATATGGGGGATATGGGGGGGGGATATGGGGGAGGGGGGATATGGGGGATATGGGGGAGGGGGGATATGGGGGAGGGGGATATGGGGAGGGGGGGATATGGGGGAGGGGGGATATGGGGGATATGGGGGAGGGGGGGGATATGGGGGAGGGGGGGATATGGGGGAGGGGGGATATGGGGGAGGGGGGATATGGGGGAGGGGGGGATTTGGGGGAGAGGGGATATGGGGGATATGGGGAGGGGGTATATGGGGGATATGGGGGAGGGGGGGATATGGGGGAGGGGGGATATGGGGGAGGGGGGATATGGGGGAGGGGGGATATGGGGGATATGGGGGATATGGGGGAGGGGGGATATGTGGGAGGGGGGATATGGGGAGGGGGGATATGGGGGAGGGGGGATATGGGGGATATGGGGGAGGGGGGGATATGGGGGAGGGGGGATATGGGGGATATGGGGGAGGGGGGGATATGGGGGAGGGGGGATATGGGGGATATGGGGGAGGGGGGAATATGGGGGATATGGGGGAGGGGGGAATATGGGGGATATGGGGGAGGGGGGAATATGGGGGAGGGGGGATATGGGGGAGGGGGGATATGGGGGAGGGGGGATATGGGGGAGGGGGGATATGGGGGAGGGGGGATATGGGGGATATGGGGGAGGGGGGGATATGGGGGAGGGGGGGATTTGGGGGAGATGGGGAGGGGGTTTATGGGGGAGAGGGGATATGGGGGATATGGGGAGGGGGTATATGGGGGATATGGGGGATGGGGGATATGGGGGAGGGGGGATATGGGGGATATGGGGGAGGGGGGGATATGGGGGAGGGGGGATATGGGGGATATGGGGGAGGGGGGATATGTGGGAGGGGGGGATATGGGGGAGGGGGGATATGGGGGATATGGGGGAGGGGGGGATATGGGGGAGGGGGGGATATGGGGGAGGGGGGGATTTGGGGGAGAGGGGATATGGGGATATGGGGGACGCTCACCCTGCCTGCTCTGACGAGGTCGTTCACCTTCTTGTGGCACTGGGTGCCTGTCCGTGGTGTCAGGGCCACAGCGGTGACGGCCTCTGCCACCTCCCTCCACAGACGCCGGCTGTGGCGTGGGGCAACTCTGCGGCCGTGCCCGGGATACAGGGCGTCCCTCCTCTGCTCCACCGCATCCAGGAGCGCCTCCACATCGCGTGACTCGAACCTCGGGGCTGAGCGACGGCCAGCCATCAAGTCGGGTGTTGCGGTCGGCTGTTCCGGTCGGGTGGGGGGGAGCTGCGCGGCCTTATGAGCCGTCACGCCGTGCAGCGCGTATGACGCTGCACGGCGTGAACCACTGCGCAAGCGCGGATCCCGTTACGTCGCTGCTAGCCCATTTCGGGCCGCAGACTATCGGCCCATTTTTATGACGTGACGCAAGTGGGATTTGCGCCGTTTTTTGCGCCGATCGGCGGAGTTTCCGCCGATAACGGAGAATTTCGCCCCGGATTCCGAAACCCGCTTTGAAAATTTGCCTCCAATTTCGTCTCTGGATTAGAACATAGAACATACAGAGCAGAAGGAGGCCATTCGGCCCATCGAGTCTGCACCGACCCACTTAAGCCCACACTTCCACCCTATCCCCCCAATCCAATAACCCCTCCTAAACTTTTTTTTGGTCACTAAGGGCAATTTATCATGGCCAATCCACCTAACCTGCACGTCTTTGGACTGTGGGAGGAAACCGGAGCACCCGGAGGAAACCCACGCAGACACGGGGAGAACGTGCAGACTCCACACAGACAGTGACCCAGCAGGGAATCGAACCTGGGACCCTGGCGCTGTGAAGCCACAGTGCTAATCACTTGTGCTACCGTGCTGCCCACATGTTTTGTTTTGGCATATTTAGACGGGGTTGTGTGAACACCAGATGATTCACGTTAGTGCTTTCGCTGAAAAAATTGCTGTACAATATTGATATGATACTCATTAACATATTACAAAGAACAAAGAAAAGTACAGCACAGGAACAGGCCCTTCAGCCCTCCAAGCCTGTGCCGACCATGCTGCCCATCTAAACTAAAATCTTCTACACTTCCGGGGTCCGTATCCCTCTATTCCTAACCTATTCATGTATTTGTCAAGATGCCCCTTAAACATCACTATCGTCCCTGCTTCCACCACCTCCTCCGGCAGCGAGTTGCAGTCACCCACTACCTTCTGTGTAAAAAACATGCCTCGTACATCTCCTCTAAACGTTGCCCCTCGTACCTTAAGCCTGTGTCCCCCAGTAATTGACCCCTCTACCTTGGGAAAACGTCTCTGACTATCCACCCTGTCTATGCCCCTCATAATTTTGTAGACCTCTATCAGGTCGCCCCTCAACCTCCGTCGTTCCAGTGAGAACAAACTGAGTTTATTCAACGTCTCCTCATAGCTAATGCCCTCCATACCAGGCAACATCCTAGTCAATCTCTTCTGTACCCTCTCTAAAGCCTCCACATCCTTCTGGTCGTGCAGCGACCAGAATTGAACACTAACTAAGGTTCTATACAGCTGCTGCATGACTTGCCAATTCTTATACTCAATGCCCCGGCCAATGAAGGCAAGCATGCTGTATGCCTTCTTGACTACCTTCTCCACCTGTCATATTTGTGGGAATTATTTTGCCACTATTTTAAAAAAAGTGATAACCCATTTATTTGAAATAAATATTGTTTAAATTGGATGTCTCTGTTTGAAATTGTTTTTCATTTTTGGGGGGAATACCACTGTGACTTTATTATATTAAAAATGTCCTGATATCTATATTGGGGGAAAATTAGCATCCAATTTAATGTTTTTTTTTAAATATACTTTATTTATTTGCTTTTCAATTGTGTTCACTTTTTATCTTTTTTAAAATTAAGGTGCATTTATAGGTGAAGGATATAGGGCATATTGGGAATTCAGTTGAAACCAGCATAACAAGTTGAATGATCAAGAAACAATCAAATCTTATATGTAGAATTATAAGATACAAATTAATGTTTGATGTGTTTCATATTGTTTGATTTCCTGTTCAGAAAAGCCCTGTGCACTATTTTGTTCTCCTCTGGGGAAAGATCAACCTATGCTGATCTCGGGAAAAGTGCTTGATGGAACGCCATGTGGTCCACATGAAGCAGACATCTGTGCTAATGGCACATGCCAGGTATGTAAAACTCTTTCAACAAATTTACATTAAATGATACAAATAGTCAATCATTACTCTTCTTCAAAACCTCCATGTAATCATTGAACACACTCATATGAAATGAGAGAGCTATTATTTTTAATATGTTACCAATGAAGAGAAATAAAAGCGGCAGTTGTTTAATCCTGCGGCAAACAAATACACATTCTTCTGAGTCACAAGATAGCATAAAAGCCCAATCTCAATAAAGGTTAACTTTATGGTGGGAGAGTACCCAGTAAAACATGAGCTGAATGCATTTGGTCCTTCCATATTTTAAATTGGCGAAATTTGAAATGTAAAAATGAAATCAAAAGAAAAAGTAACGTTTTATTCATGGAGCATCCATTGTGCCTTTGCTGACCACTCTCTTTAAAAAGTTCCGAAACAATCAGAGAACTACCTTTTTATTATTCCCCTTTATCTTAGGCTTTGATGCTTTCAAATACAGTGGAGTTTTACGAGACTATTTAAGAACCCACTTTGTAAAGAATGTCATTGAAATAAAGAATTTGGCTTGGGCATTTTGAAATTCTGGTGGATGGTTTTCTCGTTGCTCATGTCTATTTTAATCAAAATCCTATAGTTATCCATTCTGAACTAGAAGTAACAGGAATCATAAACAACTTCAAAGTCTAGAAGATCAAGGCCTGGATTTTCTTGCACTGGCTAGACCTGATTCTGGGACTCCTGCCCCCAATCTTGGCACTGGCTATTTTCGCTAATGTAGGATAAGGGTGTGGTTAGCGAACACAGGTAGCATGCTCAGCAGGTGTTTTCGCAACTGAGTGGAGTGTTTACTTTGCTTGATTGATATCTGTATCTGGTTATAATAGTTTTTTTCTGCAGTCTCTTTCATGAATATCTGAATGATTATTTGGGCAAGATTAAGAGGTGTGAAACAGTGATAAATTTCTGTTACTGACTCGAATTGCCCTGCCAGTTGACACTTTTATTGGATTGTAGGAACTGCAGTTTCTTCAAAGAACATTCCTGAAGAGTCAGTTCAAAACTTGCCATTGTTATAACGTGGCACCTTTGTTCTGTGCGTAGTGAGTATTGGGAATGGGGGCCATGGAGGGGAGATGGTGCTATGGAATCAACATGAAAGCTGTTGTTTATAAGTCAAGGAGATGGGCTTGGGAAGTGGGTGTGGGTGAGGGGGTATAAAGGGTGAGGGCTCTGGGCCCTGGCCACTTTTAATACAATAGGGATGAAGTCACAGACAACCAAGTTGGGACTTATAACCAGCCTTCCTCAGCACTCGCCCACTTGTCGCCTACGATATACTTGTGGGTTGGTTGGCCCAACTGTACCCCTCCCTGCCTTCCGGGAGTGAAGATTGGCATAACCGAGCACGTTAAACTTTCCTGCCAAGTCAGGAAATTTACCAAATTCAGTACCCACATCGGTTGTGAAAATCCGGTCCGAGTCTCATTACTGCTGGGCCTTCCCATTGGATGCTCAGGTTTCTGATGTGAAGGCAAGCACAGATCGCACTGGTGTCAACAAGTAGACTACAGCCGTGTTGGAAAGGATGAAATATTAACCTCCCACTTAAGTTGGAGAAATATCAGGCTGTTTTCCCAGTATCAATACATTCTCCTTCTTTGCACCATGAGCCCAGCATTCACCCAGGATAAGGTTACAAACATAGGGGCAGGAGAAAATCACTCCACCTCTTGAACCTACTCAGCCGGGCTATTGGCTAACACAAGAAGAGAGAGCATGCTCCCTGATTGTAACCTCACGATTACATCATCACTCCTACACTACTTCTGCAGATCAACAAAGGCTGTGTCCCAACACACAAATTGCCCATCTCCCTCATTGTCTAGTGCTAACGAAGTACGCACAACAATATTAGCAAGCTTAGTACTATGAACATACCAAAGTACCATCTGCATGCATCACAAAAATGTACGAAAACTTAACTTAATTATGAAAAGTCTTGTAAAAGTATGTAAGATAAACAATACCAATTTATGAAAGTATTGCATCAAAAAGAAAATCTCAATCTGGTACAAGGTCAGGATTTATAAGGATACTTTTCCAACTTAATGCTTCCAGCAGGGAACTCAATCAGATTGCAAATCTGAAATAGAGAGCCATACTGCACATGGTTTTCAGATCACTGGGTTAAACAGCCAGAAATCACGTGTAGCACACACACACACATGACTTTTTGATGTACAGGTATGTTTCCAGTGAGTAAAACACTCGCTGGGAAATCACTCATTATATGTGTCAAGCCAGTTCAACTTTAGCTGGGAAACACCCAAACATATTTACCAATCTGGGATTTTAACTCGCGTATAAATCAAGTCGATTAGCTTTTCTTTCACCTAAACCTCCAGTAACTAAAATCAAACCAGAAGATACAAAGTTGAGAGCAAATTGGCTACAGCACACTTACTGATTGAACAAACAAGGTTCTTTTTAACAAGGATAATAAATCACAGATAACAGTTGGATTTCAATCTGGTTAAAACTCTTTGGTATTTTGGATTTTCAAGAGTTTAAAATAAACAGCTTTTTAAAAACAAGTTCACATGTGTATCTTCTTGTGTGATAGAAACGAACAGCTTTAAGAGTAAGGCCAATTCAGCCACGTTCAACAAAATGACAACCATAGTATTTACTGCAATTTCAGTAATAATTATGTTTCAAAACATTTTCCAAACAAATTTATTAGGAATTTTACAGCAGATTGCTCTAACAGCCACATGTTGGATGTCTCGAAAATTGGCCCATCCAAGGCAAATGCTTTTTCAAGATGACCTAATCTCCTCAGCAAACTACACTTGTGAGAAGGTATACATCCACTCGTCCTAAACAGAATTTTGTTTAAGTAGCTGACCTTATTGGAAAGTTTACATGTAAAAGCAAAATATTGCAATAATTGTTGCAAATATACTTTCCCATAAATTACACAGTAGCTTAAACATGTGTCAAAGCAAGTGTATGAATTGTACGTATAACATTTATACCAACTATCAGTTCCATCTTTTATGAGATCCTTATGTTCACCTTGAGGTGACTGAGCTATTTAACTCACACTAATATTGCAAAATTATTACCCCACTAACTCACCAGGGATGATTGCTAAGCTATTACCTAGAACAGACCCTAGATAAATCTGCAAAAGCTGCTTTCAAACTAATGAGTTTGTATCATCTGGCTCCCATGCTAGAATATCAGCAGGTTAACTCTTTTACCTACTGTGCTACATCAAAAAGATTTGTAAGATAAGTTTTTGTCTTCAATACTCTCTTCACACATTAAGGATACTTATCAGGAAATCTAATGCACCCCCTCGTGCCTTTTTACACGTTCATTTTAGTGGACAGAAAAGTTGATGGTTTTTTCTTTTATTCATTCATGGGATATGGGCTTCACTGGCAAGGCCAACATTTATTGCTTATCCCTAATTGCCTTTAAGAAGGTGTAATGAACCAACCTATTGAATCACTGCAGTCCGTGTACTGAAATTACTCCAACAATGCTGCTTGGGAGGGAGTTCTAGAAACTGAATAGCAACGTTGAAAGATCAATGCATATTTGCAAGCTATGATGGTGTGTGACATTAATCAGAGGGGAACTTGCAAGTGATGCTGTGTCTGCTGTCCTAGTCTTCTCAGCAGTAGAGGTTGTGGGTTTGGGAATTGCTTGCTGGTGAAGGAGCCTCAGCGGGTTACTGTCGTGCATCTTGTAGTCATAGGGCGGCACGGTAGCACAGTGGTTAGCACTGATGCTTCACAGCGCCAGGGTCCCAGTTTCGATTCCCGGCTTGGGTCACTGTCTGCGGAGTCTGCACATTCTCCCTGTGTCTGTATGGGTTTCCTCCAGGTGCTCCGATTTCCTCCCACAAGTCCTAAAAGACAGGCTGTTAGGTAATTTGGACATTCTGAATTCTCCCTCTGTGGACCCAAACAGGCGCCGGAATGTGGTGACTAGGGGCTTTTCACAGTAACTTCATTGCAGTGTTAATGTAGGCCTACTTGTGACAATAAAGATTATAAATGATTCACACTGCTGCCATGATATGCCAGTCTTGATGGGGATGAATATTTAAAATGATGGATGGTGCCGCCAATCAAGCTGGCTGATGTACCTTGTATGTTGTTGAGTGTTGTTGGAGCTGCACTCCTTCAGGCAAGTGGAGAGTATTCCATCACAGTCCTTACTTGTGCCTTTGAGATGGCAAATAGGCATTTGGGAGTAAGGAGATAAGTTATTCACCACAGAATATCTAAACTTAGACCTGCTCTTGTTGGTGTAATATTTGTATAACTTGTTCAGTTAAGTTTGGATGATGATAATCCTCAGGACTTTGCTGCTGGGATGTTTAAGTGACTCTAATGCTGCTGAATGGCAAGTAGAGGTGGTTAGTCTCTCTCTGTTGTTGGAGGTGGTCATTAACTGATATTTGTGTTGCCCAAATGCTACTTGCCACTTATCAGTCGAGCCTGAATATTATCCAGGTCTTGCTGCATGCAGGCACTGGCTACTTCATTATCTGAGGAATTGTGAATGGAACTGAACATCTACGATGATGTTTGACCTTAAAACAGTAACAGTAAGGCAAATTTGTAATTACTTAAAATTTTGGAATCTGTAATTGTTTTTTAAAAAAATGTTTGAGAGGGATTTTTAAAGTTTGGATCACTTGTAAAGAGGATAGTTGTAATTTTGGATAATAAATACTAGTCCAGGTGAGCTGGCGACTCTTGATCTGGAAGTAGCACCAACAATAAATAAGTTAGAAATACAGAGCCTATGTGGCATATTTAAAAAAGAAAAGGGAGAGCTGGAGGGAGGGTTCTGGTGTAACACACGCTAACACGACCATGACTGATGGCAGCTGAGAGTTGAAAAGGTTCCAGAAGTGTGCCACATAGGGAAGATTGCATAGATGGAACCCTGTTTGGGTGGAAGCCATTTCCTGTAGAGAATCGGTGCAGTTCTTAAAGGAAAGGTGCTGGAATTTTGCATGGAAGAACTGTGTGGCTGAAACTGAGACCATACAGGCAGGGTGGACTGCCTATTAATGCTGTGAGATAGTCTTTGTTACATATGTGATTTTGGGTGCAATTTATCATTTATACCAATCGTGATTTGCCAATTAATTCATTTTTAGTTTACATTGATTTGAATTCAAAAGTTAAAGTAAAGCTTTAGGGAAATGTTGGCATGATGGTAATGTTCTAATTCAGCTCTTGCTCTGTTTGTACCAAGTCTTTGGTGAAGTTTGGAGCCAAGCTGTCCTGGCAGGACCCAAACTGAGCATCAGTGAGTGGGTTATTGGCGAGTATGTGCCACTTGACAGTACTATTAATGACATCTGTCATCACTGCCAAGGCAGAGTAAACTGATGTGGCGGTTATTTTACTGCATCCAAATTTGTATTGCTTTTTGTAGATGAGTCATACCTGAGTAACTTTGAAGTTTGTTGGGTAGAAGCCAGAGTTGTAGCGGTACTGTAATGGTTTGGCTAAAGGCATAACTAATCCTGGAGCACAAGTCTTCAGCATTACAGCCAGGTTGTTGACAGGGCCCATAGTCTTTGATATATTGAAAAGGTTCTGCATTTTATTGATAATATGTGCAGTTAATTAAATGTTAATTTGTTAATTATCTTTATTGTCACAAGTAGGCTTACATTAACACTGCAATGAAGTTGCTGTGAAAAGCCCCTAGTTGCCACATTCTGGCTCCTGTTCGGGTACACAGAGAGAGAATTCACAATGTCCAAATTACCTAACAGCACGTCTTTCGGGACTTGTGGGAGGAAACCGGAGCACCCGGAGGAAACCCACACAGACACAGAGAGAGCATGCCGACTTCGCACAGACAGTGACCCAAGCCGGGAATCGAACCTGGGGCCCTGGTGCTGTGAAGTGACAGTGCTAACCACTGTGCTGCCATGCCACCCCCTTATTGGTTAAAGTCTGCCTTCTGTGATGGTGGCAATGTTAGAAGGAGGCCAATAGTACTGGTTAAAGATCGATGCAAGGACATCAGCCTTATTTTGCGCACTCATGTGCTGAATTCCTCCATCATTGGGGATCGTGATGTTCACAGAGCTTCCTCCTTCCGTTAGTGATTTAATTGCCTGCAACCATTCATTACTGGATGTGGCAGGACTGTATTGGTGGACTCAAATGTGTGATACATGATCTCAGTGCACATGGTCAAAGCTCTAGATGAGGAGCTGTAAGGAATTAAAGTTCCCTTATATATCTGTGTCCCTTCTCTCAAATTGCTAGATTCAAAATTCTGCAGGGTCCCAGCTCCCAACATAGTTCATTTAAAGACGATCTTAAAGCTCGAGGGAGAATACTTTACATGACTGGAATGCAGTGTGCAGCATTTTTGTCTGGAGATTTAAAATGATGTTGCATTTGGTTTTGTCCAGTCTCCTTCCTCACATCTGCTTTTGACTCCAGATCAATGTCTATTTTTAACATTTTTTATCTGAGTTGCAAAGACAATGCAAAGAGTGGACATGACATGCCCTTAATTCGTCTCCTTGCTTGCTCCAGGAAGCAATTCAAATTCAAATTGAATCTAATTCATCATCCCCACAAAAGAGCCATACCAGGTCCAAGCAGTATCTTTAGCTTGAAAGGAGATAGATGAAAGCTATGAATTGTTCTGCATTGCTGCAGAAAATGTGTAAGTTCTGTGAGGTGACATGCTGTGTTCACTCATTCACCCACTCCTGGAGGTTCTCCACTGACACTTTACAACTTGCCTAGCAGCTCACTGATAAACTAAATCTTTATCTGCTCATATTAGCTGAGCAGATATATTGAGGCTATAATTTAAAATTTATGGTCTGCATTAGAAACTTTGATTCGCAGAGCGAAATGGATCAAAGTCTTTCAGATAAAGAAACAAGAGACTCCATAAAAGTCAGAACCAATAATTGAGTTTATTCTATAACTTTTCTCAGGCAAACTATTTTGCCAGTACAGTCCTCCAGGCTTAGTATACTTCACGCAGTTACAATTTACATTTCTATTAAGCTCATGTAAATGATTATGTATAAGAGTACATAACAATGTGGTGAGGTGAATGCTAAGAGGAGAAGACAGAAAGACCTGCAGCACGGTCAAACAATTGATTTCAGGTTGCTTTTGTAGGTGAGGAGAGAGGTGAAAATGTGATATTGGTAAGGGACAGAATTCCTAAAGACAGAGAATAGTGACTGAACAAGAAGTAAAATAAACCCTTGACTTTTTAAGAATGGCTGCATTTGCAATAGGTTGTTCTCACCGTGGTACTCCTTTTCCCCTATTTTTCTTTGCAAACTGCCAAATCTACATTCCAGCTCTAATTCGAGGAATTGTCCAGATTCAGAATAAAATGAAAGAAATGCAAATTAGTCAAGTTAAAAATTCATTCTGAAATCTATTCCATTTCTAAACTAAAAACAAACCAAAGAAGTTAGATAGGATTAAATTCTCTCCGTACACATCACTGTTTACAAAGCACACAAGGGACATCTAAGAAGCAAGGGTCTATTAGAGCAGTGTTTTTCAATTTTTTTCCCAACGTTTGCTAACCTTCACGACCCACGCCACGTTTGCTTAGCTTTATTGCGAAAGGGGAGTCTGCTTGGCCTTCATGATCTTACTCAAATCAGGTTCACAGGAGGAGAGGGCAATGTGCATCTCAGGAGCAGACTGCAGTCAGTTCCTTTGTGCCATCTTCATCTTTATGAGAATGAAAATCCGACCTCACACATGTAGGTCATTGTGAAGGACAATAGCAACAAAATGCTTGTTTTACTCAGCACTGGATACTCTGGGAGATGCTACCCCAGAATTCTGATAGCCTCATGGACTTTTGGCCTGTTTTTAATAGTCTGTCACAGGTCATGTACAGCAGTGTTGTCTTTTCACTTGGAGTCAACTATCAGTTAATAACTGACTTTGGGATCTCAACTTCAAAAGGAATTTTTCACCCACCACTTCTCTTTCAAAATCTGAAACTTCTTTCATTTGCCTGTACTTTCTTGCATGTAACACACATGGGTTTTGCATCCTTACTTACAATGGCACAATGAACAAAACCATACCTCAAGAAATCATCTTAAGTACAAACTCCACACAGACAGTGACCAATGGCCAGAATCGAACCCAGGTCCCTGGCGCTATGCGGCAGCAATGCTAACCACTGTGCTACCAGTCCAATCCATCCACTAGCACTGCTCTGTCCTAACCAACTCCCCTGGGCAGTTATCTCCAACAGATTCAGATGTGAGATTCTGGCCAGTATATTCTGCTTATTTGTGTCTCCAATATTAATAATAATAATCTTTATTAGTGTCACAAGTAGACTTACATTAGCACTGCAATGAAGTTACTGTGAAAATCCCCTAGTTGCCACACTCCGGCGCCTGTTCAGGTACATTGAGGGTGAATTCAGAATGTCTAATTCACCTAACAAGCACATCTTTGGGGACTTGTGGGAGGAAACCAGAGCACCCGGAGGAAACCCATGCAGACATGGGGAGAACGTGCAGAATCCGCACAGACAGTGACTCAAGCCGGGAATCGAACCTGGATCACTGGCGCTGTGAAGCAACAGTGCTAACCACTGTGCTACCGTGCAGCCTTCACTGCCCGTCTCTTTCCTGTAAGAAAATTATTCAGCTTCACAGTCCTCTTGCCTCGCTTGCAGCAGCTAGAAAATGGAAGACGCACTCCTCTATGATTTGGTGCCAAAAGCGCATACATACAGTCGCTTGCCGTCAAGTGTCTGTGCAGGGTGCATGACCTGCTCACTGCTGCCACTTGTGGCTGAAAAATTGCACACAACCTCATTTCCTTCTCATTTAAAAGGCAGCAGCGGATGTCATTCTCAATAAAAATCCTGGCTGTTGGATGCTTCTCCCGTGACCGGGACCACTGTGGAAGGCCATGAACGATCACTCCGCTACTCTGCTTACACCCACCCATGACTCACCCTTGGGTCCCTATCTGTACTTTGATAAACCCTGAATTAGAGGGATGATTCTATGCTTAGGTCTGTTATATAGAAATAAGCTTGTTGGCTTCTTGGTCTCCTTCTGTTCCTAAAAATCAGCATATTCTTACTTATAAATTAAGATTCTGTGCTTTTTAGCACTTAAAGCAATCTCTCCAGCCTTACAAATAGTTTTCTTTCACTCTCCAATCTCTTTGCTGCATTTGATAATATTTATAGCAGGATAAGGAACAGGTTTGGAATGAAGTGTAGCCTGCAGACAAGAAATCAGTCCTGTACCATTGTAACTTCCTAAAATATTTTGTTAAATACGGTTTTTATTTATCCCATTTCCTGCCCTGACTGTAGAACAAATGTTATCCTGTATGATAGATTATTTTGGTGGGTAGAGACGCTGAAACTTTATAGCCCATCGCTATAGGGCAGACTGACAAGCAGATGCTAGGCCTCTGCCATTGCCTTTCTGTAAACAATACCCCAGCTAATATGTCTTCTGGGGTGGACTTGCACATAACTTTTCCTACATTCCATCAAGGCTCACACCAAGCTTTCAGTTGTTCTTTGCTTTTAAGTGCCTTTTACTCTTTACTTTGTTTTTTAAAGTTCTCAGTAATCAGACAATTGTATTTGAGAATTTAAACTTAAGAATAAAGTACCTTTAGATTTTTAAGTGGTTTAGACAACAAATTTTAGAATGTTTATGTTGAATCAAAATTTCTCCCTTGATTTGGTTTAGAAAAGTCTTTTTGTGTAAAATGATACATGCTAGAGTACAACTTGAAAAGCCACAAAACAATAAACATTTCACAGTATTTGAAACTGTTAACAGATTGTCATACAGATACTGGCAGAACTGAAAAAATGTTCAGGAGATGGAGAAAATTAGGATTAAAATTGAGCAGGTAGTATTACTGTTATTACGATTAGTACAGTAGACAATTTGAGATAAGTATATCTGTTTGCCAAAAATAAATGAACATGTATAAATGGAGTACATAGAACAACAGTGATTCATAAAAGGGCATTTTGTTCATTGCTCAAACCTGTCATATATAGCATGTTTGAACAAAGTGATAAGGAAGGATTTTAAAGGTAACAACATTATATTTTTTTGAGTACTGTAATAGAATCGCCAGCCCTATTCAGGTATATAAGTCAGATACATTATGAAGTCCAAACTTTAGCTCAATATTTACAGTTGAAATTTCAGAATATTTGATGATTGTAAGTTAAAGTAACTGTAATAATTTAAAGGATATTTCCATGCTATACAGAGACTCACATCGAACAGAATTTAACACGGGACGAGTGGGTCATACAAATGATGGATGCAGGTCTTAGGTCCTCCCCACCCTGTCCCAACTTCCCACTGCAATCACATGATGGCTGGCCAATTAAAACCCAGCAAGCGGGAATCGCAGTAACAGAGAGGCCTAGAGCAGAATTGGAGGCATTGACAGGGGGTGGACTCAAGTGCGGAAGACGCTGCCAGCGGAATGTTCAAAGGGACGTTGACAGTGACAGCCTGCTTAACCTTGAACAGGAGGCCAGGGGCAAGTGAGTAAAACAGTGAAGGCCAGCTGGAGGCTGCCGCAATCTTGTCGCTCCCATTGCTTCTGAATTACACTGATCCACTGGAGCCTGAGGACAGAAGCTAGAACATTGAAAGGACTTAAAAGAGAGTCAAACGCAGCCTCCATCCATCAGAGGTGGCAGAGGAGCATACATGGACAGGCCTACGGTTAAATGAGGACTTCTTGATTACCCACCTCCAGCCTGTCAGTAAACAGCAGGTGTTTCTCTTCCTGTGGAGTGGAAGGAGGATAGCTCCCCACCTGACAAAGAAAGCCTGAATGGAGATGACAGAGGTGGTCCATAGCCATGGGGTCATGCGTAGTATCTGGCAGCATGCAGGAAAAGAGTGGATGACTTTCTACATTCTGCAAGGGTGAATGAGAAAGCCATCTGTGAATGTGCTCGTACAACTATGGCAGGGTATGCATGCGGCAGGCATAGGAAAAGTTTGTCCGGGATGTGGAAGAATGGTCCCCACACACCAACACTCAGCACCCTGTAAAGCTCTTGGAATTTGGGCTATGATGGCTGGGAAGGTTACCTACAAGGAGAACAGTGCCATGACGTGTAATACAGAGAACCAGAGATGATGTACCGTACCTGACGAGCTGATCCACTCGGGTATTGAACTCATCAATCTCCCATTGTCCTCGGAGGATAAGGGAGCCCACAATGTCCATAAAAGTTCAGTTACCTGTAGCAGAGTACTAAATGTGGATCTGACCTGTCAGCAGGGGGCGAGATCGATTGGTAAAGGAGAGACTGGAGTTAGATCTGGGGCAGCTGAGTTTTGTGTCTCAGCAATGGGGAGGTGAGTGAGTATGGCTGGGATGTGGGATGGGTTTGTGTGGTGCAGTGAGTGAAGCTCACCATGTCTGCACCATGTGTCATATATTGATATTTGTGTCCGTTATGCATTTTCTTTTACTCAGTATTCCTCCTCATTGTTGAGTTATTCCTTCAGCAGGTCACACGATGGTCTGAGAAGATATCAAGCTCACAAGTCAGTCATTAAGCTCTGAGGAGGAGGAGGAAACGGCAGAGGGTGCACTGTCCCATCCTTGCCCACACCTCCCACCAGCTCAGATACAGGCTCCTTGGTGGGTTTGCACATGCCGGACAACATAGTGGCACCTACTGGTGGTTTGTGGACTAATCAATCACTGGACCACTGATCGGGGACTGTAACAATCCAGGCCTCTGATTCTTGAAGGAGGGTGGGAGATCGGGAAGGTGTTAAGGCCCAGGCATATGACGAGCCTCTGGAGTTCTTTGTGAGGTGGTAGGTGTTGTGGTCCAAAGGAAGGTGTGTGAAGATCTAGTGGAGGTTCCAGAGAGTATGCAGTTCTTGGCAAGGACAGCAAAGAGGTCCATCGAGGGCATGAGTGCTGCAATCACCCTCTATTCTGAACCTGAGGCTTCCTCTATTGAAATATTGATGACTCTCATGGAGAGCCAGACCCAGTAGCACAATCAGGAGATTCTAGCTAAGTGTTCAGACTTGAAGTAAGAATGACCAAAGATGGAAACCATCTGTGCAAGAAATGGGCAAAGGAGCTATTGTACCCACTAGGTCCTCACTCATCTCAGATGAGCAGGAAGCTGACTGGACCTCACATTGGTGGAGGAGCGGCTGCTGTCTGAATCTGGGGGATTTGCCGTGTGCCTCTGATGGGTACAGCAGCTCATCTGCCCCTCTGCCAGAGACACCAGCACGTCAGGATGTCGCAGCAACAGAGGAGGTTCCCGCCACCGGGCAGGAGTTCCTCACAATACCAGGGCCTTTATGGCCTCGGGCAATCAACAGAAGCCCACCAAAGACATCCAGGACATTAGGGTCAGCAGCCAATCTCCAGTGCATCTAACAGCGGTGGGGGAGCACATTGTTCGTCACCTGTAAACTTATGAAGAAAACACAAGGACGCAGAAGAGCCATGTTGGTGCTCACTGGATCTGTAAGGCTGAGTGTTGTGCTGATCACCTGCTCTTTATAAAGCTCTTGACCATTTCTACAATTTTTGAATGTTCATGTGTGGACTGAGGTCTACCTTACATTTATGGGGGTTGCAATGCTATTACACTTCCCAATGAAAATCAGAGACCCATCAAAGAGATTTTTGGAGAGACAAGCCTTTTTTTGTCTGAAGTGTGTGTTTCATAGGTCTGGGTAGAGGTCAGGTGGCATCTATGTGCTGCTGGTTGGGGGGGTCGTTGTGGGAGTGAGTGGAGACAGCATTGTGTGCGGACACATATGGGGCATTGATAACAGGGCCCGGTATTCCACACGCTCGGTGATAGTGGCGGCCCTGAGAGTCTGGGGGCAGTGGAGGAAGCATCGGTCTGGGCCCCAATTTGTTAACAATCATCGGTTTATACCGGGAAGGCTGGATGGGGGGTTTCGGAGGTGGCAGAGAGCAGGGATCGAGAGGATAGGGGATTTATTCATAGATGGGAGCTTCCCCTGTTTGAATATTTAGAGGGGAAATTTGAATTGCCAGCAGGAGAGGAGACTGGGACAGCTGCCGTTTAGAGCGATGGGAAGGAGCTTACACTATTTGGGAATCCAGGTGGCACAGGAATGGGAGACATTACATAAGCGGAATCTGACCCGGCTAGTAGAGCAAATGAAGGAGGACTTTAGAAGGTGGGACATGCTCCCACTGTAACTAGTAGGGAGGGTACAGGCTGTGAAAACGACAGTCCTCCCGAAGTTTCTGTTAGTTTTTCAGTGCCTCCCCATCTTTATCCCAAGGGCCTTTTTTAAACGGGTAAACAAGTTGATTTGGGGTTTTATATGGGCGGGTAAAACCCATTCAGGTATCTGCAGGCACAGGATTTTTTGCGAAGGCTGGTTTCAACCTTTCCCCTCCGACTGCCACGGGGGAATACAGGACAAGGTAGTTTCTGGAATGGGGGTGGGAGAGAGGAAGGTGTCATGACATTAAAGTGAACAACACAGCACTACATACACACATACATCGTGATGGACAGATCAACGGACCAATTAGCACACACAACACGACAGCCAATCACAGACAAGAGCATACACAGTACAAAACAAGGAACACGACACTTCCTGGGCAGTCCAACAGGAGACGGCTCAGGGCAAGGACCCCCAAACCAGACACTCAGACAGTCACCACGTGCTGAGTACCAAGTTTGTTATATAAATAGTTAAAAGAAATAAAACTGCGATGTACCAATCGCAACCGTGTTGGTTCGTCTGTGTCTCAGAGTACCCAACACTTCATGGTACCAGATTTGAATCAAAACCTACCCACAAATCTGCCATCCTGCGCCATGGACACCATCAACACACCGCAGCTGTTGCAAGTCGCTGGGAACCTTGGCGTAAATTGGACGCTGTTCAAACAGCGCTTCAAACTCTTTTTGGAAGCCAACGAAAAACAGGGCGCCTCGGACAAAAGAAAGATCGCCATCCTCCTCACCACCGCAGGTCAGCACGCCATCCATGTATACAACTCCCTGGTGTTCGTGGAAGGCGAGGACAAATCTAAATACGACACGATCCTCCTCAAGCTCGACCAACACATCAAAGCTGAGGTCAACGAGAGCTTTGAGAAGTATGTCTTCCAGCAGCGCCTGCAAAGTAAGGATGAGCTCTTTCAGTCCTTCCTGACGCATCTCCGCATACTCGCACAGTCCTGCGGTTACGACACCACCTCCGAGTCCATGATCCGGGACCAGATCGTTTTTGGGGTTCCCTCCAGCAGCCTACGCCAGCAGCTTTTAAAAATAAAAGGCCTGACCTGAGCATCTGCAGTTGAAGCCTGTGTCCTGCACGAGAACGCGACTAGCCGCTATGGCCAATTTCAGGCGACCGAATCGGCACGGAGGGGGTCCTACGCGACCGGATCGGCGAGCCAGGTGCCCCACGAGGCCAAACGGGTCCAGGCGACCGAGTTTCTCCCGTCCCGCGGCCCGGACGAGGGCGGCCGTTTCGCGCGCTTTTCGAGGCCTCCCGCGCTTGTGCGCGCCAAAACCTATGGCGACACTGAGGGACGTGATGCGCAGGCGTGCTCGACGCAAGACCGAACTGCGCATGCGCAGTGGCGGAACGAACACCATGACGTTACGACGTGCGGCTACTGTGGAGCTGCACATTTAAAAGGGCAATGTCCCGCAAAAACCCGACAATGCTTACGCTGTGGCAAGTTAGGCCACTACGCTGCTTACTGTCGAGCTTCCACATCTCAACCTGTCGATCTTCCACATCTCCAACAACCTCGCAGGAATGTGCGGACCATTCAGCCTCCACATTGCGACATCCAGACCGATGACACAGATGACCGAGACGCCTTCCGGGTTGCGGTCATTGATGGGAACCGAGTCAACACAATCAATCCGGGTGATGAATGGTGTGCCACCCTGACGGTCAACCGATCGCCGATCGCTTTCCGCCTGGACACTGGCGCCTCCGCCAACCTCATAGCATGGTCAGCCTTCTACGCCATGACGGTCAGACCACCAATCCGGCCGTTCTGGTGCAGAATGGTCAACTACAACGGGAACGTTATCCCGGCTATGGGATCCTGCCAGCTCCAGGTGACTCACAACATACACACGGCCACACTCTCGTTCGAGATAATCGGCTTATCGAAGGACTCCCTGCTGGCCGCACAGGCATGCAAGGCTCTCCACCTCGTGCAACGAGGCCACTCTCTCTCTCCAGACGGCACGTCTGACTTCCCGGATGCAGAGTTCAACGCACAGCTCCAATCGCTCCTCGCCCACAACCAGGAGGCATTCGAGGGCATGGGAACGCTGCCATACACCTACCGAATTCGCCTCAAACCAGACATCCCGGTCATTCACGCACCTCGCAGAGTCCCTGTGCTACTCAAAGACTGCCTCAAGCAGCAGCTGCAGGATCTCCAGGACCAAGGGGTCCTATCTAGGGTCACGGAGCCCACGCCGTGGGTCAGCTCCATGGTGTGTGTCAAGAAGCCCTCCGGCGAGCTCCGCATATGTATTGACCCAAAAGACCTCAATAACAATATCATGAGGGAACATTATCCCATACCCAAACAGGAGGAGATCACCAGTGAAATGGCCCAGGCAAAAATATTCACGAAACTGGATGCCTCTAAGGGGTTTTGGCAGATCCAACTCGATCCGTCCAGCCGAAAGCTATGCACCTTCAATACCCCTTTCGGCAGGTTCTGCTACAACCGGATGCCATTTGGCATCATCTCGGCATCCGAGGTCTTTCATAGGATCTTGGAGCAGATGATGGAAGGCATCGAAGGGGTGCGCGTATACATGGACAACGTCATCATCTGGTCCACCACACCACAGGAGCACATATATCGTCTCCAACGCGCTTTTGCCCGCATGCGGGAAAACGGCCTGCGCCTCAACCGAGCGAAGTGTTCCTTTGGCCAAACCGAGCTGAAGTTCCTAGGGGACCATATCTCCCGGTCAGGGGTCCATCCGGATGCAGCCAAGGTGAGCGCCATCACAGCCATGCCGGCAGACAAGAAAGCAGTGTTACGCATCCTTGGCATGGTCAACTTCCTGGGGAAGTTCATTCCCAACCTTGCCTCCCACACGACGGCTCTGGTCCACCTCGTCAAAAAGTCCACAGAGTTCCAGAGGCAACACACACACCAGCTGGAATGGGAGGAGCTCAAACTCAAACTCACCACTGTACTGGTATTGGCGTTCTTTGACACATCTCGTGCCACCAAAATCTCGACTGATGCCAGCCAATCCGGCATTGGAGCAGTGCTCCTGCAGCGCGATGACACAGTGTCATGGGCCCCAGTTGCCTATGCATTGCGAGCCATGACCCCCACAGAGCAACGCTACGCGCAGATCGAAAAGGAGTGCCTGGGCTTGCTAACCGGTTCAGACAAGTTCCATGATTATGTGTATGGTCTTCCCCGGTTCACTGTCGAAACTGACCACTGCCCCCTGGTCAGCATCATAAACAAGGACCTGAATGAGATGACCCCTCGCCTCCAGCGCATCCTACATAAACTCAGGAGGTACGACTTCCAACTGGTCTACACTCCAGGGAAGGAACTCATCGTTGCGGATACCCTATCCAGAGCAGTGAGCACGCCGCCAGATTCGGAGGGGTTCGTATGTCAGGTCGAGGCGCAGGGGTCCTTCACATCGGCAAATCTGCCTGCTGACGACTCCAGTCTGGCCCGTATTCGCCGAGAGACTGCGGCCGACCCCCTTCTGCAGCGTGTGATGCGCCACATGACGGGGGGGGTGGCTCAAGGGGCAGTGCCCGCAGTTCTACAATGTCCGAGACGACCTGGCTGTCATTGATGGTGTCCTTCTGAAGCTGGACCGGATTGTGATTCCGCACAGCATGCACAAGCTGGTTCTCGCCCAACTACACAAAGTCCACTTGGGGGTTGAGAAGTGCAGACGGAGGGCCCGAGAGGCGGTATACTGGCCGGGCATCAGTGATGATATTGCCAACATGGTGCTCAACTGTCCCACCTGCCAAAGGTTTCAGCCGGCGTAACCTCCTGAAACGCATCTGCCCCATGAGCTGGTGACGTCCCCCTGGGCGAAGGTGGGTGTGGACCTATTTCACGCGCTCGGCAGGGACTATGTCATCATCGTTGACTACTTCTCCAACTACTCAGAAGTCATACGCCTGCACGATTTGACGTCGTCTGCTGTCATCAGGGCATGCAAGGACACCTTTGCTCGCCACGGCATTCCGATGACTGTCATGTCAGACAATGGGCCCTGTTTCGCCAGCCAGGAATGGTCATCGTTTGCTGCCTCGTATGGCTTCACACACGTGACGCCCAGCCCTCTGCACCCCCAGTCAAATGGAAAGGTGGAGAAGGGCGTTCACATTGTCAAGCGGCTCCTCTGCAAGGCTGCTGCTACCGGGTCGGACTTCTGCCTCACCCTGCTGGCCTATCGCTCGGCCCCACTAGCCACTGGTCTCTCACCAGCACAGCTGCTGATGGGTCGCGCCCTCAGGACACTGTGCCTTCCATCCTGGCACCCACAATAGACCATGCTCCGGTACTGCACAGGATGTAACTGCAGCGCGGTCGCCAGAAGAGGTCATATGACACACGGGCAATTGATCTTCCCATCCTGGCCCCTGGAGACGACGTCCGCATCCACCTACCAGAAGGTGGCTGGTCAGCACCTGCTGAAGTTCTCCGACGCGTGGCTCCCCGCTCGTTCCTGGTTCGCATGCCTGATGGATCCGTGCGTAGGCGCAATCGCCAGGCTCTTCGCCTACTTCCACGCTCACAACAAGCCCTTACACTGACACCGTGTCCTCCTGTGGTTCCTGATAGCGACTTCGTGGAGCTGCCTGCTACCATGCCCCTTCCGTCGCCGCCCGTGGCCAGGCCCGCACCTCAGCCGGTGGTTCCCGACCCACTCTTGAGGCGGTCAACCCGAATTCGTCACCCACCTACTGGACTGGACTTATGAGACTGTTTACACGTTGAACTCATGCAACCACTGTTTTAACGTGTTTATGTTCTTATCGTTACAGGAATTTGTTTTATCGTTCCACATTTCCACGTTCTTTGTTATGGTACAACCTCGTTATTATGTCACACCCGACATCGCCCCTTGTACATAGTTAAGCCCCATGTACATGCTGTAAATATTACACACACACACGTTTAGCTGCACTCAGTACACATCTCTATTTATAACCACATAGGCCCATAATATTGTAAAAAAGGGGGATGTCATGATATTCAAGTGAACAACACAGCACATACACACATACATAGTGATGGACAGATCAACGGACCAATTAGCACACACAACACGACAACCAATCACAGACAAGAGCATACACAGTACAAAACAAGGAACACAACACTTCCTGCAGTCCAACAGGAGACGGCTCAGGGCAAGGACCTCCAAGCCAGACACTCAGACAGTCACCACGTGCTGAGTACCAAGTTTGTTTTATAAATAGTTAAAAGAAATAAACCTGCGTTGTACCAATCGCAACCGTGTTGGTTCGTCTGTGTCTCAGAGTACCCAACACTTCAGAAGGTATCGGATACCTACAAAGAACTTAGGGAGTCGGAGGTAACTCAAATAGAGGAGCTAAAGGGCAAATGGAAAGATGAGCTCGGGGGAGGGATAGAGGCAGGTCTGTGGGCGGATGCCTTGAGTAGAGTCAATACGACCTCGTCATGTGCCAGACTCAGCCTGGTACAATTTAAGGAAGTTCACTGGACACACATGACGGTGGCCCGGATGAGCAATTTTTGGGGGATAGAGCACAGGTGTGCGAGGTGTGCGAAGTGGGGGGGGGGCAGCAAATCATGTCCATATGTTTTGGGCATGCCCGAAGCTTAGGGGATTCTGGCACTGTTTTGCAGATGTCATGTCCACGGTACTAAAAACACGGGTGGTGCCGTGTCCAGAGGTGGCGATTTCTGGAGTGTCGGAAAATCCAGGAGTCCAGGGGGTGAGAAAGGCTGGCATCTTGGCCTTTGTCTCCCTGGTAGCCGGAGACGGATATTGCTAGCATGAAGGGACTCGAAGTCCCCAAAATCGGAGACCTGGGTTAGCGACATGGCTGGGTTTCCCAGTTTTGAGAAAATCAAGGTCGCCCTAAGAGAGTCAATGCTAGGATTTGTCCGGAGGTGGCAGCCGTTTGTCGACTTTTTGGGGGTAAATTAACTGTCAGCAGAGGCAAAAAAATTAAAGACACTGGGTTAGGCTATTTTCTGTTTAGGCTAGGGGGGGACTTGTTAGGGATGGAGATGATGTGTACAATATGTTTATATTTGTATTTCATTGTTTACTGTTGTTGTTACTGTTATTATTATAAAATTACAAATACCTTCATAAAATGTTTTTTTTTTAAACTTTTCTGGTTAACAAATGCTCCTGGCTAGCATACAGAGGCTTCCATGGCTACATGTGTGCAATCGATTGCCCTTTGCATTTATAGTGACGTGTTATGTACGCTGGGATAACACAGGCTGCAATTGGATGCAGCTTTAACCAAAAGATACTCCAGATCTTGAAGTTAGTTCAATCTGATTTATTGAACCAGTAGCACAGTTAGCACAGTTCTCTATGAGTTTGACTCTCTGCTAACCTAAGTGTGGTTACTCTGTCTGACTGAACCAGACTAGCTCTTAGCCTTGTGCTGGAGGTGTGATACTGTAAATACACCCTGACTCACTCTGTAGATGTTCATCAGTGGAAAGAGGCGGAGTGTGAGTGCCTCGTGTCTTTTTATCGTGAGATACCACCCCTGAGTGTCCTGCCTGCTCATTGGTCATGTCCTGTTCTCTGTTCATTAGCTGCCTGTCTGTGCCTGTCTGTATATCATTATCTGCATGTCTGCATATCATGACATATAGGAAAACCAGCGATAACACTGATGCCTCTCATTCTCTCAGCCAGGCTTGTGTTGTCAATCGTGAAGCTTATGAATGTTTCCACTCTCCTGACCAATGTGTTCATCACAACTCTGATACAGCACTGGGCTGAAGATTCTGAAATGCCACAGTAATATAATCCCGTGTTGATCCCTGAAAGAATCGAGAGGCATAGAAGCTTTGGAGTCACTGGGCCACCATTACCTTCAGTGCCACAAGCATTGGATAGTCACCCAGGCAGGCAGAACTGATCTTCTGAGCAATCATGTCACAGGTGGATGTCACCATCTCCTTGGAAAAACGGAGCCTCTCGTGATACAGGCGATCAGTTATTTGAAGGGAATTGGAGTGTTACCTGCACATCCTTCTCCCAAAGTAGTGTCCTCTCCTTGGGCGTATTTGCTCATTCTCCCTCTGCTGGCCCTTTGGCCTTTCAACATCACTATTATGCCCATGTTCCTGCCAACTTAATTGTTGCTGCTCCGGCAACCCATCCCGCTTTGTCTCCTTCCCCTTCCCTCATCCTCACTTCGAAGAGCCTCCACTGGAGTGTGCAATTCCCATGGCAACTTTGGCTTCTGTTGCTGCAGAGAAACTTGTCATTGGTGCTGCCTAGTTCGAGTCTCTCTTCCCAGTCACAGGAGTCCCCTTCACAGGGTCAACAGCAAACCTGTCCACAAAGGAATCACAGGGCAACCTCACTGCCCTCTCTTACAGACTCAGCTGCAGCCTCCTACTGCCCAATGTTCTCCTCTTGTGCTGCCTTTTATCTTGCCCTGGAGCACATTGGAGCTCCCTGCCAAAAATTGCCACCCACCCATGCAACCAGTTAAATAGCATGGGCTGCCTAACATGTCAATGAATTGGCAATTTAATTGCCACAACTACTGCATAATTACAATCATAATAGAAGGCCTGTTCGCCTTCCTTAATATCGGAACAGAATGACGTTGGGGACCTGACCCGATGTCAACACGCCCAATTTTATGTTGGATCAGGAGCATTACCAGTCTGCCTCCCAGTCATAAGATTCTACACATAATGGGACAGAGTCTCCACCATTCACCAGAAATCAATCAAACCGGCACAAAAGATCAAATAATTTCAAATACAATTTATGTCTAGTACAAATCGAGAATCCACAAGCGTTTGTGTTGGTTTCAAAAGCACTGCACTGGAACTGGCCCTGCCCAGAAAACTGGCCACAGGCACCAGATGGAATGAATCACCATGGCAGTTTTCCACTCATTGCATCCATTTGCGGCCCTTTGAAGAGGCTCTTAAAATTAAGTTTTTCTTTTCGGTGCGAAGTGCTAATATGTACCTGTTAAAAGTTTTAGCCTATTACATATTTAATTTACTAAGAAACTGACTTGTTTACACCAGTGTAATTAGTAAAGGGTTCTATACAATTTCTTTAAAGTCATTTTCAGGTATTTAAAATCAGGCTATTTACAGGTGATGGACTAAACCGGTGATAGCTTTTCACAGTAACTTAATTTGAAGCCTACTTGTTACAATAAGCGATTTTCATTTCATTTCATTTCATTTTCAAACACTTAATCAAAACTCTTGTTTATTGCGATAAGCCCATTTTCAGTGGTAATAAAACTGCACCAAGTTATCACTCATAAAAAGATCAAGGATAATTTTTACTGCAAGGGAACAAAATTACATTCTAAAACACTGCACAATTGTGCTGTTTCATGGAAGATTTTACGGTTGTGATTATGTAAATGAATTTGAGCAGAAATGTGAACCATGACCTTACTTTGGAAAACCAGCACAATTCTAGTTGCAATTTGCACCCGGATTGCTGATAGCACCCAAAGGGGAATGGTTGCCCCAAGATATATAGCTCCCTCTATTGTTCCTTTATGAAAAATATTTACATTTTTTTTTACAAGTAAATGGAATTTGGTTTGTTACCGGTAGCCGCAAGTACCTTGATTGTGTATTTCCAGCTTTGACTAAATTAATTAATTAGTAGCAGTGAAGTTAAATCCAATTTCAATATTCACAAATTCCACCCTGACCTTGCAAACAACTGTTGGCAGAAAAAAAATAAAAAGACGCACTGCTGTGCACATTCTGGATGTGCCACCTGGAAGCAGGTTCTAGAAGCAACAGGAGGCTGGGCCTTTGCCAACTCTGGTTGCTGCCAATAGAATAAGAATTCTCACAGCTGGCAGGCATCGGTAGTTCTGGCAGAACAAGGTGTGTAGTTCAACACCCACCATCACAAATCTGGCCAGAACTCTCATAGAACATTTGCCAGTCTGAGCTTTTGATATATATGCTGCAGCTGTGATTTGGGAAAACACCAGAAAATTAGGCATCCTTTGCCTCTGACCCATTTCACCCAACCTGTTAACTACATACACTAATACTTCAGCTCTCACCGTGAAAAGAAACATGCTGTCATGTGACGAGCATAAAGGTCTCATCACCTCACGAAAGCACTCATGCTAGGATTCTCTGTTTGAGAAACATGGTGCTGATGCCGGGACTGAATCACAAGAGTTCTACGTTAAGGAAAGTGGTGCCGGTCCCGGAGTGATTTGGGACACGTTAATGTACTAGCACTGGTGCCATGTGGAACTAGTGCACTTCCAACCAACGCCGGCATCTGATTCGCCGGGGTCGGGATTGACACTGGAGAGCCTGACAGGCTGCAGCCACATATAAGCATCCCACACACACTCATTCCAGCCAGATGTTGCTACCATGAAGAGCAGCCCTGAGATTCGCAGAGGCAGAGCTGGAGACATTGTTGAAAGGCGTGGACGAGAGGCAAGACACCCTGTTCCCTGGCGTGGGAAGGAGGCTGTCACCTGCGGACATAAATCAGGCCTGGGCGCAGGTGACAGACGCCGTGAGTACCGTGGGCTCCACTGCCAGGACCGGACAACAGTGCAGGAAGAAGCTGCACAACCTCATCAGGGTGGCCCGGGTGAGTCACCACATCCATGCCCCTGGGACCACCCTGTCCCATACCCATAAACCCCACCCCTCCTCCCAACAGGCAGACGAGCAAGCAGCAGTGGGTGAGGGTGAGCAAACCCCCAGGCCAGCCAGGGTGAGCCACCTCCACCACCATGCCCCTTGCACTAATCCCTATCCCACACATGCGTAAACCCCCCCTCCCCCTCCCCACCCTGTCACTGCGTGGGCGTTATTGTAGCGGTTCTCTGCGCCAGTCTGAGGCACCCGGATAGGCCTCATCAGCCACGACCGCAGCTGATAACCCCTGTCGCCCAGTATCCAACCCCTCACCCGGGGGTGCACCTCGAAGATGTGGGGTACCATTGAGTGTGCCAGAATGAAGACGTTGTGCAGGCTTCCCGGGTATCGGTCCCAGGCATGCATGATGTTCATCCAGTAAACCTCTTTCATGTTGTGAAGGCCAGCACCTTATGCGGCGGAGCTCGTAGGGTGACATGTATCCCGTTTGTCATCCCCTGAACCTGGGGCATCCCAGCGATGGTGGCGAACCCTGCTGCCCGGGGCAACCTGGTAGGCTCAGTCCATATTCAGCTTGATATATTGCGCCACCCGGGCATACGGGGCCCCCATAACAGCACGGATGCACCTGTGCACGGAGATCTGTGAGATCCCAGACAGGTCCCCATTTGGCACCTGCAAGAACCCCGACGTGTAGACGTTCAGGGCGACCAACACCTTGATGACTACCAAGAGCGAGTGTCCTCCCCCATACCCCCACAGTTCCAGGTGCATCATGATGTGGCAGAGAGGTCACACGGTTCCCCTGCTCAGCCGGAGTCTTCAGTGACACTCTCAGTACGGCAGGTCCTCGAATGACGGGCGCTGCCGATATACACAAGGTCTCATGTGGCGCCGCCTTCCCACCTCCTCCTCCTCGGTCTGTTGGATTTCCTGCGCCCTCAAGTGAGATTTACTCTGAGTGTTCTCCATTGATCATAGAATCATAGAATTTACAGTGCATAAAGAGGCAATTTGGCCCTTTGAGTCTACACTAGCCCTTAAAAGAGCACCCTATCTAAGCCCAGGCCTCCACCCTGCCCCAGTAACCCCACCTAACCGTTGGACACTAAGGAGCAATTTATCATGGCCAATCCACTTAACCTGCACTCCTTTAATCTGTGGGAGGAAACTGGAGCACCTGGAGGAAACCCACACAGACATGGGAAAAAAGTGCAAACTCCACACAGTCACCTGAGGCAGCAATGAACCCGGGTACCTGGAGCTGTGAGGCAGCAGTGCTAACCACTGTGCCACCGTGGATGCATGTTGCACCACCAGCAGGGTGGCGCCTGCTTGCTTGTCAGGTGTGGGGTCTGTGGGCTCCTAGGGGGGCAGCCTTGGGAGAGGGGGGCATCCATACGGCCAGCAGAACATGGCGCAACTATGGGCCATGGTAGTCAAGGGACCATCATCCCTCCTCCCACCCCCCACCCCTCGGCCAGCAGCAGGAATAGCAGCCGATGGCTTCACCTTTGGAACATGTCTTATCTCCTCTCTTTCTCGCAGCACCATGGTGCCTCTTTCCCAATTTTGAATACTACAAGTGAACCTCGCCATTGGTAATACCCCCTGGTGGTGCATCACTAGAGACCTGGAGAATTCCAGGACGGGCCCGTTAATGCTTTGTCAATGGCGTTACTGTACAATTTGCATGCCCATGGCAGCATGCGGTGTAGAATGCATTCACGCCACAGTCGAGGCACCGGAGCATGGCATGCTGTGCGGCGCCTGCCGACAGCCTTGATTTTCGGCTGACGTGCGATTCTCAGCCCGATCATGCTTCGTGATTCTGGCATCGCTGGACGGTGAATCCCGCCCTCAGTTTCGAAATTTCACCTACACCTGTATTGATCTGCATTAATGGGCATCCTATTACACTTTTCTGCTCAAGTGAAGTTTCCTGTTGAGGGCAGATCTTAACCCAATCAATGCCTCATGCTATCTAAATGTATAGAATGGTATTAAATCCCTGTGGGCTCATCGGAGGGCAACCATAGGGGGCTCAGGTTAGTGGCAAACTGTTGATCTCAGTAGCATGAAGCCCAGGTTGGAAGCAGCAGGTGGGCGAGGGTGGGAGTGACATGTCAGGTGGTAAGAGGATCAGCTTACACTCCGGTAAACCACCCAAACTTTTCCTCAAGGGCCCAGGACAGCACTTTGGCCCTCCTGTTCCCATAAGAAAAATGAATGAAACTTACTAAGTTGGACCTGTTCCAACCCCAACTCATCTTGCTTGGCTTGCACATTAAAAGAACGTTGTTCTTTCCAGTGTCTGTCAATCCCACCAGCTCAGAAGGTCAGGTTAAAATAGGAAACTGAGAAATGAACAGAATCTTGATAGGTAAGTTTCCAAGACGATTTTAACTGCCTACTCAATTTCCACCTGGTGTGTGATGTTAAGTTAGTCTGTAAAGATTCTCAGTACGTATAACTTTAATTATCACATGAACTGTTAACATGTTATGACTTAAGAAAGTAGTAAAGTATATGTAATTCAACAAAATATATTGTTTCATTTTCCACAGAAAATTGGGTGTGATGGCATATTAGGTTCCTCAGCCAGAGAAGATCATTGTGGTGTGTGCAATGGGAATGGAAGATCATGTAAAGTCATAAAAGGAGACTTTAATCACACCAGAGGGGCAGGTATGTTTTCCTACTCTGTAAACTATTGACAATTGAGCGATTTACTTTGTACTGTTTTCGAAGTGGTTGATGACTGGCCCGTACCGGCCTCCCCGAACAGGCGGCAGAATGTGGCGACTAGGGGCTTTTCACAGTAACTTCATTGAAGCCTACTTGTGATAATAAGTGATTATTATTATTATTATTGAAATGGCCTCTGCACTCAAGCCAATATACACCAATGATTACCTCAGAGGCCACATGACAATAGCAAGCCACATTGCACAAAGGCACTCCTCCAAACATGCCCCTTTTCATAAAAAGAAAAAAACATTGTGTACGCTATCATTTGTAGTTACAAGTCAGGCGCATACATAGTCGATAACGAAAATCATCACACGTGCAGAAAACTGGTCATTCCCATCCATACCCACTTTCGTCTATCCAAAAACATGCATTATACATTCATAATATTTAAGGCACTCAGGTCTTTTAATGCATGCAGGTTATTATTGGCTGTTCTGGTGTCTGCTTGTTACTGGGGTGATGTTGTCTCTCTGGTTAATGTCGGTGCTGATGTGTTGGGTACTCTGGATCTGTGGAGACTGCGTTTACCTTAGCAGTAACATAGACAGGCTACCAACACTTGTAATAGTACAACTCTATTTTATTTAACTAAGAGTTGTTAAACATACTTGCACTGTGGGTCGACACTATGTTAGATTGACTGAAGACCTATGCCTAACCTGACCAGCCTATACTGCTAGCTCATGGTGGATGTTTGTGCTACTGACTGTGGGCTCTGTCTGTCTCAGAGGCTGCATCCCGAATGAGCGAGAAAACGAGTGCCCTCTGTCTTTGTAGTGACCGTGCCCTAACTGGTGATTGGCTGCTGTGTTGTGTGTGTTGATTGGTCTTGCAGTGTGTCAGCCAGTGTGTGTCTCTGCACCATCATGTTCTGATGTGTATATTATGACAGTTGCCATCGCACATGTTGCTGCTAACCAATTGTCTTTGCTGGGGGGAGGGGGTTGACCTCTGCGATAATGATTGTTCAGTTCCTTGTGAGGTTGGTGAAGTCACATGTTCCTCACCAGCTATCTGCAGTGAAGAATCAGTTTCTCCTGTTCTACATGTATGTCTGTGGTTTTGACGATATGCCATTCTCACTGTGTGTGATCGAGCTGACAAATTCTCTCCACAAGTCACACGTTGAGAGCGATGAATGTTTGCATTCTGACCGGCTCTCCGATGTCAGCTCTGGCAATGATTTGGCAGCTTTATCAAAGTGACATTTTGCTTCTGTTGTTACTCTTTGATTTTGTCACTCACTTCTTTTACTACTTCTGGCTTCAGTCATGTTTTAGCTATTATAAGAATAGTTTGGATGCAGCTTGACATTAGTTACTGAACTGGACTGCTTTCCATGCCTTCAGTAGATGTGTTTCTTCAATTTAGGATTACCATATACACTGTGCCAGATTTAGTCGATTTTTTGATAGTCCCTTTGGCAATTTTTGTGACTGTCTCAGCCATTCCATTTGACTAGGGACAGTGTGGAGATGATGTGTAATGCTAAATTCCCAAGCATTTACAAAGTGCCTGAATTATTAATTTGTGAACTGAGCGCAAATGTTGCTCTTCACAATGTCAGCAATGCTATGATTTTAAGGTATTCTATGATCCCACTCCTGACACCATGTTCCAAGTGGTGGATAAAATAGCCTCGAGCTTTTAAACAGTAAGAATTACACCATAGGTCACATGGCTATGGTGAGCCAAATGACACAAAGGCACTTCTCCAAACAATGAGGAAAATCCATTTGCGTTGAGTGTAGCAACAATTATGAAAATGTATATAAAAATCACATTTCAAGTTTTCCATGCCTCATCCACAATAACAGCAACTTGCACATATATAGAGCCTTTAATGTGGTGAAACATCGCAAAGGTACTTCATAGGAGTGTAATCTGCCAAAAATTGACACTGAACCAAAGAAGGGAATATTAGAGAGATGATCAGAGGTAGGTTTGAAGAGTTTCATAAAAGAAGAGAGAGAGAGAGATAGGAAGAGAATTCAAGAGCTTACAGCCCAGAAAATAGGTGCTGGAGCCTCCAATGATAGGAAGATGGAAGTGGGGTTGAATAAAAGGCAAGTAATGGAAGAATGCATCATTCTTGGAGGATTGTAGGGCTGGAAGAGGTTACTGAAATAAAGAGAGGCAAAGGTAGGGAAAGATTTGATCACTAGGATGAGAATTTTGAAATTAAAGCTATTGTAGACCAATGAGTGAGAGTCTTGATCATGGAATAATGAAATGTTGACAACACATTGTTTGGAGAGCTTTTTATTTTCTGCTGACAATATTATTTTACCAGAGGCTGCTTTAAACTGCCATAATAACAGAAACTTATTTGTAGGTGTGACCTTAGATATGTATGAGGAGCAAAACAATATTTAGGCAAAACTAACAATTGCATCGTAATTAGCAAGCAAAGGGCACTGTCACTAAACCGGGAGTATGTTGCTACTTGCATATTGCACCACAGTCACTTAGTGTTCAGATTGCTTCTGAGACACAATTATCTGGCCTAGCCATCTGACTGTAAAATTATAGTTAATGTTTCAGGTTTTGATCAGAGCTGCAAGTTCTGTTCTGATGAAAGGTCATCGACCGGAGACGTTAACTCTGTTTCTCTCTCCCCAGATGTTGTGTGACCTGCTGAGTATTTCCAGGTTCTCTTTTTATTTCAGATTTCCAACATTCACAGTATTTTGTTCTTGTAAAGTTATAGTTGTTGCCCGACATTAACATCTACCATAAAATACAATGAAGTTTGCCATAAGGAACTTTCTATAAAGTTAAACTTGTTAAATCCTTTTTCATCTAAGAACAGTGTTATGATGCCATGCTTTCCAAACAACTTTGACTTTACATTATAATTGAATGGTATGACACTTTTGATTTACATGCATTCCCCACAAAGCATGAATCACGTTATCTGAGGTCACCTTGTTTAATGAGTAACTCAAAATCATTACTTCATGTCATGCGTTTCAATTACAATGTGCTATCAAAATGAGACCCTGTTATGATTTTAATCTGAAATGCTTGGGGCTACTGTAATATTGAACAAAATATTGTGTGATGCAAACTGTTGGATTAGATTAATAACTTACTTTATACTTGACATTTCAAAGATTGTAGTACTAATGCTCCTATATTTGTTAACTTAGCTACTACACCTCGCAGAACAGGGTTTTTTTCTGTAAAGGACTTACTTTATTAAATTATAAGAATTATAGGGTGGCACAGTGGTTAGCACTGCTGCCTCACAGCTCCAGGGTCCTGGGTTCACTTCCAGCCTCGGATGACTGTGTGAAGTTTGTACTTTCTCCCCATGTCTGCGTGGGTTTCCTCCCACAGTCCAAAGATGTGCAGGTTAGGTGGATTGGCTATGCCAATTGCCCCTTAGTGTCTGATGCACGATCAATGACCACTAAAACGAGGTTATAGTACAACTGAAGGCTTTAATAAGCTAGATGTTTCCCCCAGCAGCTCAGGTACAGAATGAGGGCTGCTGGGACGGCACGGGTTCTTATACCCCGCCTATCAGGGCGGAGCTATTATGCACTCTAGCCAATGGCAAGTATATAAGTTCTACCAATGGTACTTCAGCCTCTCAGGTACCGTAATACCTATAATAGCACATTCACCCCCTGTTTAAAAAAAAGTCCGGCGGGGGCGGTGGCCAGCAACTACAAAACATAACAACATGGTATAATTAGTTATGGAGGTACCGTAATACCCCCGTACAGTGTTTAGTAACTATTTACAAGTCTGGTAGCTATGTACATTCGGTGTTTTATATTTACAGATTACAGTAAAAATTAAGCAATCAGTCGATCGGGGGCCCTGGTTGTCCTCTGTGATCGTCGGAGTCTCGGTGGTGACTCCGGTGGAGGCTCGGGCGTCTGTGACTCTGGGAGCGTGGCTTCGATCTCCATGGCAGCTTCGTCACCCCTAGACGGCGCTGGTGGGGAAAACGGCTGACCTGGGAAGGGAGCGCCTGCGGGGGGCGTCGGTGGGTGGGGGGGCCTAGGCAGGGGCGGCGGAAGGACCGATCCTCCTGTAAGGTGCTGCGGTGGAGGGGAGGGTGGGACTGGTGGCTGGAATGTACGTGGAGTTCCGGCGGGCGCCAGGTCCCGTAGGGAGACCGTATCATGTCGGCCGTCGGGGTACGCCACATAGGCATACTGGGGGTTAGCATGGAGCAGATGGACCCTCTCGACCAACGTGTCTGACTTGTGCACCCGCACGTATTTTCGGAGCAGGATGGGTCCGAGTGCTGCCAGCCAGGTTGGGAGAGAGGTCCCAGAGGAGGACTTCCTGGGGAAGACAAGGAGACATTCGTGAGGTGTCTGATTGGTGGTTGTACAAAGTAGTGACCGGATGAAGTGGAGGGCATCCGGGAGGACTTCGTGCCAGCGGGAGACTGGGAGGTTCCTGGACCGTAGTGCCAGTAGGACGGTCTTCCAGACCATTCCGTTCTCGCCCTCTACCTGTCCGTTACCTCGGGGGCTGTAACTGGTTGTCCTGCTCGAGGCGATGCCCTTGCTGAGCAGGAATTGACGCAGTTCATCGCTCATAAAGGAGGACCCCTTATCGCTGTGTATGTAAGCGGGTAACCCGAACAGTGCAAAGATGCTATGGAGGGCCTTGATGACGGTGGAGGCGGTAATGTCTGGGCAGGGGATGGCGAATGGGAACCGGGAGTACTTGTCAATCATGTTCAGAAAGTACGTGTTGCGGTCGGTGGAGGGGAGGGGGCCTTTGAAGTCCATGCTGAGGCGTTCAAAGGGATGGGAAGCCTTTATCAGGTGCGCTCTCTCTGGCCGGTAGAAGTGCGGTTTGCACTCCGCGCAGATTTGGCAGTCTAGTCCCTGGTGGCTGCCCTGACCTCCTCGATGGAGTAGGGCAGGTTGCGGGTCTTGACGAAATGGAAAAAGCGTGTGACCCCTGGGTGGCAGAGATCCTCGTGGAGGGCTCGAAGGCGGTCCACTTGTGTGGTAGCACATGTGCCGCGGGACAGGGCGTCAGGAGGCTCATTTAGCTTCACGGGACGATACAAGATCTCGTAGTTGTAGGTGGAGAGTTCGATCCTCCACCTCAAGATCTTGTCGTTTTTTATCTTGCCCCGCTGTGCATTATCGAACATGAAAGCCACCGACCGTTGGTCCATGAGGAGAGTGAATCTGCTGCCGGCCAGGTAATGCCTCCAATGTCGCACAGCTTCTACTATGGCCTGGTCCTCCTTTTCGACTGAGGAGTGGCGGATTTCGGAAGCATGGAGGGTACGGGAGAAGAAGGCGACGGGTTTGCCCGCTTGGTTGAGGGTTGCCACCAGAGCTACGTCCGACGCGTCGCTCTCTACCTGGAAGGGGAGGGACTCGTTGATGGCGTGCATCGTGGCCTTTGCAATGTCTGCTTTGATGCGGCTGAAGGCCTGCCGGGCCTCTATCGACAGGGGAAAAACTGTGGTTTGAATCAGGGGACGGGCCTTGTCTGCATAGTTGGGGACCCACTGGGCGTAGTAGCTAAAAAACCCTAGGCAGCACTTCAGGGCCTTAGAGCAGTGAAGGAGGGGGAACTCCATAAGGGGGTGCATCCGTTCAGGGTTGGGGCCTTTAACTCCATTTCGCACGACGTAGCCGAGAATGGCTAGACGGTCGGTGCTAAAAACGCATTTATCCTTATTGTACGTTAGGTTAAGGATCTTTGCGGTCTGGAGGAATTTTTGGAGGTTAGTGTCGTGGTCCTGCTGGTCGTGGCCGCAGATGGTGACATTATCGAGATACGGGAATGTTGCCCGTAAACCGTACCGGTCAAACATTCGGTCCATCTCGCGTTGGAAGACCGAGACCCCGTTAGTGACACCAAAGGGAACCCTTAAGAAGTGATAGAGCCGCCCGTCTGCCTCGAAAGCAGTGTATTTGCGGTCACTAGTGCGGATGGGGAGCTGGTGGTAGGCGGACTTGAGATCCACCGTGGAGAAGACCTTGTAATGCGTGATCATGTTTACCAGGTCGGATATGCATCCAGCTGCGTAAACCTGTTGATGGTCTGACTGTAGTCGATGACCATCCTATGCTTCTCCCCGTTCTTTACCACCACTACTTGAGCTCTCCAGGGGCTATTATTGGCTTCAATGACCCCTTCTCTCAGTAGCCTTTGGACCTCTGATCTAATAAAGATCCGGTCCTGGGCACTGTAGCGTCTGCTCCTGGTGGCGACGGGTTTGCAATCCAGGGTGAGGTTCGCAAACAGGGTAGGCGGGTCGACCTTAAGGGTCGCGAGGCTGCAGACAGTAAGGGGGGGGTATAGGGCCACCGAATTGGAAGGTCAGACTTTGAAGGTTTCACTGGAAGTCTAAACCTAGGAGTGTAGCCGCGCAGAGGTGAGGAAGGACATAGAGACGGAAATTTTTTTTTTGAACTCCCTTCCCTGGACTGTGAGGTTTGCTAAACAAAACCCCTTTATCTCCACTGAGTGGGAACCGGAGGCCAGTGAGATTTTTTGATTAACAGGGTGGATGAGGAGGGAACAGTGCCTTACCGTGTCGGGGTGTATGAAGCTCTCCGTGCTCCCAGAGTCAATTAGGCAGGACGTCTCATGGCCGTTGATGAAAACAGTCGTCGTAGCGGTTGAGAGTGTTCAAGGTCGAGATTGATCCAGTCACCGAGGCCAATCGCAGTAGTTGAGAATTCTGTTCAGGCAGTGTGTGGTTGGCTGAGCTGGGGTCCTGGGGGCCCGTCCAAGATGGCGTCTCCCATTGGTCGCACATGGCCGGGGGTGCACAAAATGGCGGCGCCCGTCCCTCAAGTGTGGCGTCCGTGGAACAAGATGGCGGCGCCCGGGGTCCGCACGTGTCCCTGGGATATAGGGGTGGCGTCGACCACTGGCCACACGAGGCCCGTGGAGAGGTTTGTGGTGGCGGTCCAGAGTCGCCGCTGGAGACCGCGGCCACCACTCGGGCCTGACATACCCCCACAAAATGACCCTTTTTGCCGCATCCCCTGCAGGTGGATGCGCGGGCCGGGCAGCGCTGGCGGGGGTGCTTGGCCTGCCCGCAAAAGTAGCAGCGGGGCTCCTCGGAGTTGGCAGGCCGCCTTGCAGCGCAGGCCTGCGGGGGAACGGGGGAAGTCTCTGGGTCGGCCGCTGCAGGATTCCATGCTGCCCAGGGGGCTGCCGCGCGGTCGGGAACGTAGGCGCGGGCGTTCCTGGAGGCCACGTCCGGGGAGCCTGCAAGGGCCCGTGCCTCCCTAAGACCCAGGGTGTCTTTCTCTAACAGGCGCTGGCGGATTTGAGATGAAAGCATACCTGCCACGAAAGCGACCCAGACGAAGAGTTCCATGTGCTCGCTCGCCGAATCTTGAGGGCAGCCGCAGCTTCTGCCCTGCACCAGGTGTGCGCGGTAGAATTCCTCCAACGATTCCCCAGGGGTTTGCCGTCTTGTTGCAAGCAGGTGCCGGGCGTAGACCTGGTTTACCGAGCGAATATAGTGTCCTTTTAGCAGCTCGATTGTTGCATCGAAGTCTTCCGCTTCCTTGATGAGGGTGTAGATCTCCGGGCTCACCCTTGAGTGCAGGACGTGCAGTTCCTGCTCTCCCGTGGGTGCGTTTTCTGCCGTCTTGAGATACCCTTTAAAACATGCCAGCCAGTGCTTCAAGATCGCCGCTGAGTTCGCTGCGTGGGGGCTAAGTTGCAGACACTCCGGCTTGATTCAAAGCTCCATCCTTTCTTCTTAAAATCTAGCTTATTAAATTGATGCATGATCAATGACCACTAAAACGAGGTTGTAATACAACTGAAGGCTTTAATAAGCTAGATGTTTCCCCCAGCAGCTCAGGTACAGAATGAGGGCTGCTGGGACGGCACGGGTTCTTATACCCCGCCTATCAGGGTGGAGCTATTATGCACTCTAGCCAATGGCAAGCATATAGGTTCCACCAATGGTACTTCAGCCTCTCAGGTACTGTAATACCTATAATACCACTGTGTCCAAATGGTTAGATGGGTTTTTAAGACAGATTATCCTGCCCTGGGCACAGCAATTACAGGAAATATGGGTGCAACGCTTGCATACCTGGAAGGGACACCGACCTGATCTTTCATCAATTCGTATGCCTTGGCCTAAAAACAAGGAAAACTGCTCCAGTGTGTTTGTGCATATTCTTTTTTTTGATACTTATCTCTAATATTTAAATCTGAATCAATAAGTAATTCAGGCTGCTTTTAAACTGCCACAGGGGCTGGTTTTGCACAGTGGGCTAAACAGCTGGCTTGTAAAGTAGAACAAGGCCAGCAGCGCGGGTTCTATTCCTGTACCGGCCTCCCCGAACAGGCGCCGGAATGTGGTGACTAGGGGCTTTTCACAGTAACTTCATTGAAGCCTACTTGTGACAATAAGTGATTATTATTATCATATTTATATTGTGTGGCACGGTAGCACAATGGTTAGCACTGTTGCTTCACAGTTCCAGGAACCCAGCTTTGATTCCCAGCTTGGGTCACTGTCTGTGTTGAGTTTGTACTTTCTCCCCGTGTCTGCGTGGGTTTCCTCCGGGTGCTCTGGTTTTCTCCGTACTCGTTAGATGAATTGAACATTCTGAATTCTCCCTCCGTGTACCAGAACAGGCGCCGGAGTTTGGCGACTAGGGGATTCTCACAGTAACTTCATTGCAGTGTTAATGTAACCCGACTTGTGACATCAATAAAAATTATTATTATTATTGATGTGAAGCAGGTTTGAATTTATATCGATGTGGAAGTGGCCGTGTACTCAGGGTGAGGTGAAAAACAAAAATGAAAAAAAATAAAATAAAAAAGGTTAGCAATTTACTCACAACCACACTGAACTGGTGAAGAACAAGACCGCCTCTGCTAATTAATCTCACATCATTTTGTAACACATCTCCAGTGCAGTGCAAAGCCAAATTGAGAAAGGACCCAAGTGATTGTTTGGATCTCTTGATAATGTCTTAAATTCACTGTGGATTTTTGTATAAGTCAGATGAAGGAGACACTGTTGCCCAGGCTCATTAAAGATTAGCAATTTCTGTTGTGCTGTTCTACACACAGCTGCAACCACACATGAACAAAGCTACAATAAAATCAGAAAGTTCTGGAAACTTCAGCAGGTCTGGCAGCATCTGTGACGAGAGAAATAGAGTTATGTTTTGAGTCCATGTGACTCTTGTTAGAGTCTTATGGTCTTGTTCAGAGTGAAGGAAAGGGAGATGGAGTTTATACTGTTTAAGAGGGGGTGGAGCAAAAGAGAAGGACAGGGCTGGGTGGGAACTAAGGAGCGATCTGACAAAGATGTCAGGTCTCGCCAAGGCCATCCCCCACCTCCACTACTTGCCTTCAAACAACCGCCTCACCTCAAACAGACCACTGTTCACAGCAAACTGCCCAGCCTTCAGGAGAACAGCGACCACGACACCATAGAACCCTTCCACGACAATCTCTATAGGACATGCCTACATGCCTAATCATCGCCATGGATACTATCATCACATGTGACAACATCACCAACCAGGTACACGGTACGTACTCATGCGACTCGGCCAACGTTGCCTATCTCATACATTGCAGGAAAGGATATCCTGAGGCATGGTACATCGGCGAGATCATGCAGACGCTACAACAATGGATGAATGGACACCATGCAACAATCACCAGGCAGGAGTGTTCACATCGAGTCGCGGAACGCTTCAGCAGTCAAGGACATTCAGCCTCCAATCTTCAGGTAAACGTTCTCCAAGGCAATCTTCAAGACTCACAACAATGCAAAATCGCCGAGCAGAAACTGGTAGCCAAGTTCCGCACGCATGAGGATGGCCTCAACCAGGATCTCGGGTTCATTACATGTAATCTCCACCACATTGCCTGGGTTTGCAGAATCCTACTAATAGTCCTGGCTTGAGACAATTCATACCTCAATTAACTGTAATTATCCCGTACTCCAGTCAAATTGTTTGTACCTGTGAAGACTTGTTTACCTGTAAAGACTTGCATTCCAACCATTCTTCACATTCCTATCTGTAATTATCTTGAAATTGTGTCTTTGTCTATATATGCTGTGTTTGTGAACCTGCCTCCACTTAACCAAATGTAGCAGCGCTCCAAATACTTGTGATTTCAAATAAACCTGTTGGACTTTCACCTGCTGTTGTGAGGCTTCTTACTGTGCCCACCCCACTCCAGCGGCGGCATCTCCACAGCAAAGATGTCATGGATACAAGAACAAAGGGTGCGTTAACGGTACTGTTAAAGACTAAAGAAGGTGCTGATAGTGGCATAAAGTTAAGATAGCAGTATGTGTTCATAGTGGGCCAGGAGATGCAGCAGTATTTCACTGTGATCGACAAAACGCACCCTCTTTCCTTGGGTTGCAACCCCACCCAATCTCATCAACCCAGCTCCTTCTGCCATACAAAGACAGGCTGGTGTCAGGGGTCATACTTTCCCATATATCCTGGGATCAGACACATTCTGGGGTCGGGATTCAGAATTGCTCCTGGGGTTGAAACCCTCCTTTCCTCACTGGATCAGAATGCCCCTCTCCCAGAGTTCGTAACCAGACGACATCGCCCCCTCACCAGCCCCCCCACCATGCTTTCACTAGCAGCTGCAAGCAGGCTTCCCACCTGTTCCTGCATCCTGCTCCATAGTCCTTGCTGGTTGACGAGATCTACCATGCGGATTTAGTGAAATCTTTTATTGCCTCTATTTGATTACAATTAGGAGAAACTTAAATCTATTCTCAATAAAGTCCGGCTGAAATCCTCATTTTTAAATGGGTAATAAAACTGGGTCTTAATATTTATATTAAAATAGCCTTTTTACCTATCAGATCTATCAGGAAATCCTCGATTACTGTCGCTGGTCAACTGGAAGCCAGGTTTGTCACTTAGCCTGACTTCTGGGCGAGATCCTGGCAAAGACACAGATTGTGGAGGTCAATCTCTGCTGCCAGTGGAGAAATCTGGAATTGCGCCCCACACTAGCCTTTAATCCTATTGGCTAACGCCTGGTACAAATGGTTGGAGTTTGAGCAGAGCATGCTCCACATATTTGTATCAGGCATTGAGCAGCCAGTCCAGTGATTTTTAACAGGTAAAGAAATGTTACATTCATTTTTGTGGGAGCAGGAGGAGTTCAGAGCCAATCCCTATGAGGCCCCTATCAGGATGCCTCTGTTATCAACAGCACACCTGCCCATACAGACCCCCTGGTTGGCCGAGCATAGGATCCAACCAAAGATGCTTTGAGCCAACAGTGACTCTGGCCACTTCATCTACTTGATGCCCATTTATGGCAGAAGTTGAAGATTACTCCCAGTGACTAAGAGTGCTTTACTCAAAGATGGACTTCAAGGAGAAATGGAAAGAAAGAAACCAAGCGAAACAGATGTTCCAGAATGATAAAGAAAAGACAGTCAAAGGCAAAGTTTTTAAAAGTGAGCATGTATGTTGTAAGTCAGTGACATTTTGGGAGAATGTTTAACTGGGCAAGAATGTGAGGCTGAATTTTCAGGCCCCGCCAAGTTCACAATTGGAGAGGGATAAAATACCAACCAAGGGCAGCGTCCCAGTTTTCCAATGCCATTCATGTTCACTAGTGCAGTGGGAGGGCCAAATCACAACCCACCCACATCTCCCACTAAGGCTACTTAAAGTGCTAACTGAGCTTATTCTTCTGCTTTCATTTATCTGGGTATACAGCAACAACTATCAGTTTGAACTCATCAAGAGCTTGTTAATGGAGGGTGTTGAGAGTTTCACAGGGGCACACAGATTATAAGTACTCTCTGGGGTAGATCAGGTCAAAGTAGATGGTTCAGCATGGGAAGTGTCCAGGGAATTACGCCAAAGTCTTAAATGTTGTAAAGGTGAAGAGGGAGCTTGAGGCAATGAAGCCTTGAAAGAAGACAGCTCATTGGAGGAAGAAGGGAAGTAAGAGGTGAGAGAGGAGAAAGAACTGGAGACTGAGGGGGATAATGACGAACACTGAGGTACTCCAGCTGTGCAGGGAGATACCGGGCATGACACATCTAATTCCTTACCGCCAACAAAGAATGCCAAATTTGACCAGACGGTTTCCTTCACTGCCTCCGACCTTATCATGTCAGCAATAAAAAGACTTCAAGTTTCATTATTTATAAAATGTAGAGAAATGGCAATAGAAAGACACCCAGGTGACTTACTCAGGTGACCGCTCAACACGGTGGCCTCCAAGCTCAGCCGCTCCAATATGGTCTTCCCTCTTTTGTCTCAGAGGAGGTAGAGGCAGCCAGTTTACCTGTCTCTGCTGGTGGCTGAGATAATGGGGTGACAGTCCTGATCATAAATGTATCTGTGGGGCATCTCCAGAGATTGCTGGACCTGCATCATTACAGGGGAAGCCTCTGTCACTTCATCCTGTTGCACAGAGGTTCCTACTGACAGAGAAGCCAAGGAAATCAAGGACTACAATGACGCCCAATGAGAGGTGGCACTGTTATCCTTCGTGGTGACAGTTTCAGCCCTTGCCACACATATGGGATTCCTGGAGCGAACATCAGATTTGACATCCAAATATCCCTGTGACACGAGCACCATTGATAGCTACAGCCTACACACTGTGGCATGCATGACAGTGCACTGCATCAGCATAGGCTCCTGGTGCTGCACAAAAGGCTGTCCATGAGATTGGCTACTTACTCCATAGAGGTGCTCATGTGCTGATAGCCCTGAACCTTGGTGGGCAACATGATCTGGATGGGCCCCTCTATTCTCAGCCTTTGACCCTGCACTCATTTAGTGAACTCCAAAGTGTGGAAGCCCATCTCCTGCTGCTGTTCCAGCTTGAAACCTCTTTCCTGCAGCTTGTGAGGCTCTGCACCTGTGCCTAGCTGAACACGGCCATGTTTGTCCTCCCTTCTCCAATTGGAACTTGCCACATTTGACTCTGGCACATCCTCTTGGACAGCAGTGACTGCTTCTTACCCAGTGGCACACTCTCTGAACAGGCACAAGGACAAATGGAGGTGAGGGTGTCTGCACTAGTGGATGGTGAAGTAATTCTAAGTTGTGACAGTGCCTCCTTTGTGTGGTACTTCTCCTGGGCTGCTGCTTTGAAGGGAAAGGGTTTCAATGAGTAGATGTATGCATTTTTGGGAGACACAAGAAAAGCCTTGGAAAGCAGTAACCTCTACAGTGCTGAAACTTCACAAGGGAAGTTAATTTTAGGCATGTTGTAAGATGGGGTGGAATGCAATGTGAATAAGCACAGCACCCTCTGTAATCACCATCAGCAACATGACTGCCAATTTCACCAGGGCAGATTTCCTCCTGGTCAGTTACCCTATTTCCATTACCCTATCCTCATGACATCAAAATGGGGGGCACATTTGAGACCCTCTCTCCCATTTTTTAATATTATTTTATAAGATGTGGGCATCACTGGCTAGGCCAGCATTTATTTTGCACAATGTTGCCTCTGTGCATTGGGAGGGAGTGAATGCTTAAGGTGGTTGTCAGTCAAGTGGCCTGCTTTGTCCTGATGGTGTTGAGGTATTGAGTGTTAGACCTGCAATTACCCAAGTAAGTGGAGAGTATTCCATCAAACTCCTGACTTCTTGTTTGTAGATGGTGAGCAGGCATTGGGGAGTCATTTAAGTAACCCGCCATAAAGTTCCCAGCCTCTGACTTGCTATTTTAGCCTGTTTTACCGGCATAGACAGAACAGAACAAGTTAAGGCACCACTGTGCTAAATGACCCATGACAATTGCTCCTATTCATTAGCTGCTGTATGTCTCAGTGGCGATAGGCCATGAGGCTCCTCAGCCAGTTTGTCTGCTGGAGGCGGTACACCCAGAGGGCTGCTGTCCTGAGTGTTGGGGTGTCACTCTCCTTGCTCTGGATCCAACATCCACATGTATTTCTGCCACTTACAGTCATTGTTATGCCTTGCCCGATGTACTTTGTTTGTTCAGGTCACCTCCTCAGGAGGAGGATCTCCCAGCCTCACTCAGCCTCCAATATTACATCTAACCTTCAACTGAGAACCTTGGGCGTCACTATATCCAGGCTTTCCCCTCCTCCCCTGGGACATATTCCAAAGATCAGCAATTTGATTTGCACAGCAGCCACGGGAACGGCTGCTGTGGTTGCTCAGCTTCAGGCCTGCACTTTAGAAGTTCCAGCTTTCTTCCTCCCACCGCAGCCACTAATTAGATAACACACATATCGCTCCATTAATTAAGCGGTAATCCCCATCAATTTCATATATTGTTTCCCTTTGCGATCCCGAAATTGGCCCAGCTCACTTTTCCCGTCCCCGACCCAGAAATCCTGCCCATTGTGATTGAAAGTACAACCATCAGTAATGGAGTCAAGGTTTTAGGAGGGAGTGACAGATCACAGGACACACAGTAAAGAGTTTAAACAGAAATCAGTGGTTGAAATGGCAAAGGTTGAATGAGGCAAGGCCAAAGAGGGATTTGAACACAAAGAAGAGCATTATATAACTCGGTGGAGCTTGACATTGATGGGTGTACTGAGCGTATTGGCTTTTATGGGAGCTGTAGCATTCCAGGCAACTTCCATTGTATTGTAAATCTTTTGTTATGAACATACTGAGCTCAGATTGATCCTTTGATCTTTGAATTGCTCCCCCCACGAGCCCTATATGTCCAAGCATTTTAAAATCTGTTTCTTCATCACAGTCATTCAAACTGGTGATGCACTGAGGTTGGGTTGGTATAAATTCAAGGCAGTAATTATTTAGCCTAATTTCCTTATAGCCTTTCATCAGGAAGTAGTCAAAGATAAATAGGTTGTACTGGAAGCCATATATATTGTAAAACTGATTATAAAAGACAATTGGAAAAGGCCACAAATATTATTACAAAGCCACACAACTCCCACTAACTTTTTCCTGTGGCCACTTGTTGCATTATTATAGAATACCGTTTTCCCTCATGATTATGTTTCAAAGTATGGGGATTTTTTGTAGACGCAATGGACTGGATTTTCACCTCGGGTGGATAATGTCCACTTCTTGAGGAAGTGTCTCAAATGACACAATTTCCATTCCAGTCAGGCGGGTGCATGCTGAAGTTGAGTCCATCACCCTCGGACATAGATCTGAGGTGGCCAATGGGTCTGCCAAATACCGAGGCAGCTGGTTGAAAGCTCGACCTCGGTTTTCTGGGACTTTGTCTCAGTTGTGCTATTAAATATTAGGCCCTCTAAACCTCACTTCCCCATAGCCCTCCCCTGCCCTAACCACACCAATATGTGCCAACCCATGCCCTGTACCTACCTCCAATGGCCATTCATTCATACACTCCATACTAACCCATGCCCATCCACCCATCGCCAAAGACCCCTCATAAATTCCATGTCAACCATCCCCTTTCACCCAACCCCAGTGCCCCTTAATGCCCTCCACATCAACTATGCCCATCCAACCAACCCCAATAGCTCCTCATACCCTCCATGTCCTATGCACATTCACCCAGTATACAATCTCTGCAGAACTATTGAACTTTATAGGATAGAAAAGTTTAAAAAACAGCAATCCTTGTGACAATAAAGATGATTTATTATTTATTTATTTATTCATAACTTCCTTTAAAAAAAACTGCACTTGGTACTACCCTATAAATGTGTCAGGCAACTAGGACGTTTAAGTATCAACAGCAAAATCGACTCAACACCTCTTTATCTTATGTAAATAAACATTGAGCTCTTGACAAAATATATCTAAATATAAGTCAATCAAGCAATGTTTTGCGTTTGTGCACCTGGTTCAACTAATCAATGCAAACCTGGGCTCTTGGGCAAATCCCATTGTGCATATTTGGCTGAGAGCTTTGAAGAGATCTCAGCAAACTTTGAAGACTCCTCATTACTCTGTGCCAATCACTGAAGAAATACTGCTACAACTCGCCAAGGCAAAGGATTTACCATCCAAGATATGAAGGGTGGATACTGGCAAGTGAAGTTGAATGAATGCTGCAGTTCCCTGACTTCGTTTTAGATGCTATTTGGTAAAGACAGGTGATTACACGTGCCTTTTAGCTTTTCTACTGCTTTGGAAGAGTATCAAACCAGACAGCATGAAATTGCCAATGGTGTCCCAGACAGCTGATGAAGATGATGTGAGTTCACCCACTGCACAAGGAACGGAATGACCACAAGTCTCAGAGAGCAACTGCTTCCCAACAAATGCAATGGATCAACAGTAACGCTTGCCATGGCATTGACATTCCCTGGAGAGATAACTTCACCCCAGGAACAAGCAAACACCAGATGAACAACCAATCACAACACACATATGTACTATTTGAAGGCCTGAATGTTTGAAAGATCATGTGTGCTCTATGTGTTTAGAGACAGACAAATTATGACTTTCTTTACAGACTAAGGATGTGGGTAACTTGCAGCAGCAAATGACCAATGGGGGTCGTTTGGAGAAATGTCTTTGTGCACTGTTACCTCTTGTGTACTGTGGCTTGCTACATTCATGCAACCTCTGAGGTCATCTTGGGTAGAAGCCATTTTTACATACCATGTGAATAAAGCCAGCTCTTCAAGCATTCAGGTAAAACTCTTAAATCAACTTTGACAATGGAGAGTGTGTCTGGATGGCCAAAAACCATCTTTCCCAATAGGTCTTGTTTTCTCAATTCTCAAATGCCTAACATTGCAGGGAAGGACAGAGAAAATGTTTCAAAGACATACTGAGGCTCTCCTTGAAGTGCAACAACATTGACATTAATGACTAGGGGGCGATTGCAGCCAATTGTTTAGAATGGAGACGACTTGTTCATCAAGCTGTATTACGTATTCACAGAATCATAGAATGTACAGTGCAGAAGAAGATCATTTGGCCCATCGAGTCTGCACCGACCCCTGGAAAGAGCACCCTACCTAAGCCCATACGTCCACCCTATCCCCACATCTCCACCCTATCCCCATAACCCCACCTAAACTTTTTTGACAATAACCTGCACATCTTTGGACTGTGGGAGGAAACTGGAGCACCCGGAGGAAACCCATGCAAGCACGGGGAGAACGGGCAGACTCCGCACAGACAGTGACCCAAGCCGGGAATCGAACCTGGGACCCTGAAGCTGTGAAGCAACTGTGCTGACCACTGTGCTACCGTGCTGCCCCGTATTGAATCACAACTTCTTAATCATGGGGCAAAGAAGAATACAAAAGGAAGTAAATCCTGCACTTTGGATCGCACTTCCTTGTGGGCACCCTGCCCCAAGCTCAGCCACTCTTGGTGATGGACACTGAAATCCCCCACAAAGAGTACATTCTGCCACCATCAGTACTTCCTCCAAGTGATGCTCAACATGAAGGAGTACTGATTCTTCAGCTGACGGGGTGGTATGTGGTAACCAGTAGCCAGTTTCTTTGCCCAAGTTTGACCTGTGCCATGAGATTTCATGGGGTTTGGAGTCTATGCTGAGGATTCCCAGGTCAACTCCCTCCTGACTGTATACCACTTTGCCACCGCCTCTGCTGGGTCTGTCCCACTGGCAGGATTGGTGATTGTGATATCTGGGACACTTGTCTGCATGGTATGATTCTGCTGATATAACTATGTCAGGCTGTTGCTTGACCAGTCTGTGAGAGAGCTCTCCCAATTTTGGCACAAGCCCCTAGATGTTAGAAAGAACAATTTTGCCGGGTCAGCAGGGCTGGGCTTTTCATTGTTGTTTCCAGTATCTGGATTGAATCTGTGTGGTTAGTCCGATCTCTTGCTTTTTGTAGGCTATGGGGCAGTTAGATACAACTGAGTGGTTTGCAGTTACATGGAGGCCAGGCTGGGTAAGGATGGCAGGTTTCCTTCCCTGAAATCATTGCGACAATCAACACTGGTTTAATGATCATCGTTAGGTAACCATTCCACTTTTAATTAGATTTTTGTTGAATTCAATGCTGTGGTGGGAGTTGAACCCGGGTCTCCAGATCTTCACCCTGGGATTCACCCCCTCCAGCGTCGCGCAACTGTGCTGCAGAAGTTGAGTCGGGAGAGGGAATGTGGGAGGGAGTGAGCACTACCTGAGGTGGAGGGAAGAGTTGAGCACTGTCCAAGGTGTGTGTAAGCACCGTCCGGAATGGGTGGGAGGGAAGGGTTAATATGATGTAACATTGCCCGTGCCACGTGATAATGAGATGAGGAATAGGGGGAGAGAGCAATTAAACACGTGGCTACAGGGATGGTGCAGGCGGGAGTGTTTCAGATTTCTGGATAACTGGGGCTCTTTCTGGGGAAGGTGGGACCTCTACAGACAGGATGGTCTACATCTGAACCTGAGGGGCACAAATATCCTGGGGGGGAGATTTGTTAGTGCTCTTTGGGGGGGGGGGATAAACTAATGCAGCAGGGGCATGGGAACCTGGATTGTAGTTTTAGGGTACGGGAGAATGAGAGTATAGAGGTCAGGAGCACAGATTTGAGGTCGCAGGAGGGGGCCAGTGTTCAGGTAGGTGGTTTGAAGTGTGTCTACTTCAATGCCAGGAGTATACGAAATAAGGTAGGGGAACTGGCAGCATGGGTTGGTACCTGGGACTTCGATGTTGTGGCCATTTCGGAGACATGGATAGAGCAGGGACAGGAATGGATGTTGCAGGTTCCGGGGTTTAGGTGTTTTAGTAAGCTCAGAGAAGGAGGCAAAAGAGGGGGAGGTGTGGCGCTGCTAGTCAAGAGCAGTATTACGGTGGCGGAGAGGATACTAGATTGGGACTCATCTTCCGAGGTAGTATAGGCTGAGGTTAGAAACAGGAAAGGAGAGGTCACCCTGTTGGGAGTTTTCTATAGGCCTCCAAATAGTTCTAGGGATGTAGAGGAAAGGATGGCGAGGATGATCCTGGATAAGAGCGAAAATAACAGGGTAGTTATTATGGGAGACTTTAACTTTCCAAATATTGACTGGAAAAGATATAGTTTGAGTACATTAGATGGGTCGTTTTTTGTACAGTGTGTGCAGGAGGGTTTCCTGACACAATATGTTGACAGGCCAACAAGAGGCGAGGCCACGTTGGATTTGGTTTTGGGTAATGAACCAGGCCAGGTGTTGGATTTGGAGGTAGGAGAGCACTTTGGGGACAGTGACCACGATTCGGTGACGTTTATGTTAGTGATGGAAAGGGATAAGTATACACTGCAGGGCAAGAGTTATAGCTGGGGGAAGGGCAATTGTGATGCCATTAGATGTGACTTGGGGGGGATAGGTTGGAGAAGTAGGCTGCAAGTGTTGGGCACACTGGATAAGTGGAGCTTATTCAAGGATCAGCGACTGCGTGTTCTTGATAAGTACGTACCAGTCAGGCAGAGAGGTAGGCGTAGAGCGAGGGAACCGTGGTTTACCAAAGAAGTGGAATCTCTTGTTAAGAGGAAGAAGGAGGCCTATGTGAAGATGAGGTGTGAAGTTTCAGTTGGGGCAATGGATAGTTACAAGGTGGCGAGGAAGGATCTAAAGAGAGAGCTAAGACGAGCAAGGAGGGGACATGAGAAGTATTTGGCAGGTAGGATCAAGGAAAACCCAAAAGCTTTCTATAGGTATGTCAGGAATAAGCGAATGACTAGGGTAAGAGTAGGACCAGTCAAGGACAGGGATGGGAAGTTGTGTGTGGAGTCTGGAGAGATAGGCGAGATACTAAATGAATATTTTTCATCAGTATTCACTCAGGAAAAAGAGAATGTTGTGGAGGAGAATGCTGAGACCCAGGCTATTAGAATAGATGGCATTGAGGTACGTAGGGAAGAGGTGTTGGCAATTCTGGACAGGCTGAAAATAGATAAGTCCCCGGGGCCTGATGGGATTTATCCTAGGATTCTCTGCGAGGCCAGGGAAGAGATGCTGGACCTTTGGCTTTGATTTTTATGTCATCATTGGCTACAGGAATATCCAGAGGACTGGAGGATAGCAAATGTGGTCACTTTGTTCAAAAAGGGAGCAGAGACAACCCCGGCAACTATAGACCGGTGAGCCTCACGTCTGTAATGGGTAAAGTCTTGGAGGGGATTATAAGAGACAAGATTTATAATCATCTAGATAGGAATAATATGATCAGGGATAGTCAGCATGGCTTTGTGAAGGGTAGGTCATGCCTCACAAACCTTATCGAGTTCTTTGAGAAGGTGACTGAACAGGTAGACGAGGGTAGAGCAGTTGATGTGGTGTATATGGATTTCAGTAAAGCGTTTGATAAGGTTCCCCACGGTAGGCTATTGCAGAAAATACGGACGCTGGGGATTGAGGGTGATTTAGAGATGTGGATCAGAAATTGGCTAGCTGAAAGAAGACAGAGGGTGGTGGTTGATGGGAAATGTTCAGAATGGAGTTCAGTTACAAGTGGCGTACCACTAGGATCTGTTGTGGGGCTGTTGCTGTTTGTCATTTTTATCAATGACCTAGAGGAAGGCGCAGAAGGGTGGGTGAGTAAATTTGCAGACGACACTAAAGTCGGTGGTGTTGTCGACAGTGTGGAAGGATGTAGCAGGTTACAGAGGGACATAGATAAGCTGCAGAGCTGGGCTGAGAGGTGGCAAATGGAGTTTAATGTCGAGAAGTGTGAGGTGATTCACTTTGGAAGGAATAACAGGAATGCGGAATATTTGGCTAATGGTAAGGTTCTTGGAAGTGTGGATGAGCAGAGGGATCTAGGTGTCCATGTACATAGATCCCTGAAAGCTGCCACCCAGGTTGGTAGGGTTGTGAAGAAGGCCTATGCAGTGATGGCCTTTATTGGTAGAGGGATTGAGTTCCGGAGTCAGGAGGTCATGTTGCAGCTGTACAAAACTCTGGTACGGCCGCATTTGGAGTATTGCGTACAGTTCTGGTCACCGCATTATAGGAAGGACGTGGAGGCTTTGGAGCGGGTGCAGAGGAGATTTACCAGGATGTTGCCTGGTATGGAGGGAAAATCTTATGAGGAAAGGCTGATGGACTTGAGGTTGTTTTCGTTGGAGAGAAGAAGGTTAAGAGGAGACTTAATAGAGGCATACAAAATGATCAGGGGGTTAGATAGGGTGGACAGTGAGAGCCTTCTCCCGCGGATGGAAATGGCTGGCACGAGGGGACATAGCTTTAAACTGAGGGGTAATAGATGTGGGACAGAGGTCAGAGGTAGGTTCTTTACGCAAAGAGTGGTGAGGCCGTGGAATGCCCTACTTGCAACAGTAGTGAACTCGCCAACATTGAGGGCATTTAAAAGTTTATTGGATAAGCATATGGATGATAATGGCATAGTGTAGGTAAGATGGCTTTTGTTTCGGTGCAACATCGTGGGCCGAAGGGCCTGTACTGTGCTGTATCGTTCTATGTTCTATGTTCTATTGCCAGAATAGAGGGAGCTGAATATTGCTGGGAGGGAGGTGGACATTGTCAGGAGTTGGCAGTTTCAGGGGATTTACTTAGAATTACGTTGATTTTATACCTGCAGTGAAACACTGAATAAGTCAGTGTCAAAACCAGGCTGGGTTCTTCTTCTTAGGCTGTCTCTCGGGGTCGAGGGTGACTTGCTTCAACTCTAAAAATGAGTTGTTCAATGGTTGAGATATCGACTGTGCAACTTACAGCCTCTGTCACAGTTTGGGACAGACGGTGGTTGGAGGAACGGCTTTGATGGTGTCCTTTGATGTGTTTCCTCTGCCCTCCAGTGGCTCGCTTGCTGTATCGAAGCTCCAAATCCAGCACTTGTTTTGGGAGTCTCGTGTCAGGCACGCAGACAATGTGGCTTGCCCAGCAGAGCTGATTGAACATGATCAGTGCTTCAGTGCTGGGAATGTTGGCCTGAGTGAGAATGCTGATGTTGATATGCCTATCCTGCCAATGGAATTGCTGGATCATGTGGAGGTAGCACTCATTGGTGGTACATCTTCATGGTTTTGAGGTACTAGGAGAGTGGGTGTCCCTACAGCTCTGCAGCACATGAACGTGGTGTCAGATCTGAGTCTCAAACACTTTCCTCAGGCTACTGAAGGCTGCGCTGGCACACTGAAGGCAGTGTTGAACCTCATTGTTGATGTCTGCCCTTGTTGACAGTAGGCTCCCAAGGTATGGAAAGTGGTCCATGTTGTCCAAGGCCTTGTTGTGGATTTTGGTATTCGGGGATTGGGGGTCAGTACTCTGTTGCAAGGGCAGATTAGTTCAGGACCGTTGTCTTACAGGTGTTTTGTGTGAGGCCCCATGCTTTCGTACATCCCGGTGAAGGTGTTGACGATAGCTTGGAGCTCGGCCACTGAGTATGCGCAGACGTGAGCATCATCTGCATGTTCAATGACAGAGGACCTTGGATCTGGCCTGTGGACAGCAGAGAGTGAACAGATTTCTGTTTGTTGTGTAGTTTATCTCCATTCCAGCAGGGTATTTGCTGGTGCAGTGATGGAATACTGCAGCAAAAAAGATCAAGAAGAATGTAGGTGTGATGACACAGCCTTGCTTGACCCCAGTCCGAACATGAATTGGGTCTGTGATAGATCCATTGGTCAGGATCATGGCTTGCATGTCATTCTGGAGCAGGTGGAGGAGGATGCTGACAAACATTTGGGGCAGCTGAAACAGAAGAGGATGCTCTCCTCCTTCCAGATAAGGGAATTGAAGTCAAGTATTGTGCCAGTAGTGCTCATCTTCCATGCTTCAGCAGGAATTCCATCTGCTTCTGATGCCTTGTTATTCTTCAGCTGTCAGAAGGCCTTTTCTACCTCGTACCGGATTGGAGTTGTGCTGAGTTGATGGCGGGTAGCATGTTGCAGGATGGATTTAAGAACGCTTGTGTTGAAGACAGAGTATCTGTTAAGGAGGTCTTTGAAGTGCACCTTCCAGCAGGCACTGACTGCCTCTATGTTCTTGATGAGCACCTCGTTATTCTTGGCCAGCAGTGGGGTGGGGAGTTGGGTGTTTGGACCATTAAGTGGTCTTGACTGTGCTAAGAAAAACCTCATGCATCATAATTATCGGCTAACTGCTAGATCTCCTGCACTTTCTCCACCCACCATCAGTTCTTTCGGTCACAGGTTTCTCTGCTGAACGTCCGCCTTCATCCATCTGGAGAGCTGCTTTTTTGCTCTAGAGTCGGATTGCTAACCCATGTTCACAAAAGCCTTGTGCTTGCAGGTGATCAGCTCCTGTATCTCCTGGTCATTCTCACCAAACCAATCTTGGTGTTTCGTCACGTGACTAAGTGTCTCTTCACGGGTACTAATTATGGAGGCCTTGAGGGCAGGCCAGGTGCTGTAAACACTCAACGTTTCTGGGCCACCGGGGAGTGGCCAGGTTGAAAGAGAGGCGCAGGCTAAATAGAGCTGTCATAACAGGGCCTTTGAGTATCTCAGCACTGATAATCCTGTGGCATTGTTCATGTTGATGTCGCTGGTTTGGAGCTGCATTGATGTTGATCTCAGATCAGTTTAAATGGTCACCCATCCAGCAGTCATTGGCTCCTGTCATGGCGTGGGTGAAATGCACGATCTTGAAGTCCCTCACTTGGATGATGACGGAGTCAAGCAGGTGCCAGTACTTGGAGAGAGGGTGTTGCCATGAGGCCTTGTACTTGTCCTCCTGACTGAACAAGGTGTTGCTTATGACACGGCCATTTTGTCAGGAGAAGGCAACCGGTAATGTTGGATTTGCCTATTTCCTCTCTGCCAATTACACCTCCCCGGAGGCCTGTGTCCTGTTCAATTTTGGCATTGAAATCGCTGAGGAAGAGCAGAATGTCACCCATTGGGACTCGGGCCAAATCTGTAGTTGTGATAATCCAATCCCGCTGTCATTGGAATCACGGAGCAATCTGGCCAAGGTAAAACTGATGATCGGAACGTTAAATTTCCCACATACTTATCGTGGATGTGCACACCTCGGGACTTCCCCAGGGTCCTGATATGCATTAGCAATGTAAATTGAGTCTGAAGCCTCTTCCCATAATAGAGGATTTGAGCCGACAAGATAGTAAGTCAGTAAGAGGATTTTTGGGGCTGTTAGGTTCAAGGCAGCCAAGAGGTTTTTAATGTAAAAATTACAGGTCAGGAATGTAACAGACCTTTTCTTATGGGAAAATGATTTTTCTTTTGCACATTTTTAGGAACAAATTCAGAGTGCTAAATGATGGATAAATACAAGTTATTGATGAGAAACTCAATGGAATGCGGAGATTTAGGGTGGGTTTCTCCGTCCCGCCGCGACAGATTTCTGCTTCAGCACGCCGTCGGGAGTCTCCGTTTCGCCGGCTGGTCAATGGGGTTTCCCATTGTGGGGCAGCCCCACGCCATCGGGAAACCCTCGGGCTGCCGGCAAAACGGAGCAACCCAATGAATTAATCCCTATATATTTGTGCTGTAGTATGCTTTACTAACCCACTTTGAACTTAGTTGTGAATATGTGACAGCAAATGGACTGACTATTCACTAAATATTTTAGAACTAGGTAGCTAGATATTTTGGTATGTGCTAAAAAATTAGAAATTTTAATGATATCTTACAACAACCTAGTAAAAACCTGATGAAGTGGACCATGTGTGATCTAACTTCAGGCCTCAGTGAGAAATTAATCTTCAGGGTGTATGCTTCATAATGCAACACAGATGGGATGTTTCAGTCCTGCTGTCTGGCTTGTTTGGGCTTCAGATTATAACAAATGCGTATACTAGCTGATGTCTACTGCTGTATTCCCAACAGAATAACAACTATCTCAATGCATTTTACAAACATGAGTAATTTGAAAAGCAACCACTTTCAATAATGAAAGCATTGTTAGACCTAAAGCTTGCCTGGTATAGTAAAATGCACTTTACAAACTATAGTTAAAGAGTAGAAAATCTGTTGAGATACAACAGCTGTTACTTACAGTTGAAAATGTGCAGCAGGTGGTTACAAATGAAATGAACATCACATGAAGAATGATACAAATTGAGTATATAGGTGAAATATTATGCTGCATATAGGAACATCCATTGAACCAACGTTTACCACAGATGCATCAGCGCCTTCCTTTGCTCATCTTCTTCACTGGCAGCCACTCGCTAACGAGATGGCTCTGTGTAACTGGTCGTAGGTTCTGTGGGTCCTTGCGTGACTGATGAGCCCGATCCTAGAGGTGCATCTTCGACTGCACAGGTGTTTCTGGGGGTGGGATCGTCCTGGGACTCTAACTTACTGGTATTCCTTTCACAGGCTCTTCTTCTGGGCCTCCTCTTGCTGTTGGGTGCCCTCGAAGAATTCAATTTGGCGGTTCCTCCAAGGAGGTCTCTTCTGAGCAATAGTCTCCCAGGCATTGATATCTATTTTGCATTTCTTGAGGTAAGACTTCCAGGTATCCTTTGTCCTCTTCTTATTCATCATTGGCATCAGGGGTTGAGGCATTGTCACTCACGAACATTGCCTGCTGGTTCTTGGCAAGTTGTGGATGGAAGGTCATGAGGCGCTCATTGATGCCAAAAATCAGCTCTGAGAATCAGTTGACAAGTTTGTTCTTGATGACTAATCCAATTGCATGGGTCCTGGACTGAACCTCGAGGTTTCCTCTCCAGTAGACGGTGTAACCACTGCCATCTTCCTTCAGCTACCCTTCCGGGTCTCTTGCAGGGCAGCGATGTCGATATTGAAGTGGCTGAGTTCATGGGAAACAAGGGTAGTTCTACCTTCCAGTCAGTTGTTTTGCTCAATATCCATGAGGGCTCGGACATTCCAGGTTCCAAAATTCAGTTTAACTTTGATTTCCTGACCACAGGTTGATGAGTTGCTGGATGGGGTTTTCTAGCCAGGTTGGGGATGGAACAGACTATTTTTAGGGCCCCATTTCTAGCCATTTCCCCATGCGAGGTGACCAGAGTGGATCCAGAAGTGGACTGATCAGTCGTGAAGAAAGCTGCCGAATTGCTCTCCTGCTCCTGTTCCAAGAGTGAAAAGACTGAATCAAACTCCACCGCCTATGTGCCGGTCTGAAGATGGGATCCCAGATCGCACAGTCTTGTCCCTGTGACCTCTTGCTGATCATCACAGGACTTGTCTGTGTGTGTGTTTGCGTGGTGGTGGCGGGGGGGGAGGGGGGGGGCGTGGGTGGCTGGCTGCTGGTTTCTTCTAGGTAGATGCCTGGTACGGGACATCTTTTAACGTGGGTGTACCATTGCACATCAGCAGACACACAGTACCCGACAGAGAGTAGGTCCAGTTCCTAGGGAACCTCGATGACTGGGGATCGCCCTGCTGCTGCAGTCTTGATCCGGCATTGCAGCCATCGATACCATACGTGTATCTTCCGCCTGATCTGCTGTTGAGGACTTGTTTTGTTGCGCTTTGTCTGATTCCTCCCCTCCGACCTTACCAGGTGACCCTGCCAGGGGTTTAAGACTCCTGACAGAATTTCTCTCAGGAACAACAGAACAGTCAAGGCTCTCCACCACAGCAAGGTGGCATCCAAGGAAATGATTTTGCTCATAATAGTTACATAAAGCAAAAGAACATAAAGGTAATGAAAATGACTCGGAGATTGGCACAGGTGGCTCTTTGATCTTTGAACTGAGACGAAGCACTTTATAATTACCAAGTACTTGATTTAATCACCCAGTGCAATCAAAAACTCAACACACAAAGACCCATTTCTGTTGTCATAACCTGTTCAAGCGTTTGCCTCTGACACATTATTTCCTGGGACAAATAATCAAAATTTACCTCTCTACTGTCGGAACTTGTCTGTCAAAATTAATAAATGGAGGTTAAAGTACAAGGAAACAAACTTTAAAGAGAGCTGCTTGGTTAACTCGCTTCAAGGTTTGTGTTCATTTTTTATATAGGGCGCAATCTACCGGCTGTTCACCCCGGCGGGATATTCTGGTCCCACGCCGGAGCACGGGTTTCCCGGCAACGAGGGGTGCAGTCACCGGGAAATCCCGTTGGCAACGAAGGGGTCAGTAAATCCCGCTGGTGGGCTGTCGAAAACCACGCGGCAGGTTGATCTGTATATCCCAACATAGTGTTTCCTTTGGAATTTTCAGTCGCATCATTTGTTTATAATAGACACTTGTATTTGATAAGCTGTTCTTCCGGAGCTCAAGCTGCTGGAAGGTTGTAGTTGCCAAAGTTTAAAAAAAATATTAAATTTGCAGTAAATTTACAAGCACGCCACTGCTGTTCACCCGTTTATCTTAAAACAAGTATAATTAGAAGCTCAGTATGTGGTTTAATGGAAGCAGGTTCTTTTGCATGAACCTATCGAAACTCCTTCTTCTATTCTAAATCTGCCACAAAAATTGAAGAATAGAAAAGTATTTTTTCCCTCCATATTTCAGCAGAATTCTGCAGCAAAGTATTTTTACTGCCTTCCCCAATCAACAAAGCCAATAGATAAACTAAGCTTTTTTTGGTTGGGGACTGGGAGTTTTCTGCTCATGAGAATGATGGATTTTTTATATTGGGAAGCAGGATGCATCCCTGAGTGCATTTGCATGTAGCATTTGACGGGCATAAAGTCAATTGACTCTGTTCCCTGGGGTGGATGAGGTGGTTTAAACTTGCTGGAGACATTTCCTCCATAATCATGAGGTTTTCCTGTAACAGGCCACAAACTGTTAATAAATCAAGTTTGAGGATACCTTTCAAAGGTATTTTTTATAAAGGCCAGAAGAAATTCATCAAACTGTTAAATTTATTTCTGCTCCCATGCCCAACTACATGGTAAATCTACTGGTAGATATCTGTACCCAGGTTCTTCCTCCCGAGCTTCTGTGGTTTTTATTTTACTAGTTTGATAACTTATTTACAGGACTATTTGATGGGTTTCTGTAAAAATTCAAATGCAGGATGTCCACCCAGTTGTCCGAAGAAAGAGAAGCTCCCCCTGTTATAACCTTTTCATTTACTTAAGATTCCAAAGTGTTGATAATCTATGTCCAGTTATAAGTCATATCAAGATGGCATCTGCAAGTACTGAACTGTACTAGCCTTTGCCTTGGGGCAAATTTACACAGGCCTTCTACTTCCAAAAGATGTTTTGAGATTGCTTCCAAGAATTTTAAGGTGACAAAAGCCTAGATCAGAAAATGGAAACTTCAACCAAACACTGACAGGACTGTCATCTCAGCCTTCCATCTGTACAACTCGGAGACCAGCAAAGAACTTCATGTTCAGTTCTGTGGCACTCACCCACCACCCTATGCCAATTTACGTTTGCATCACTCTTGATCATACTTTGGCCTATTGGTAACATCTCCAGAACATCAGAACCAAGGTCAAGACAAGTGTGAATCTCATGCGCAAACTGGCGGGTGTCAGCTGGGGCAGCAGAGGCAACACACTGTGCACTGTTCCACTTGCCCTGGTCTAGCCAACAGCAGAATACTGCTGTTTTGTTCAAACTGGCTCAGGGCTGCCACACAAACGTTTTCACCTTCGAGAAATCATGAGGATTATTTCTGTAACTTTGCGACCAACACACCTCGAGTGGCTTCCCATGCTACATAATGAACTTCCCACAGTGAAAACATCCTCTTCAAATAACACCACCGGCTCCCAGATAGTTAATGAAGCACTCCCATTGACAAAGGACTTCAAAAACAAAAACTCAGTCACACCCTGGTCTGAAATCCTAGAGTTCCTACTGAAGCACACTCTGCACCCCAAACTGGCACGCCTTCTGGTTGATTGCAAATATCATCAACCGTAACATAGTAACAGACCTGAGTAGCGAAGCCTCAGGTTTCAACCTTCCACAGAAAACTTAGACAATCCTCAGCTGCATGAGGTTGTGCCAGGGGAGATGTGGTTATTTAATGAGGAACGACTCGAATTGTGACTGTGGCCATCCATACTGGACCATCGCCCATATACTGAGGGCTGGATTCTCCGCCTAACCACGTTGGTAACATGATCGGGCTGAGAATTGGGGGTTATGAAGAAATCGAGATTCGCGGCCGGCACCGATTCTGGCGCTACAATCTGGTCCCTCCCTGGTGGTGATAACGAGGTTCGCTCCCTGCGGCAGCATGCAAAACCGACATTTGCATGCATGTGATTAGCGGCTGGACTCCCCACCCTCTCAGGTGGAATGCATGTGGGCACGAATTGCTGCAATATGTACATACGGGCACTGGGTGCCTTAGCTGCTGTCGGGGATCAAGAAGGGAAGAATTTTTTTTTTAAAGTCTTCAAAATTGTCGCGCTTGCTGGGGTGTGGCTGCTTGAGCCAGGGGGAGTAGAGCGGAGCAAATTAGTCCATGGACTCAGGGTGTCCCCCTCAGGATTGGGTAGACTGGGTCGGGCTGCCATTGCTGCAGTATGTGTTTTAAACGCAGCCCTTTGCTGCAAGTTACAGGCCCCTGGCTGTTCACTCTTCAGCGTGTTCACTATGTCCTGTAAATGTTTAGAGAGCCTCTGGCCATTGAGGAGCCCACCCATGCCGCCCCTCTGGAAACCCTCAGACCCCAGCTGACCCATCAATGGGATGGGCATGGCCAAGCTCAATCAGTGGCTCACCAGGTGCTGCCACTCCTCAGTGCACCCATCAGAAATGCAGCCCCACTTCAGGGGAAGCAGAGCTCACCCCAAACATAGGATACATGCTCCATGGCCTTTGGCACCCTCCCTGGCACACTGCCCCTCTCCGGATTGAGGCCTCACTGGTGACACTATCAGCTAGCCCACTCGGCATGACCACCAGCTGTCTCCAAGCCCTGCTTGTCCATAAGGCTCCTGCTCCCATCCATCCTGCCCCCAGACAGGTTGGCACAACTTGGGTGTTACACCCAGGACACACATTACAGTGTGGCTAAGCTCTCAGCAGACACACACTTCGCCCACTCACCCCTATCTGTAGCACCTGCTCACACACAAGCCTCTAAGCATGGAGGCAATTGGTGGCACACTGTGATCCTCTCCACTGCTCAACCAGGTGCCACCCTGCTGGAGGGATAACAAACAGCACACCCAGTGAGGAAACCCACAGCAGACCCCACTGGAGAAACCAGACGAGGGCCAAAGAACCTTTTGCTGTCACAGGTAGCAACAGGTACGCCTTTTGAAGACTTTGGCTAATCAGGGAGACTGGGCACCACCTGTGCCAGATGTTGGCGCATGTGGCCCCATGGAGATTGGGAGAACACCTGCTCCAGGTGACCGTCAAGGTTCCGGTCGTCTTGAAATCTTATGCTCCAGGGGCCAATACCAGCCCCACCCTGAAGATGAGACAAAGAAAAACCCTTGGTCACTGTCTACCTTACAGCAATCTACCTTCACCCCCCCCATGCCTTATCCCAGATATCCCCAGTTACTTCCGCTCCCAACCTATCCAAAACAGTCCCATTCCAATCCACTGCTCTTCCTCTATCATCTCGAAAAAGTGATCTTGGGAGTTGTGCACTACCCTCAGCCCTCAGCCTCGCTGGGCACACCACACCAAAATGCACACCACTCTTGTAAATGCCGACTTCACCTTGTTAAAGGCCACCCATCTCTTTGCCAGCTCTGCCGTGACATCTGTGGTGATATGCATCACTATAAATACACAAGGCGTTAATGCAAATACACCAGAACTAAATAAACACTAGAGGGAGCACCAGAGACATCATGATACACAGACATTCAACCAATAGGTCAGTAAGATGGGACACGACCAAAGGGCAGTCAAGACACACCCAGAGGTGACAGTACCACAAGGGGGCTACCCATGTAAACTCAGTAAACAACGACACTCCGAGAGACAGGGGCAGATCAGGAAGCATCACACCCACCGAATGGATTACAGCAGACTGGTTAGTTAGATTGAGTTACTATAGCAGATCAGCAGCAGAGTTGAACTCTAGTAGGAGAATTGTTAACTGTTCAATAAATGTGTTAAACCTATCTCCAAGTCGGAAACTTCCTGTGTCAGAGTATACACCAAGGCAGCAGCTTATGCGACATGAAGAAGCATAACACAACATGGTACCAGCCAGTACCTGTTAAATCTACATAGTTCAACTCAAAATCTGTGACTACCAGCAACAGCACCCAGGCAAGATGTTTGAGATTCCAGTTCCACAGTAGCTCAGGAACCACGGCAATCTCAGCGCAAACTGGCGTGCATTCAGGCAGAAATTCGAGATCTACCTGGCGGATGTAGAGAAAATAAAGCTTCTGCTCACTATTGCGGGTACACATGCAGCAGAAATCTTCAAGACCTTCAAGTACTCCAAAGGTCAAGACAAGAGAGACTTCCAGACAGTCCTGGCACAGTTTCAAACTTACTGCGAGGAAAACACAAGAGAGAATGGCAAAAGAGGCACCAATACTCACCACGAGGCGAAGGTAGGCCTGCAAATGCAGAAAACGGCAGTTTTGATTGGCAGCCATCTTGGGAAAGGAGCTGCACATGCGCAGTTCCCCAAAAGAAGCATACCGGCAAAGCAGTGTTGCAAAAACGGCGCAAAGTAAAGGAACAGCGATTTGCGCATGCGCGATCCATTCCTACGCTCTACGTCACAAGCGCCATGACGTCAGAGCCCCGGACCATGCCCACTTAAAGGGGAAATGTCCCAAAATAGTGGGAAAAAAATTAAAAGCCGGAAAACACAATTCTTTCACCTGGAACGACAGCACCATGCCTGAACTTCGACCAGTAGCTGAAAGTAACCTCTGCAGAACCCTGCAACAGGCAGTTAGCACCACCCTAAGAGATGATTTAGTCCTTGTAGACTACGACTCAGATGTTGATTACTTCTTTGGACATCGCGAGCACAATGACAGCTCCGACACAAAAAGTGATGATATGGTCCTTGAAGACTACGACTCGGAAGATGATTTCATCATTGGACGTGGCGACCTCAGTACCAAATCCGATCAGCAACGAGATGTGTTGTACAGTGAATAATCCGACACAGACATGGACGAGGTCTTCGAATTTGAGGATCCTCAGCCCAGCACAGACGACATCCTAACCCAGAAGTACAGGATTCTGCTGCGGCCTGACGCCAAGAGACCGAGAGGTCCAAGTCCACAGACAGCGGCCTGACGCCAAGAGACCGAGAGGTACAATCCCACAGAGAGCGGCCTGACACCACACCAGTGGTCCACGCACCACGAACAGTGCTCCACGCACCATGAAGAGTCCCCGACTCCACACAGAAAGTGATGACAGACTCCACAGCGAGACCACTGCACGGCTCCGTTGAGAGCGCACAGATCGACTCCACAGCGAGACCACTGCACGATTCCACACAGGGAATTATGCCAGACTCCACAGAGAGAGCGATACAAGCTTTCATAGAGAGCTCGTTGACAGACTCCATGATAGAAGCAAAGCAAGACTCCAGAGCGCAGTCCTTGCATAAACAAGACCATGAAGGTCTAGCAACCTTAACTGAGCAACCAGCAGCGGACGATGCAAGCCTGCTACGCTCAAGTGAACAGCAAGAAGACTATGACAGTCTACCCCGCTCACGTGAACAACAAAGCGACTAGGACAGTCCACCCAGATTATTTGTGTCACCAGAAGAAGACTCTGACAGTCTACCCAGCTCAATTAACTGACAAGAAGACACTGAAGGTCTACCCACTGTATGTGCGACAAGTGACAAAGGCTTCATAATTCCCATACAAGATGTGCAACATAACAGCGAGACTGACAGTTCTCAGCTAGTATGTACAGAGGCCCTCGACAAGCCAAAGATGATTCCAGTGAACCGGACATGACTCCAGGCGGGGGCGCCGAGGAATCAGAGGTGGCACGCTCAATGAAACAGCAGATGCCACAAAGGACACTAACACAAGTAACTTTGTGAATGACTCAAATTCTCCACTCGGTGTGGTCATTGTGCGTACCAAAGGCACTAACGTCAACAACAAACACGACAAAACCAACAACACTGGAACAACGACTGGTACGACATGGTACAACTCTGCAAATGCAGGACAATGTAACAGCACAGCTCCTAACACTGGCAAGAGTACAGTCATACCATGGCATGACAGCAAATCTCACCGATCCAAGTTTGTTCCACTACGAACAAGCAAACCAGCTTTCAAGGCAGCTGACATACTGCATCGATATCGCAATCACAAGAAACAGTCCAGGCCGGATGACACAGATTACATACTGCCACAAGCATCGGGGAAAAAAAAGAGTCCAAATCAGACAACAAAGTGATTTGACCACTTGGTTCCTTAAGCACAGGGACACTGACGGCGTTCACAAGGACATGACACCATCAACATCACCACTTCAATGACAAAACAAGAAAGCCACTCGACCATATTAATTCATGAACTTTGGACTCCTACATATTATTTGGTATTGTGTAATCATCACTGGCATTATGATTTGTACATGTCATCACTTATCTACCTATTTTGTTACATTTCTTTAACACTGTACAGAAAATATGTAACATGACAAAAGGGGGGATGTGGTGATATGCATCACTGTAAATACACAAGGGGTTAATGCAAATACACTAGAGCTAAATAAACACTAGAGGGAGCACCAGAGACATGACACACAGACATTCAACCAATAGGTCAGTAAGATAGGACACGACCAATGGGCAATCAAGACACACCCAGAGGTGACACTACCACAAGGGGACTACCCATATAAAAGGACAGAGCACACATGCTCTTTCTCTTTCCATAGGCAACACTCAGAGAGACAGGGCAGATCAGGAAGCATCACACCCACCGCATGGATTAGAGCAGACTGGTTAGTTAGATTGAGTTACTATAGCTCTCTTCCCCCTCCCATCCTCCCTCTTTTTCCATGTCTCTCCGTGATACTCCCCTGGGTTCCTTCCTTGTCTTCCCCCTTGCTCTACCCCCTCCCTTGTTCCTCACTGTTCTGTGCGATCTTGTCTGCCCTCATTGGCCCCCCTTGAACAGGTCTTGGAACAGGCTGATAAATAGCCTCCACGCTTTGTGGAAGCCCTTGTCCAAGACTCGGACGGGGTACTTGATCTTCTCCAGGTCGAAAATTTCCGACAGGTCTGCCAGCCAGTCTGCAGCTATGGGCGATGCTGCTAATCGCCAGCCGAGCAGGCCTCTCCGGCATGAGATTAAGGAAGCAAAAGCCAGGCATCGACCCTCTTCTCCACATATAGTTCTGGCTGGTCCAAATCCCCGAAGACTGCCACAACCTTGGACATCACCCCCACAACCTTTGACATCGCCTCAAAGAAGGCTGACCAGAACAGTCTGGGGCAGGCCCAGAACATTTTGGCGTGGTTGGACGAGCCCCCATGGTCACGTGTCTGTCGCCCATGTACAAGTCCCTGAACACTAGTGTCCCACTGACCTGTCTCCACTTCTTAAAGGTGGCGTCGAGCATGGCTGGCGGGAATTTGTGGTTCCGCAGATGGGGGCTAACCATGTAGGACATCTCGGTTAAACTGAAATGTTGTCTCATTTGGTTCCATGTCCTCAATGTGGCAACAACCACTGGGCAGGATGTGTATTTTGCAGGGAGGGATGGCAACGCTGCTGGGGCATGGGCACAGAGGGTCGTTCCCTTGCAGGAGGACTCTTCCAGCCTAAACCTATTCCGTGTTCGGTCCCCTTATCCATCTCCTCACCCTCTCGGCTGTGGCTGCCCAGTGGTAGCATTGTAGGTTTGGAAAGGCCAGGCCACCAATATTTTTCCCGTTTGCAGTGTAGACTCGGGGATCATTGTTTTTTTTTCCCCTCCACACAAACACCATGGTCATTTTGTCTATCCCTTGGAAAAAGGCCTTGGGGATAAAGATCGGTATGCATCTGAACAGGAACAGCATGTTCACCTTGATCGTCTGCACCCTCTTCACCAGGGAAAGCAGGAGTGCATCCCATCTATGTAGGTCCTTTTTACCTTCCTCCGCCAGACTGGTCAGTTTCCATTAACCAAAGAGAAAATGCTGGAAAACCTCAGCAGGTCTGGCAGCATCTGTAGGGAGAGAAAAAAAATCTAACGTTTCAAGTCCAGGTGACTCTTTGTCAAAGCCCGTTGTCAGTTTCCATTTATGGATCCGTGTCCAGTCATGCGCTATCTGGATCCCCAGGTAACAGAATTTGCTTTGGGCTAGTTTGAATGGTAGACACCTCCAGCTCAGTTCCTACCTCATTCGGATTCACCGGGAATGCCTTGCCCTTACACAGGTTGAGTTTGCAGCCCAGGAAGGCTGTTCCAGGAACTTAATGATTACTTTCAGGCAGTTCTATGGGTCTGAAATGTAGATTTATCATAGATTTATCATGGAATTTACAGTGCAGAAGGAGGCCATTTGGCCCATCGAGTCTGCACCGGCTCTTGGAAAGAGCACCCTACCCAAGGTCACCACCTCCACCCTATCCCCATAACCCAGTAACCCCACCCAACACTAAGGACAATTTTGGACACTAAGGGCAATTTATCATGGCCAATCCACCTAACCTGCACATCTTTGGACTGTGGGAGGAAACCGGAGCACCCGGAGGAAACCCACGCACACACGGGGAGGATGTGCAGACTCCACACAGACAGTGACCCAAGCCGGAATCGAACCTGGGACCCTGGAGCTGTGAAGCAATTGTGCTATCCACAATGCTTCCGTGCTGCCCAGAGGAGCAGTTCATCCGCATTGAGTGAGACTCTGTGCTCTCTGCCTCCTCTTTGCATGCCCTTTAAGCCTTTCGCAGCTCACAGAGCGATCGCCAGGGGTTTGATTGACAGGTGAACAAGAGCGGGGACAGCGGGCATCCCTGCCTTGTGCCTCTGTGCAGCTAGAGGTATTCAGAGCTGGGGGTGTTGGTCCGAACGCTGGCCTTGGGGACATTGTACACGAATTTCACCCACCAGGTGAACCCCGCCCCTAACCCAAACCGCTCTTGTACCTCAATGAGGTACTTCCACTTGACTCTGTCGAAGGCCTTTTCTGCGTTCAGGGAGATGATCACCTCCGGTGTTCTCTCCCCAGATGAGGCCATTATTATATTCAGCAGCTGCCTGATGTTCGCAGTTAGCTGTCTACCCTTGACAAAGCCCGCCTGGTCCTCTGCAACCACCTGTGATACGCAATTCTCCAGTCTTTTAACCAGGACTTTCACGAGAATCTTCACATCCACATTGAGCAGCGAATATGATTCACATTCCGTCAGGTCTTTGTATTTTTTGGGTATCAGCGATATCGTGGTCTGTCTTAGCGTTGGAGGCAGAGTTCCCCTCGCTAGCAAATCCACGAACATTTCCCATAGGTGTGGGGCCAGGGTCATAGTGAATGTTTTGTAGAAGTTTGCCTGGAACCCATAGGGTCCCAGCGCCTTCCCCGCCTGCATGAAGTTAATACTCTCCATGGTCTCTCCCAGTACTCTAGGTGCTTCCAGCTCCCTTCGCCTATCGCCCTCCAAGACTGACATGTCTAGTCCATCGAGGAAGTGTTTCATCCCCGTAGGGGGGCTCGGAGGTATACAGTAGAAAGCCTCAAATGCTCGGTTGACCATTTTTGGTTCGGCTACCAGTCTGCCTCTGCTATCCTTTACCTGCGCTATCTCCCTCGTGCTGCCTGCCTCCTCAGCTGGTGAGCCAGCAGGCGGCTAGCCTTCTGTCCGTGTTCATAGAATGTCCACCGTGTCTGGTCGTGTTGGTGAACTGCCTTCCTGGTGGTTAGGGTGAAAGATAAATTAAAGGCACTTGGCAGCTCCCAGCTTTGTAATGGGGAGAAAAATATGAATTGCCTTTACACGTGTCGAATGTTTTTGGACAACAATTTCAGCTTTTTGTTTGGTGCTTTGGGTAACACAAATGCCTCATGAAAAATCAGAAGCTAGCATAAAATTAGGGACAGCAAAGAATTTAAACTTAAACTTCAGGTTGACGGCTGGCGAAATGGAAATGGTTCAGAATGAGTACTCTGAGGAAAGTTGTTCTGCTTGCCATTCCAGGCAACTTTTGCCAAGCAAAACACCACCCACTGGCGGCCTGAACGGTGCAGATGTCCTTGCTGCAGATGTCACAACTCTGCATGTCCAGTGTATGCTGTACCCAGTTTTCTTTTGCCAAATTTAACATGGGAATCCTTGAGCCTTGTTAGATACCTGGGGCGTCATTCTCCGACCCCCCAGCGGGTCGGAGAATGGCCGTTGGCCGCCGTGAATCCCGCCCCCGCCGGTTGCCGAAGTCTCCGGTACCGGATATTCGGCGGGGGCGGGAATCGGGCCGCGCCGATTGGCGGCCCCCCCCGCTGGATTCTCCGGCCCGGATGGCCCGAAGTCCTGCCGATAAATTGCCTGTCCCGCCGGCGTAAGTTAGAGTACCTATTTACCGGCGGGACAAGGCGGCGTGGGCAGGCTCCGGGGTCCTGGGGGGGGGGCGCGGGGCGATCTGACCCCAGGGGGTGCGCCCACGGTGGCCTGGCCCACGATCGGGGCCCACCGATCCGCGGGCGGGCCTGTGCCGTGGGGGCACTCTTTCCCTTCTGCCTCCGCAACGGTCTCCACCATGGCGGAGGCGGAAGAGACTCTCCCCACTGCGCATGCGCGGGAAACTGTCAGCGGCCGCTGACGCTCCTGCACATGCGCCACCCCGACATGTCATTTCCGCGCCAGCTGGCGGGGCAACAAAGGCCGTTTCCGCCAGCTGGCGGGGCGGAAATCCCTCCGGCGTCGGCCTAGCCCCTCAATGTTGGGGCTCGGCCCCCAAAGATGCGGAGCATTCCGCACCTTTGGGGCGGCGCGATGCCTGTCTGATTGGCGCCGTTTTGGGCGCCAGTCGGCGGACATCGCGCCGTTTGGGGAGAATTTCGCCCCAGATTAGAATATCCAATTTCCAGGCAAGAAAACCAGGGGTGGAGGATCATGTCCAACAAATCACCCCCGCAATGTTTCACCCAAGGTCAGGCACAACAGGGCAACTTTCCGCACATATATTCTCCCTTGACCACTAACCCTGGAAGTGATTTCAGAGTCTCACAACTCTCTGTGAAAGGACATTTCTCCTGCTCTTTGTCCCGATCTTCATTTTATCTTGTATTTGTGACCCCTCAATCTAGGCCTGTCAACTACCAGAAGCAAAACTGTTTCTATCTGAGCTGACCCATCCTTTTAGAATTTTAAACACATATCACATCACCCTGTCATTTGCCTCCATATTTATCTTAGCTGGATTACTAGGCATTATATTTGCAGATACACTGGGAAAGTTTGTTTCCATCTAAACAATGTCAACGGAGAATAAGGTTGGTATGACTAACTGAATGGTCGAAGGTTGTCCTGGCACCAAGTACAGATTCCAGCTAGGAAACTATATGATGATAAATGGATGAAATCTGCTGTGATGTATCTCTGCCCAAGTTCCTAATAGTTACACCTGTTTTATTCCTGTAAATGAGGAAATTCTTCCCCGAGGTCTCTTGTAAAACCTAAAAGTAAAAGAAATAAGGAATGGATTAAAGGAAATATACTGGGAAGTAATGCTGGAAGTTATTTAATTCAAGGAAAACGCAACATTTTTAAAATGATAAATTTCAGTATATTCAAAATAAATGTCTCTAAGAAAAATAAATGCAAACTAAGCCACGCAATCCTCAAGAGGGATAAAATAGAGTGTTTCAGATGGAAGCAAGTACAAAACAAACAGAGAGATTACAAAAAGGAAAGGGAAAAGATGCAAAAAGAATTCAAGACCTGTGAGTGCTGATTGTGTTCCAGTAGTTTATTTATTCATTCTCATATGCTTTGTGTTTGCTGTTTTATACTCCATCCAAAGTGACGATGCTGCTATCCGACAGAAGGCCATAAAAATACCAGTCAATCATACTAATTTTAAACTCAAACCTTGCACACTGCTACATTTATATCAGTGTGATAATTAATATTTAAAATGGTGAACTTGAAAAAATCTCGATGTGATTATAAATTTGGTTTCCGTTATGCATTTATGTAATAGATATTCAAAACTGTTATTTAGTAAGGAAGTGCTTCTAATTATATAAATTACATGATAGAAATTATGGGCTTCTTGTCAGCATTATTACTTGCAGTACATGAGCTACGTGTTTTAATTTTACGCATTTATACAATTAAATAATTTGATTTATTTTGCTTTATATATAGTTGGATATGTTAATCTGATTGTCTTGACTCTGGGTCGGAAGGTTGTGCGTTGAAGCCACATTCCAGAAGCTTGAGCATATAATCCAGGATGGCACTTCAGTACTGAGGGAGTGGTGCACTGTCAGAGGTGCTGTCCTTCTGTTGAACCATTGTACCAAGGCACCTTCTGCCCTCTTGGGCGGATGTAAAAGTTCCATGAGACTATTCAAAAATGAGCAGGGGAGTTCTCCCTGATGTCCTGACCAATATATGTCCTGACCAATATATGTCCTGCAATTAACCCTTAAATTGGGGATAATATTTAGTAGCTGTCACAACTGGACACACGGATTGTGGTGCATGATTAACCTGCAATCATTGCCTCTGATTCAGGCAGCACACCAACCTTGAGTTGCCTGCTATGTTGCATGATTGCTGAATGCAACTAGTGCTAGCAGGGGACCAAGCTTGTGTGAGTTTAAGACCACATAAATCTAGCCTGCAATACTTAAAAGCAGCCGGCATCTCTTACAGGAGAGGTGCATTCTGACTAGAGCAGGTGCTGGAACTGTTTGTGGAACAGTATGAGTAGGAAGAGTAGTGAATAATGGCGCAACAGGGGGGAGAGTGTGCTCCAAGGTTCTTTGATGTTGCACTAGATGCCAAGTTGGAAAGGAGGAGGGATGTAATCTGTCAAGTGAGATCAAAAAACATTCAAGTTGTGTAAAATGCAGCTGGTTACAACAATTGGACAGTTAGGGTACTGGAGGAACAAGCTTCTGTGGATCATATGGCATGTTTTCATTCTTGACTTCCTTTATATTGTTATACTGTCAATGTACAGTGAAATAATACTGCTTCCATCCTCCAGAATCATGCTATTCATGAGTAGCGAGAGATGGCACTGGTACATTTCTGGGATTTTAATCAACTCTGTCCTCGGGCTCACCGATAGAAGCCAATACCAGACTCACATATTGCATAAACCAAAGTGTGCCTTCATCTGCTCAATATGTAGGTAAATGCAGTGATACCTACCAATCAGAGAACCCATGCTACTAACTGCCACTTTACTGGAATATATCATGTGATTTCCTTGCCCTCAAGAGATGAATAAACAGGCCATAGCAACAGCACATTTACAGAACATTAAACTGGTAAATGAACAGTTTCCTTTTTTAATAATTTGCACTTTTCCTCACTCTCTTTTCTGAATTCTGTTGAGTTTTCTGCTGTTTATGAACCTGACATTTAAGCCTTCTTCTTGTTTCAGTTTTATCTTTGTATCTTTATCATCCAGATAGTTCTATCTTTGGATGACCTGCCTTTGTCCCTCATAGGAATGTGCCTAGTCGATATCTGAACACCTTGAATACCCCCCATTCTTTACTATTCTATCAGCTAATATTTGAATCCAATCTACCTGGGTCAGATCCCTTCGCAACTCATTGCAGTTAACCCTCCTCCGCTTGATATTTTCATATTTGATAGTTCCTTGTGTTTTTTCGGAACTATTCTAAACCTGATGATATTACCATCAGTGTGAGCTAAAGAGGAAGGAATAGACCAAGTAATTACAGACCAGTTATCCTAACCTCAGTAGTAGGAATATTATTGGAAAAATTTAAAGAGACAGGATTAAACTTACAGAAAGACACATTTTAATCAAAGCCAGTCAGCATAGATTTGTTAAGATTTGTGTGACTGACATGTTGGAATTTTTTGAAGAGTTAAGGTCAATTATAAGGGTGATGCAATTGATGTAGTTGATATGAATTTTAGAAAGGCTTTAGATAAGACCAAAAATGGCAGACTGGTTACAAAAGTAAAAGCCCATTGGATCCAGGGCAAAGTGACAGGTTTGTTACTTTAGTAGTCATGGAGGAGTCTGGATAGGAGAGTAAAAAAATTGTTCATTTGCAAATGGGAAGTATATACAAGTAACAGTCCCAGTCCGGACTGCTCTCCAGCTCGGCTCCTACCTGGGCCGGCTTTAATGGTACTGAGTTAACTGTCCTGCTGATGGGCCTCTGCCCTGCAGTGGGGAGCGTGTACCCCACGAGCCTCATGTGGAGATTAATCGGGTCGTCCCTGTGAATCTCAGGGGGGTTATAACATCCCTCCTCCCTGAAGTCCATAAGTTCCTCTGAAGAAGGGAGAGCAGCATCACGTATGCTCCTCTTTACCCTCGGCTCACTTCCAGTGGCTGCGGGGCTGGACCAGGGCGTGTGTAGTGTGTCAGGGAATGTCATTACTGCAATGACTGTCTGGGGGGGGTACCACTGGTGACTGATCCCTAGCAAGGGCACCATCGGACGCCTCTGATGCCTGGGTCTCCATCTCAGAGTCGGAGACCACCACCTCTCGCATTTCAGTGCCGGGGCCCCGAGGAGGCAATGCCCCCAGGCCCCCCATGTGCCGGGATGATCTGGCTAGAAGACGGCTCTTCTGGTGGGGGGATGACCTAGCAGTGGCCCTCTGCTCCTGAGGTGGTCAAGGTGTTTCTGCAGCATCCATTTGCGCATCTTGACCTGGTACAAAACTGGTCTGGTCTGTTGTACCACTGTACCTGGAATCCAACGGGCACTGTCCCCAAAGATTCGGACGTACACCGCGCCCCCTGATTTGAAACTCCTGGGCCTCGTCTGCCTGCCTCGGCTTCACCTCTCAGGTCCTGACCTTGCTGTACTCTCCTGCCAATATCAGGGAATGTGAAGTTGAGGCGGATCAGGGAATGTGAAGTTGAGGCAGGTCTATCCAACAGTTCCGCTGGTGCTATGCCGGTTTGTTTTTTCATCCCTCTCTTGAAGGTCGGCACCACTCGCTCAGTCAACCGATTCAAGGAAAGGTGATATGGGGCTATGCCACACCCCATTTGCCTTCATAAAGTATTTAAACTCGTCAGTGGTGAACGGGGTGCCATTGTCTGTGACTAGCACAGCCAGGATGCCGTGGGTGCTGAAAGAAGAGCTGCAGCGTCTTAACCATGGCCTTCAACGTAGCGGACGGCATCCAGTGGACTTCCAACCACTTGGGGTGGGTGTCTACCACGAGTAAAAACATTGACCCTTGGAAAGGTCTGGCAAAAGCAGCATGCAGACACAACCAAGGTCGGCCTGACCATTCCCATGTAGCAGGGTAGCTGGTGGTCCTGGTATGTGGTGCATTGCTGAGCCAATCGTTTTATCCGTCTCCACCTCTAAAAACCTCAGAACCTCTGAAAGAGCCATTGTCCACAAGACATTCCCTACTTAAACTGGAATACCACACCTGAAAAGCACCCACAATATGCTCACTCCTCACTGTCTTTAAGTTCACAAAGCCAACCCAATAGATAGACTTTAATCACCCTTGAGCCCCAATTTTGTTATGGGCCAGGGTTTAGAAAACCCCAAAGTATATCATGGAGTTCAACTGACCCACAACTTTGAATAGATTGTGGTTATGGGGAGCACACGGGCCTACCTTATAGGTGTGATATAACAGAGATTTACAGTACTTTTAAATTAAGACAATGTTTATTTATGAAACCAGTTAACACTTTATAAACCCGCAGTAATCATCTTAACAACTATCAACACCAATAAATCCCCCAAAGAATACAGTACCCTATAAATAACTCTTAATCTTTCCTTGCAGCATCCATAAGACAACAAAAATGAACCCTTTTACAGAAAGACATCAGGTTTAACTTCTCTACTGAGACATGTACTACTTTGAAATCCTCAAATGAGCTGAAATCAGTCTGTAGCCTGCAGAGAGAGATCCTTACAGCTGCTTGCTTTGCCTGCAGCTATCCAGCTCTCAAAACAAAACTAAACACACCCTGTAGCTGCAAGCCCAAAGTGAAAGTAAAGGCTGACAGGCAGTCCAGCTCTGCCCACACTCTGACATCACTGCAGTAATAAACAGCCATTTCTTAAAGGTACACCCACTACAGCTATTCTATAAAAAAACACTCATTTCTTAAACGTACTCTCACATGACAATAACAGACAAAGGTGGTCCCAGCACGGATCCCTGCGGAACACCACCAGTTACAGATCTCCATTCTGAAAAACATCCTTCCACTGTTACTCTCTGTCTCTTGTTACAAAGTCAGTTTTTTATCCATCTAGTTGGCACACCCTGAATCCCATGCGACTTTACCTTTTGTACCAGTCTGCCCTGAGGACCCTTGTCAAACACCTTACTAAAGTCCATGTAGATGACATCCACAGCCTTTCCCTCATCAATTAATTTTGTCATCTCCTCAAAGAATAAGTTGATAAGATTTGACCTCCCCACACAAAACCATGTTGCCTGTCACTGACAAGTCCATTTGCTTCCAAATGTGAATGAATCCTATCCCTCAGTATCTTTTCCCACAGCTTCCCCACCACTGACGTCAGGCTCATGGCTTACAATTACCTTGATTATCCCTGCTTCCTTTCTGAAACAAAGGGACAACATTGGCTATTCTCCAGTCCTCTGGAACCTCGCCTGTGGTCAAAGATGATGCAAAGATATCTGTTAATGCCCCAGCTATACAAATCCCAATGTGTATATTGGCCAGGAATGGTAGGCTTGTAGTATACTATCGTGAAGAAACCATTAGTGGATTTTTCAACCAGATATTTCAAGGGAAGTGAGCGCAGTAGACTGCTTGGAAGTGAATTTAAGCATGAGATGGAGCGAATTAAGATGTCTAAAGAAATCCTTCATGCAGCTGCAAATTCAAAGATCATCAACGTGTTGGCTATGCATTGGAAATATGCCTGGGTAGGAGAATAATGTCCATTCCATCAAAATCATGTTTCCCGTGGATACTGATGAAAATGTTAACAAACACTGGACCTAGAGATGAACCCATACCATAGCTACATCATCTATTTGGGCATACATGGTGCTATTAAAACTGAACTCAATCGTGTGAGCTGCTCAGTTCATAAGTTCAATGAATACAGATTTTGAAAGTGGTGGCATGTCATAATGCCGTGATATAGTGACACAATGCAAATGTCGCTGGCTTCCTTCAACGGTATATTCATAATAAATAGTTCTCTGTTGCTTCCACCATAGCAACATCTCAGCCAGTCAGAGTTCACCTGCCAACCGACCAGCCCCCTTTTCATCTGTAGTATAAATTGCCTTGATTGTTTGAAATGTTACGTTCTTGTGTTTGTCCTGATGAACGCAAGGACAAAAAACTTCAGTAACATGTCTCTGTTTTTGCTATTATTCAAGTTCTGCACTGCCGAGTGACTGTATTTAAAAAGTGCTTGGGTATGCACTTCAGGTGCCATAAACTACAAGGCTATGGACTAAGGGATGGAACGTGCCATTTGCTTGTACGGCTGGTTCTTTGTCAGCCGGTGCAGACACTGTGAGCCAAATGGCTTCTTTGCATGCTGTAAATTTCTATGACTCAATGTTCCTCCACTGAAGCATACATTGCTTGTCTGACTTTGTTCACCAGAACTAGGTCCAGCACAGCTTCCTTCCTCATTGAATATAATGTTCAATAAAGTTCTCCTGTATACATTTCAGGAATTCCTTTGCCCTTTATACTGTTACAATTGTAGTTTATATTACAATAATTGACATGGCCTATTATCACAGTTGTAAATTCTAATGGCCTGTTAAATATACAAATTAGCCTAATAGATTTTCTATCGTTCATTAATTCCTAATACCTTTGCATTGAATTAAATTTGCATGTGTAAGTGCATTTCACGGGTCTATGTCCTCCTATAATTTGTAACCACCTTCCTCACTGTTTGCCACATATTCACGGTTTGTGTCGTCTGCAAACTTTGAAATTATGCCTCCAATGCCCAAGTTAGGTCTTGTGGCCCAGTGGTAATGCCCACTGGGCAAGAAGCTTCAGGTTCAAGTCCTACTTCAGGACTTGATGGCCACGGAAGGTTTGCGTATATCCACCTGGCCAAACAGAGTGATTATCAGCCTGTAAATCCTTCCAATATACCTTAATGCAGGCAATAAGAGCAAGAGTGTTTCCTGGTAAGCCATACTACTGAAGGCAGTGGCAAAGCACTGCAGTACTTTGCCAAGTATAATCATGGACCAATCCAGTCCATTGTTGCCAATGCCCTCTTAAAACATGGAGAAGGATACCCAAGTTAAGTTTATTGATATATTATATAAAGATTCATTATGTGTATATTTTTTGTTTACAGGCTACGTGGAAGCTCTGGTTATACCTGCAGGAGCAAGGAGGATAAGAGTTGTTGAAGAAAAACCAGCCCACAGTTACCTTGGTAATTGATTTTTCTCTGGAGCTTACCAGCTTATATTTTTGCTTTTAAAAGGAAGGAAAGTCCAGGAGAAGTATATTATTATAAAAGATTCCTTCAATGTCTCAGTTTGCCTGTTGTCTAATCTCACCCTCCATTCCCTTAAAATACCAACTCATGATTGGGTGCAGTTCCAAATGGAAAAAAGAGAAAGGTAGTTGCCCCAGACATCTCTTCACTTCATCTTCAATAACTCTAAGCTAATACTATTTGGTTGAAACTTGTTGCCATATCTGGTGTCCCCTAAAGGTCTATCCTTGGGGACCTCCTATTTCTAATCTTCTTGCTGTCCCTCAGCAATAACATCGAAAAACACAATGGGCAAAATTAGTATTTCTCAACGTGCGCCTGATATGATGGTCCTCACAGTGAACCGAAGTCCATCCAAGGGCCAACCCCCCCCCCCCCCCCCCCCCCCACACAATACACCCTCGTCCCCGTCTTGCCCAGTGGGCATTACCACTGGGCCACAAGACCCCCCCACAATACACTGCCCACCCCATCCCCGCCAGACCCCCTAAATAAAGAGACCCCACAGAGACCTCCTTAACACAGAGACTCTCTAAATACATAGGCCCCCCCAGGGACCCCCTAAATAAAGAGACCTCCCCAGAGACTCCCTGAATAAAGATCCCCCTCCCGAGAGACTCCCTAAATAGGGAGACCCTCTCCCCCTCCACCCCCCACCCCCTCAGAAAAGAGAAACCTGTCAGGAAGCACCCCAGGAGTGAGAAACCCCAGTCAAGAGATCCTTTCTGGAAGCTACGGACCAATTCAATCAGAGGCAGTGAAAAAAATACTGTTGTAACATTCAACCGAGCATAAGCCTGCTGGCTCAGACACAGGAAACACCCTGGGCTGGATTCTCGATCGGCGGGATCCTCCGTTTCACTGGCAGCGCATTCACACCCACAGATTCCCCGACGGTTTGGTGGTGCCCACAATGGGAAACCCCTTTGGCCAGCTGCCAGGATACAGAATCCCGCTGATGGCGGGACACGCTGCACCAGAAAACGGGTGCGGCGAGATAGAGTATCCCGCCCCATGTGTCAACTCCTGGAAAGAGAAAGCAGTGACCTGTGTTTAAACCCCCAGATCCTTGAGTTGCAAGCCAGTCACTCATTTCCCACACTGGGCTGTGATTGATAGCTTTCACACGGACACAGCTATTAGCCTTGCTTCATTCATCTTCCACCATGGTTGATTAACTCTGATCTGCTCTAGCCACAATGTTTACAAACATCAACCACTTCAAAGAGAGTTAAGTACATTCCAATCACCCCCACCCTTCATGCTGGAGTGATTTTGAAGTGCTCAGCTGGAAATTAACAGCACTTAACTCTCTTTGAATTGGTCATCCCATACCTGGGGGAAGGGAAGACCCAGGAAATCCCAGGATCGGGGAGGGCTAATTTACGATGCTGTGTGGAGGGCTGATTTGTGATGCAGGAGGGGGTTGGGGGGTGGCCAGCCGTGGGACCTCGCCATCGGGAAGCCCGCTCAAAATCGGGACCTGGTAGCAGGATTCTCTCGGGAATCCTGCATAATTTTCGCCATGCATAAATTTGCATGACAAAGGATCGTGAATTGCTTCCTGATCGGGGAGCACAAATCAGTTGCAATTTACCTCCAGTGGGAGACGATACAGGGTATCCCGCCCAATGTAATTTTCTACATGTATGCTGACAACACTCAACTCAATCTTGCCACACTTCTCTCAACCCCTTCACTGTCTCTAAAGGGACAGAATGTTTGTCCAACATCGATACTAGATGAGCAGAAATTTCCTGCAATTAAATACTCTGCCACTTAGCGACTAATTCCATCCTTCTTCAATTTTGGTTCCAATTTCCACCTTTATCTAACCTTCACATGGTCCATCTCTGACACTTAACTTCCCATTCTTAATTTTCCTGCCTCTATTTCTGAGTATAGACCGTCTATTAATATTCATTATAAGCCCACCGACTCCCACAGCTATCTCGAATGCACTTCCTTATACAATGGCGCTTATGACATGTCTTCCTTTTTACTCAACCAAATATTGCCCCCACTGTGATTGACAGGGCCTTCAAATTTGTCCAACCCATTTTCCCCAGTTCTGCTCTCGTCCCTTCCCGTCCCTCACAGAACTGTGTTATTGTTCCCACTGTCCTCACTTTCCATCCCATCAGCCTTCACATTCAAAGGAATATCCTCTGCCATTTCCATAACACCAGCATGATGTCATCACAAAAGACATATTCCCCTTGCCTGTTAGCATTCTGACAGGCCTGTTCCCTCAGGAATAACCAGGTCCACTCCTTTATCACCCCAAAAGCTCGACCCCATGGCAACTTGCCATGCGATCGCAGGAGATGTAACTGCCCCTTTATCTCCTCTGTATTGCAATGATGAAACAGAGACTGGGTGGCCACTTTGCAAAACACACAACCCTGAAGTTCTGGTTGCTTGCCATTTTAATTCATCACTTTGCTTTCACATTCACATTTCTGTCCTCTGCCTGCCGTTCCAGATAAACTCAACACAGGCTTTGAGGAACAGCACTTTTCTTCTTATTAGATACTTTACAGCCTTCCGGACTCAACATTGTGGTCAAAAATATTAAACCACAAACACGCCGCTCCTTTTTGTTTAGCTTTTTTCACCAAGTGCCAGTTAAATCTTGTTTTCATGTTCTTACTTTTGACTAAGTTGTTCATTATTTTGCCATTAAAATTCACTCTAGACCAATGCTTTATGGCTGTACAACTCTTCTCACTCCATTTCCCTTGTTCCATGATGTTTTTTTTATTTAATCTCTCACACCCCCTAATCTATCCCAGATCTTCCCTTTTGTTGTAGCTTCCACTCCCCCCCTTTTCAACAGCATTAAACCCATCACATTTCTGACTTATATATTTGACTCAAAATGTTAACTCGTTCAACATATACTGTCAGGTCTGCTGAGTTTTTCAAGCACTTTCAAATTTTCAGCATTCACAACATTGTGCGTTTAACTCCATCCCTCGCCTTGCTAACTGTCTGAGGCGGAATCAGGCTGTTCATAATCTTCCTTTTATATTTGATCCTGAAGTGAACTTTGAATCAGTACCTGCGCATCAGTAAAGTTGCCTATTTCCACGTCTAACACCACCCAACTCTTCCTGTCAGCTCATCTACTGCCTTTGTTAGCTCTCGGCTTGACTATTTTACAGTGCTCCTGGCTGACTTCCCATGTTCTGCACTCCACAAACTTAAGCTCATCCAGAACTCTGCTGCCCACATCTTTACTTGTATGAGGGGCGGCACGGTGGCACAGTGGTTAGCATTGCTGCCCCACAGCTCCAGGGGCTCGGCTTCAATTCCGGCCTCGGGTCACTGTCTGGGTGGAGTTTGTATGTTCTCCCTGTGTCTGCATGGGTTTCCTCTGAAGTAAAAAAACTCACCACTATTCTTAGAATTCCCCCTATACCAAAAAGGGTCAATAAGACATTCTAAATGGTGAACAGGGATTCTCACTCCCTGACTCCTATGCAGACTTAGGTGGGTGCTATTCGGGTCAATCTATATTTTCAAGTTATCCGCTGGTATAACCCATATCTTCAGAGAATATTTAATCTACTTACCACTTAGTAGCATCGATCCTGGGTCCCACGTTGCTAAGCAAATAAAGTAGACTTTGTAATAACCACTGTTTCAGGTTAAAACTTTGTTATTTTATTAGATATATTTTTTTTCTTTCAAAAGATAAAATCACTGCCTTTACAGAAAAGTAAAAAAGATATTTTCTTTGGATCCGCCTGGTCAGTTGTTAGACCTTCAGGTCTTCCTTGACAATCTTTCTTCTTTAACTTTTGTTTTTTTCCTGATGGATTCACTGTTCTGCTCGGTTTCTATGTTCTATCCTTCACATTTCCGGGGGCAGCTATGAGAGCTGACTCTGCTGGCTGCTATCGATTTAGGGTTTATATTTCCCTTCTTGCAGTTATTAAGTTTATATGACATTATCGTAAAGTAACTTTGTTTTGCTCTTGATTGTTCAATGTACCTTTAATCTTAATTACTTCTAACAAGACTATGTATTCATGTTGAGCATGACTTTAGGTCATCGAACTCTACATTTTTTCCCTTGTAATGTTCAAAAGTGCTTTGATCCTCGAGGGATTCTAGTTCCTGTCACTTCTAAAGTTGCTTTATTACCAAATAGTGCCCTTAGCTTGTCAGAACTCTGACTCCGATTTGGGGTTAACTTGTTCTCTCGTGGACACGTCGTCTCCGGCTTCCCATGTTCAACTGGTGTCAGCAGGATTTCACACCTAAACATTTGTCACCTGATTCAACTGAAGATCCTGGCAATTTTTTAATAACTGCTTACCAAAATAATTAACCTCAAAGAAGGTGTGAAATATTGTTTCTCTTCATGTAACTAAAAGTTCAATCTGCTTTAACTTGAAAGACAGACTTCAGTTTTACAGCTTGAGCAGTCACAAGCTGTTTTCTTAACACCTGTTTGATAAAGGCTATCTGCATTTCAAAACCTTCTTTTTCTGCTGCTGTTAACCCTTCATGGGATTTTTCCCTACATTTTCTCATGTACCCTCACGTCAGGTTTTGCCAGTCTTCCATGTTTCAAATGACATATTTTCCCATTTTTACTTTATACCCCCTCTTGGCATTTGAAACATAACTATATATTTTGGTCAATTAACCCCCCATCCAATTGTACTGACTAACACATATCCCTGAACTTTGTCATTTGTATGTACATGTCGCGATTTTAAATTGTGCTCCGAAATCAATCCTAAATTTATCCATATCTCAGACCAGCGTCGATAGACTCTTTTTTTGTTCTTTACTCAAGTCCAATCACCGTGAACCATAGCTGTAGCTGCTCAGGAATGTAGCCCAATAGCTATATCCGTGTGTTTCACTACCTCCAAAGCATTTTACTTCCTTGGGGTAGCAGCACCGTAGAAGCTTCCTCGGGTCCCTTAGAAACAGCACACAACTCAGTTCATCAGAAACCAAAAAGGTCTTTTGTCCATCACTGGCTGTCTAGTGTCCCATTTTTCCGTCGTCCAAATTGCTTTCCGTTTCTCATTGGAATCATAAATTATGATATCATGTACTATCCACTGATTCTCTTGCTTCATCAATTTAAAAGGTTCAATTGATCCTGCTTCTATTCCTGACTTCCTCTCATTGCTGTCTAACACTGTTCTGAACCATGTACGTCTGCCAGTCTCTGGTTTACATGAGATAATAACTTTCTGCCAAGTTTCCTTCAAATCCCTTTCTTCCATTATCATTTCCCTTACCACATGAAGCGTGTATTTGCCATTAGAACATTTGCAACATAATAAGCCAACAGTAGTTGCAAAACCACCCCTAGGACATCGGTAGGCACATTTAATACATTCAACTTTTGGGGGTACAACCCAATTGAGTCCTCCTTCGTCACATCAAACCATCACTTTTTCTTCTTCCAAATAACTTTGAATTCTCCCTATTGTTAAGTACACAGTCAAATAAAATAAGTCTTATCTTAACACATTGCTCATTACCTAACCACACAAGTAGTTTGTGTGTTACAACTTTACATATTTTCAGCAGTTATCACAATTTCAACACTAAACGATAAAGTACAATACCAACACATCCCTTCGTGGCTCTATCCGAATGCTTTATAAGCCAGCAGTTGGGACCAATAGTTATAACATACAAAATATGACGTGTTAACAACATCAATATTATTTGTGATGTTGCGTGCAGTTAAATCAAGAAAACACACTCAACTACCACTATTATACTTTGTTTATTTATCCCATGTTTACCCCATCTATTAAAACATTCACACAGTTTAGAAAAATCCTCACCCTTGGTGATTGCTGATCAAGTTCTTGAACGGCACACATATCCCCATTATCATACATACTGAAATCCTTGTGCTGGTTCATCTTATGCTATGGCTTGCCATCTTTCTCAATCTCTATTTAACTCTGTCAGATTCTGTTCTGCTACTTTTGGCTAGAAACTTATCAATTGTATCTGTAGACCTTACTCTTCTCTTTATCATGAGTTATGGCCCAACATCACCCAATCCTACCCTAATTGTTTTATTACTCAACTATCTGCCACCTATTTTAATTTAGTGCGCTTTAAACCTCCCCCTTACTAAAATAAACTACAAAATTCCAGCATTCTTTCCTTATCAATTGGCCATCTCTATGCCAAGCCATGTTAAGTCCCTTTCTCATATATATATATACCAGTCTCTAACAATATACATGACATTTCTTACTTAATAACTATTACAGCCCTCCAGTGCAATATTGTTTGCTGCATTGATTACAAATTTCCCACCGTGGCATTAAGCTGCAAAAATGTTTAAACTATTGTCATTGAGCATGTAGGGGTTCCTCGTCAGCCACTGCTGTCTGCCGAGACCCTTAATAACTCCACCACGTAGTCCGTGCCGCGTGGAGACCGCAGGTCATCCATCAGCTGATGTCCAGGACACATGTCCAGTCAGAGATGTGTGACTGAAGGTTTCACTGCTCAGTAATAATTTTATATTTTGATTTCTTGCTAACCTGTAACGTTTTTCTCCGGGCTCTGTCATTTAATTCTCTCAAATATGTAGCAATTTGTATCATTTTTCTTTCATTCAGTTGAGTAATTTTATTGCGACATTTGCAACATAAGTTTTGACATAATTTTAAAATTCCCAATTGCCAGAGCAATGCAGCGACTATTACTCCTACTTGTGGTTTGGTTTTGTAACGCATTTCCTATCTTAACTTGCCCTTTCTCGGGGTCCCATTGAGTATCATTAGTTTTCCCCGAATACTGTCTCAAAATCTTTAATTTATCTGATAAGTTTAGTTCGTATCCCAGGCTGCTTTTAAGTGCTCCCCACATTTTAACCAATTTAGCCTACTCCTAGCCCTAGCTTTTTCCATTCCTTCTTCAAACTTGATCCTTATCTTTCTCTAGAATGTAGTCCTCTTTCTTTGTCCGAACAAGTATATCTGTATTATTTTTTCCATCTGAAAAATCAAACGAACAGGTCAAGGGTGGAGAGGGCCCTATTCTTTAATTTGTATTTTCTATTTTTGTTTGGATACTCCAGAAGCACCCTCTCCAGGACTTCCGGATTTCCTTTGCCATCATTTCTTTCTTTTTTCTTTTTTAACTGGTTTGTTTTCCTGATCATTTTTGTACATCATACAATTAAGGCCTGTTAAGCCTCCTCCTTCTATCATTGCATCCCTGAGTGAGATTTGAAGAACCTCAAACGCCTCCTCTATTGCTCGCTCAGTGGTCCAATCTAGTCGAAACGTACCCTGATACATTTTGGGTATTGCTACTGCTTTTACTTGAATTTCTTTAATTTTTATTATGACCGGATTTTTCTGAAAGGTAAGTTCCGGACATGACATTTTAATTTTATCATCTTTCCTATCAATGCTGCTAACAGGTTTTAATTCACTGTCTTCCCACTCTACTTCATCACATAATACTAGTAAGTGCAGTAATCCCTTGACACTCATAACCAAACATTCCTTTCCCTCTAAAGCCTGTCCATCGTCCGGGGTTTTCAATCTGTCCACAGAACCCCCTTCCCTGTCTCGGGGACTTTTTTGGTTCATATTTTTTCCAAATCCATATCCCGGGTCAATCATTAATTTCGTACAACATTCCTTTTTCCCTTGTCCAATCGATTTGGGGATATGATCTATCCTGTGGCACGGCATAATTAGGGTGATATAGTCGCTAGACACTGTTAAGCTAATATTACGTCCCCTGGTCATCTTTTAAACTATATACTCCCTCATTAATTGGGACTATAAGTTTGTCACTTCTCCACAATCTTGCACATCCTTTCAGAATTACATCGTTGTCAGCTAGGTTTTCTCTGCAGTAGTTACAATTTGTCATTATCATACCATCCCATATACAATTACACCAACCCAGGGTCAAAATCTTTCTTGTGGTCACAAACTTTAATCATTATTTTACAAAACAATCGTGGCAAAACTGAATTCCCCAAATTTCCCTGGGAGCCGCAACATTTCCCCGTTGTTGTCGTTCCATATGTAGCTTTAAATCGCCTGAATACTCAGTATCTGCCATTCTCCTAGGTTTCATATGACTACCCCCTGTCTAAACAATTGGGCTACAAAATGCACCTCATCCATGACATGATGTTTCTTGATGTTCACAATGAATCATTTTAAACTGAGGTCTATTAATAACAGCCCTTGATCTATTATCCCATATTCTCAATTCCTTACTGATTACGTTTCTTCGTTTGTTGCCGTAAGGTTGCCTATGGACTATCATAATCCCTCTGTTATTATTTAATTGGGTCAGATGTTTTAATTCCGATACAATTTCTTTTGCTCCAGACGCTATGCTTCTCTCATTCAACTGTATGTTCACCCAAATCTTGAACAATTGTGTATTTACCTTTGACAGCGTCACTGATTACCTTTCCTGTGGTTTTAGTTGGTAGCTTCACCCAATCTTCCTCTGTGGTATCTGATTCCACCTTTCTAATGCTCCCTGCGATTCTGGATGGTACGCAGCTGATTTAAATAGTTTTATTCCTAAACTATCCATAACTTCTTTGAATAACCTTGAGGTAAAATTTGATCCTTGATCCGATTGTATTTCTGTGGGTAGTCCATATCTAGTAAAGAATTTAAGTAACTCCTCCACTATCTTTTTAGCTGTAATATTACATACTGGAATGGCCTGTGGAAATCTAGTAGACACATCCATTATAGATAAAAGATATTGATTCCCACTTTTTGTTTTAGGAAGCGGTCCTATGTAATCAATTAGGACCCATGTAAAAGGTTCCTCAAGTGCTGGAATGGGTATTAAGGGCGCTGGTTTTATCACTGCTTGAGGTTTCCCCAGAGAAAGGCAGGACAGCAGCACAGTTCGATTCCCGTAACAGCCTCCCCGAACAGGTGCTGGAATGTGGCGACTAGGGGCTTTTCACAGTAACTTCATTTGAAGCCTACTTGTGACAATAAGCGATTTTCATTTCATTTTTCACTTGACATGTGTGACATGATTGACAAAATGTAACTACATTTTTATGTAGTCCAGGCCAATAAAAATGTTTTGGGATTTTAGCTTGAGTTTTCCTTACTCCCAAATGACCTCCCACTGGTACCTCATGTGCAACTCGCAACACCTCCTTTCTATACCCTACCGGCAATACTACTTGATGAACTTCTGCCCACTTTTCATCCGCCTGCACATGTAAAGGTCTCCATTTTCTCATCAAGACATCACTTTTACGGTAATAACACTCTGGTATTCACGCAGATTCCTCTTCCGTGTATGCTTTCTGGTACATCCGTTTTATTTCTATATCTTTTTGTTGTAACTCCGTCAATTTTCCTGAACTAAAAATATCCACCTCATCCTCCACCTGTTCTTGTTCTTTTTCAACCATCTAATCAAAAATCGTTTCTGATCATTGCACTTCAACTTCATCTTCACTCTTTGATTTCTCCTCTTGCCTTAACATGTGACTTTGCGACCTTGTTACTACACAATCCGGAAAAATCCCAGGATATTCATTCTTCAACACTTCAGTTGTCTGATTTTCCACTGGCTTATCAACCACAGTAGGCATCACTCCCACCTGCGATCCAGCTATATCATTACCCAAGGTAAACTGTATTCCTGGACAAGATAGTTTCTCTATTACTCCAACTACCACTTCACCACTCTTCACTGGACTTTCCAACCTTACCTTATATAATTCAACACTACTCCTCTCATCCTGAATTCCACATATTTCCACCTTTTCTGACAACATTCTTCCCAAACTACATAACTCCTCATCTCTTACCATCAAAGATTGATTAGCTCCCGTATCTCTTAAAATTGTAACTTCTTTACCTGCTCCTCCTGATACACATGAGTAAACTTTACCCACACAAGTAAGTTCTTTAAAGAGATCTGGCACCTTCTTATCAATCACCTCGTGATCAGGCTGTACAATCTTTTGCACCTCCTTCACTTCACTTGGGCTTTCCATTACCACTTTAACAAACCCTACTGTCTTTTCCTGTTTTACCACATCAGCCTTCCCAATGCTTTTCTTCAACCACCAAAACTGTGACTTTACATGGCCTAGTTTATTACAGTGAAAACATTTGAAACTTTTCATTTCTTTTCCACCCTCCTGGATTTCTTTTTTAATCTGAGGTACATTCTCCTTATTATCTCCCATCAGATCACCTTAACCTTTACCACTTGAGTATTTCTCATGTCCCCAGTTTCTATCCCTCACAGGCTGAAACTGATGTCGGAAACCAAGCTTTGATTTATGAACTAATTCATAATCATCTGCCATTTCTGCTGCTAACCTCGCAGTTTTACCCCTCTGCTTTTCCAGATGGGTTCTCACTACGTCAGGAATTGAATTTTTAAACTCCTCCAAAAGCATAATTTCTCTGAGAGCTTCATAGGTATGGTCTATTTTCAAAGCCCATATCCACCTATCAAAATTACTCTGTTTGATCCTTTCAAACTCCATGTATGATTGACCAAATTCTTTCCTTAAATTTCTAAACAGTGCCTGTAGGCTTCAGGCACTAGTTCATATGCACCTAAGTTGGATTTTTTCACCTCCTCATACGTCCCAGATACCTCCTCCGGTAGTGATGCAAACACTTCACCAGCCCTACCTATCAGCTTTGTTTGAATCAGTAATACCCACATGTCCTGTGGCCATTTCATTTGTTTAGCTACCTTCTCAAATGAAATGAAAAAGGCGTCTACTTCCTTCTCATCAAACCTTGGCAATGCTTGGACATATTTAAATAGATTCCCACCAAGCCTTCGACTTTGATGCTCTTTATCACTATCCTCATCACTATCATCCAACTGTACCTTTACGCCTGCCAATTTTAACTGACTGTCATGTTTCATGGCCATTTTCTGAAGTTCAAACTCTCACTCTTTATCTTTTTCCCTGATCTGTATCTCTCTTTTTCTTTTTTTTTGTTCTGCTCGGGCTATTCTTTCTGTTTTCCTTTTTTCTCTCTCTTTTTCCTCTCTCTCTCTTTCACATTCAAGCTGCTTTAATTCTTTCTCATAAGAACATAAGAACTAGGAGCAGGAGTAGGCCATCTGGCCCCTCGAGCCTGCTCCACCATTCAACAAGATCATGGCTGATCTTTTGTGGACTCAGCTCCACTTTCCGGCCCGAACACCATAACCCTTAATCCCTTTATTCTTCAAGAAACTATCTATCTTTATCTTAAAAACATTTAATGAAGGAGCCTCTACTGCTTCACTGGGCAAGGAATTCCATAGATTCACAACACTTTGGGTGAAGAAGTTCCTCCTAAACTCAGTCCTAAATCGACTTCCCCTTATTTTGAGGCTGTGCCCCCAGTTCTGCTTTCACCCGCCAGTGGAAACAACCTGCCCGCATCTATCCTATCTATTCCCTTCATAATCTTATATGTTTCTATAAGATCCCCCCTCATCCTTCTAAATTCCAACGAGTACAGCCCCAGTCTACTCAACCTCTCCTCGTAATCCAACCCCTTCAGCTCTGGGATTAACCTAGTGAATCTCCTCTGCACACCCTCCAGTGCCAGTACATCCTTTCTCAAGTAAGGAGACCAAAACTGAACACAATACTCGAGGTGTGGCCTCACTAACACCTTATACAATTGCAGCATAACCTCCCTAGTCTTAAACTCCATCCCTCTAGCAATGAAGGACAAAATTCCATTTGCCTTCTTAATCACCTGTTGCACCTGTAAAGCAACTTTTTGCGACTCATGCACTAGCACACCCAGGTCTCTCTGCACAGCAGCATATTTTAATATTTTATCATTTAAATAATAATCCCTTTTGCTGTTATTCCTACCAAAATGGATAATCTCACATTTGTCAACATTGTATTCCATCTGCCAGACCCTCGCCCATTCACTTAGCCTATCCAAATCCCTCTGCAGACTTCCAGTATCCTCTGCACTTTTTGCTTTACCACTTATCTTAGTGTCGTCTGCAAACTTGGACACATTGCCCGTGGTCCCCAACTCCAAATCATCTATGTAAATTGTGAACAGTTGTGGGCTCAACACTGATCCCTGAGGGACACCACTAGCTACTGATTGCCAACCAGAGAAACACCCATTAATCCCCACTCTTTGCTTTCTATTAATTAACCAATCCTCTATCCATGCTACTACTTTCCCCTTAATGCCATGCATATTTATCTTATGCAGTAACCTTTTGTGTGGCACCTTGTCAAAGGCTTTCTGGAAATCCAGATATACCACATCCATTGGCTCCCCGTTATCTACCGCACTGTTAATGTCCTCAAAAAATTCCACTAAATTAGTGAGGCACGACCTGCCCTTTATGAACCCATGCTGCATCTGCCCAATGGGACAATTTCCATCCAGATGCCTCGCTATTTCTTCCATGATGATAGATTCCAGCATCTTCCCTACTACTGAAGTTAAGCTCACTGTCCTATAATTGCCCGCTTTCTGCCTACCTCCTTTTTTAAACAGTGGTGTCACGTTTGCTAATTTCCAATCCGCCGGGACCACCCCAGAGTCTAGTGAATGTTGGTAAATTATTACTAGTGCATTTGCAATTTCCCTAGCCATCTCTTTTAGCACTCTGGGATGCATTCCATCAGGTCCAGGAGACTTGTCTACCTTTAGCCCCATTAGCTTGCCAATCACTACCTCCTTGGTGATAACAATCCTCTCAAGGTCCTCACCTGTCATAGCCTCATTTCCATCAGTCACTGGCATGTTATTTGTGTCTTCCACTGTGAAGACCGACCCAAAAAGCCTGTTCAGTTCCTCAGCCATTTCCTCATCTCCCATTATTAAATCTCATGTTCCATTTGTTTAATTTGCAACTGAATGTTTGCTATTTCCAATGAGTCAAACTCTATCTCAAGCAACTTCAAATGCTTAGCCACCACCATAATTACCTCATCTTTCTGCATTTTGTCAGGTAATGTTAACTGCAATGTTTTTGCCAAATTTAACAGTCTGCTTTTAGTCTCTGTCCGTAAGGTACTGTGTGTGACCGTCTCCACCCCTAAAAACCTCAGAGCCTCTGAAAGAGCCAATGTCCACAACACACTCCCCACCTAAACTAGTATACCACACCTGAAAAGCACCCACAATATGCTCACCCCTCACTGTCTTTAAGTTCACTGAGCCAATCCAATAGATAGACTTTTATCCCCCTCGAGCCCCCAATTTTTTATGGGCCAGGGTTTACGGAACCCCAAAGTGTATCATGGAGTTCATCTGACCCACAACATTTACTAGATTGTGGTATGGGGAGCACACGGCCCACTCTCCAGGTGTGGTACAGCAGAAATAGAAAAGTATTTTTTATAGCAAAACAATGTTTATTCTATGAACTCAAGTTAATCTTTTCAAATCATACAGTGAACATCTTAGCAACCATTAATTCAAATACAACCCCCAAAGACTACAACATTAAGTAAACCTTTAAGCTTTCCTTTTTAACATCCATACGACTTAAAAACAAAACCTTTATCAGAAGCACATCAGGTTAAAGTCACTACTGAAAACATTTATAATTATGAATTCACCAAATGATCAAGAGATAATATTTTGATGGCAGAGAGAACAGCAGTACACCTGTTGGTCTGGCTTCAGCTCCAACACTGAAAAAAAAACTAAAACACACCCTGCAGCCTGCTCAAAAACAAAAGTAAAAAGCTGACAGACAGCCCAGCTCCATCCACTGTCTGACATCACTGCAGTAGTAAACACCCATTTCTTAAAGGTTCTCTCACTACAGATATTTATATACACACCCATTTATAAACACCCATTTCTTAAAGGTACTCTGACATGACACTGATACTGCGAGTAATTCTCCTAATCTGACTTCCAGTCTAATATCTTTATTCCCTAAAGCTCCTTCAACCATGTATTTAATATTCTAAACATCGTTTTTCCTGCTAGTGACTTTCTTGTGAGGCACTCGGACCCTGGTGGAGCTGTGCCATGTCAATTTCAACGAGTTTGTTTCAAAGTAATTTCCTGCACAGAGCTCTGACTACTCCCGAGTAAAACCTGTTTTTGTGTTGATGCTAAGACCAATTTAGTTCTGAACATACTGATTTACTACCTCATAATACTGATCACATTTCTACCTGCCGTTAATAACTCTAATTGATGTGAAACTCGGTTTTGCAAAACACAATATTTTAAAAACTACGAACACCAAAGGAAATTCACAAATCTTTATTAAACATACACACACTCTTTCATCCACCGAGATCTTGGACCTCTTCTCTGTAGGGCTTCACAAATCCTTATTAAACACACACACTCATTTATCCACCGAGATCTTGGATCTCTATTCTATATTTCTTTAGGTACTCTAACAAAAATTGAGACCTCTCCGTTCTGATAAGTCTCTCTTATCCAGGAGTTTTTTGCCTCTTAATCTTTTTCACTCTCATTCCATTGCTTCATCTCTCTTGACCATGTTTCAGAGCAAGACGATTACCCTAATTGCCATTTTGTGAATTTCTAACTTCTGTTCCTGGTTGTCCCTTTCAGGTCGACTTTGAAATTAAGGATAAGTACCCTTTCTGGACCCTATCCAAGGGTACTAAGGCATTATCTTCCTGTTTTAGTTAAGGGTCAATTGGTTATTGGTCTCTAAAGGTTTCTAGGCATCCCTATTTCTCTAGGCTTTCCCTCACAATCTGCCTGACCCTAAGGATGATTTATTTTTTGACCTCCTTTTACCAGTAATGGATGCAAGAATTTTAGTGCTGTCCCCAAGATGTCTTGCAGATTTTTTCTCAGGGTCAGTATCTTTTAGTCTACTGATTTTCTCACCCAGCCTGAATTTTATGTCCCCCAATCCACAGAATATCCTTCCAAAAGTCAATCACACATGACTTTCCAAACTAAACTCGACAGGTAAAGTTTGACTCACACATAGACTAGAAACTTCTAATATTCTAGCCTTTGTGCCGGTTAAAAGTTAAAAACTTCTAATATTCTAACCGTTGTTTGGGAACTAGAAGCTTCTAATATTCTAGCCCCCACACCACTTAACTAGAAACTTCTAATATTCCAGCCTTCACGCTGTGCGCCATGAAGTAAAAAACTCACCACTATTCTTAGAATTCCCCCTATACCAAAAAGGGTCAATAAGACATTCTAAATGGTGAATAGGGATTCTCACTCCCTGACTCCTATAAAGACTTAGGTGGGTGCTATTCGGGTCAATCTATATTTTCAAGTTATCCCCTGGTATAACCCATAATCTCATTGAAGATTTCATCTACTTACCACTTAGTAGCATCGATCCTGGGTCCTGCATTGCCAAGTAAGTAAAGCAGACTTCGTAATAACCATTGTTTCAGGTTAAAACTTTAAGTTATTTTATTATTATATTTTTTCTTTTTTTTTCTTTTAAAAGATAAAACACTGTCTTTACAGAAAAGTAAAAAAGATCTTTCCTTTGGATCCTCCTGGTCAGTTGTTAGACCTTCAGGTCTTCCTTGACAATCTTTCTTCTTTAACTTTTGGTTTTCTCCTGATCAATTCGCTGTACTGCTCGGTTTCTGTGTTCTATCCTTCACATGACCGAGGGCAGCTATGAGAGCTAAATCTGCTGGCTGCTATCAATTTAGGGTTTATATTTCCCTTCTTGCAGTTATTAAGTTTATATGACATTATCGTAAAGCAACTTTGTTTTGCTCTTGATTGTTCAATGTACCTTTAATCTTAATTACTTCTAACACGACTATGTATTCATGTTGAGCTTGACGTTAGGTCATCGAACTCTACATTTTTTCCCTTGTAATGTTCAAAAGTGTTTCGATCCTTGAGGGATTCTAGTTCCTGTCACTTCTAAAGTTGCTTTATTACCAAATAGTGCCCTTAGCTTGTCAGAACTCTGACTCCGATTTGGGGTTAACTTGTTCTCTCGTGGACACGTTGTCTCCGGCTTCCCATATTCAACTAGTGTCAGCAGGATTTTGCACCTAAACATGTGTCACCTGATTCAACTGAAGATCCTGGCAATTCTTTAATAACTGCTTACTAAAATAATTAACTTCAAAGAAGATGCAAAATATTGTTTCTCTTCATGTAACTAAAAGTTCAATCTGCTTTAACTTGAAAGGCAGGCATCAGTTTTACAACTTGAGCAGTCACAAGCTGCTTAACGTCTGTTTGATAAAGGCTATCTGCATTTCAAAACCTTCTTTTGCTGCTGCTGTTAACCCTTCGTGGGATTTTTTCCTACATTTTCTCATGTACCCTCAGGTCAGGTTTTGCCAGACTTCCGTGTTTCAAATTACATATTTTCCCATTTTTACTTTACACCTCCCACAGTCCAAAGATGTGCAGGTTAGGTGGACTGGCCATGCTATATTGCCCCTTCGTGTCCAAAACGTTAGTTGGGGTTACTGGGTTGCGGGGATAGGGTGGTGATGTGGGCTTGGATAGGGTGCTCTTTCCAGGGGCCTGTGCGGACTCGATAGACTGAATGGCCCCTTCTGCACTGTAAATTTTATGTTCAAGTCCCATTTGTCATCACACCTGTGGTTGTTGAGCAGTACAGACTCCCGGTCAAGCAGTGCCTCAGTTTTAAAAGTCTCACCCGGATTAGTGGAATAGATTAAGTGGGAACTTTAAACCGTGGGATTCATTGCACTTGATGTTGGTAGGGAGGGTGCAGGTGGTAAAGGTGAATGTGCTGCCAAGGTTCCTGTTTGCCTTCAGTCCCTCCCTGTTTTTCTCCCCAAGGCCTTTTTCCAGAATGTCGAGGTGCTGCTCTCGGAATGTGTGTGGGCAGGGAAGGTGCCGTGGGTGAGGAGGGCTCTGCTACAAAGGCACTGGCAGGAAGGGGGTTGGAACTTCCCAACCTGATGCACTACTATTGGGAAGTGAATGTGGAGAAGGTGAGGCATTGGTGGGGGCAGAGTGAATAGGTCGGAGGAGGAAACCTGTAGGGGTTCGGGTTTGAGGATAGCACGGTGACACAGTGGCTACCGCTGCTGCCTCACAGCACCAGGGTCCTGTGTTCAATTCCAGCCTCGGGTGACTGTGTGAGAGTTTGCGCATTCTCCCCGTGTCTGCATGGGTTTCGTCCGGGTGCTCCGGTTTCCTCCCACAGTTCAAAAATGTGCAGTTAGGTGGACTGGCCATGCTAACTAGCCCCTTAGTGTCCAGGGATGTGCAGGTTAGGTCAAGGGGTTATTGGGATAGGGCGGGAAGTGGTTGGGTGGAGTGCTCTGTCAGAGGGCCAGTGCAGACTCAATGGGCTGAATGGCCTCATTCTGCATTGTAGGGATTCTTTGCTCTGATGACGTCCCTGTTGCTACTAGCTCTGAGGAAGTATGTGGGGAGTCCGGTGGTAGAGTCGACTATTAAGATCTGGAATCAGTTGCGGAGGTACTTTAAACTGGGCCATATGTCGCTGTTGACACCACTGTATGGGAACCACAGGTTTAAGCTGGGGGGAATGGATGGGATGTCTCAGCGGTGGAAGAAGGAGCGGTTGAAGAGGGTCAGCGATATGTTTTAGGAGGGGAAATTCGCTGGGTTGGATGAGCTGCGGGAGAGGTTTGAGTTACCAAGAGGGAGTGAGTTTTAGGTACTGGCAGGTGTGGGACTTTGCACGTGATTAGCTACCGATGTTCTTCCAACTACCAGAGTACACGCTGCTGGAGAAATTGTTACTCCCAGATGAGGTGAGAGAGGGCAGGATTGGGGACATATATGGGTGGTTGGGAGAGCATGGTATGGCATTGGTGGAAAGCATTCAGCAGAAGTGAGAGTGGGAGTTGGGGAGGGAGATAGGACGGGGGCTCTGGTGTGAGGCAATGCGGCAGATGAATTCAAGTTCCTTCTGTGAGAGAATGAGCTTGTTTCAGTTTAAAGTGGTGCCCAGGGTACACATGACTCGGGCTCGGATGAATGGGTTCTTCCCGGGGGTAGCGGGTGGATGTGAGAAGTGTAGGCTGGGGCCAGCGAGTCATGTTCACATGTTTTGGGGTTGAGAGAAGTTGGAGACCTTCTGGAAGGCGGTGTTTGGGAAATTATCAGGGATAGTGGGAGCCGAGGTGAAGCCAGACCCCATGGTAGCGATCTTTGGGGTGTCGGTGGTACCAGAGCTGCTGGGGGGGGAAGGGGGCGGATGTCTTGGCCTTCGCCTCCTTGTTACCCAGCAACGGATTCTTTTGAATAGGAGTACATCACCGAGCGTTGCGGCTTGGCTGGGAGACCTGTACGAGTTTCTCCAGTTGGAAAAGAAGAAGTTTGTCTTAAGGGGGTCGGAAGAAGGCTTCGAGGTACGGTGGCGGCCATTCATGAAGATATCCGAGGAGCTGTTCGTCGCGGGGGGATGGGGAGGGGGGATTAAAAGGAGGGGGATTAAAAGGGGGGGAAATGTACAAACTGTTAACTCTGTTTTGTTGGAATGTGGTGTCGTTTATTGTTTACATTTGGAATAAAATATCATTCAAAAAGAAACTTTATTTCTAATAGTTTTCCAAATACCTTTTCCCTAGTGATTGTGACTGTTGCAAATGCCCTCCCCCCTCCCTTTACCTCTTAATTTTCAAATATTCCTGGGATAACCTCTTGATTTTCATACCTTCAGCTGTTTGGCCCTAAACTTCAGAATTCCTTCCCTTAATCTCTCTGATCTCTCTACCTAGCACATTTTCCTCCTTTAAGTCCCTCCTTAAAACCTACCTCTTTTGGTGGTCTTCTTAAGTGACTCAGTGTCATAATTTATTTTGTTATGTCCCTGTGAAGAACTTTGGCATGTTTCAATACATGAAAGATGCTACATAAATGCAGGTCACTATTTTATTGAGTGTTGCGGCATCAATGTGTCTTTGCTAATTCTGGTATAATTTTCCTTCACCCAAAACTTTTAATGCAAAAGTTAGAATTCTTCTGCAGTATTGGTGCATAAGGTTCTTTGTCGCTGACTTTTTGTGGATTCTAAGGTGATGCCATCTTTCACTGGAAATGTAGTTACTTCTCCCTTGTTGTATTGATATTCAGTTGCAACTTTTTGTTTTTATTTTGCAATCGCATTGATGCAGTTTTATAATGGAATACATGACAAACTGTAGAAGGGGCAACAACTCACCATTTGGGTTGTCAGTCAGCATAACAGTAACCTGTTCAAGTTTCAGTCCATGTCTGCAATCATAAAGGGTGGCAAACTGGAACATTTCACAATCGCTACTTTTCTCAGATGAGAACAGACAAGAAGTCACTTTAACAGAAAAACAACCTTCAAACCTGTTAATATATAATTGGTGTATCACCTCCACATATTGCTTTTGAGGTTAGAACTCAGATATTTCAAACTTCTTAACTTTCCTGTTAGGTTAAGAAAGAGGTTATGAGTCAACTGTTGTACAGTTTTGTATCTACCAAAGTCTGCATTTCATATTGTTTTTATTGCTTGCTGTTTCTTCCTGGTGTTACTAATACTCAGATGAACATACCCTTGTCAGGAACCTCTGTTTAATTACATCCAGAAATTTGGATCAAATAAAAAAAGTGGAGCCAACAGCATTCACTGAGAAGACTCGACATTCTGTCATTAATTTCAGTAACATACAAATCTTTATTAATGCTGCGTGCTTTTTTGTTTCATGTAAGTCAGTAAAGTGTGGCTTTGATTGAAATGGATATAATTAAATGTGTGCTGTGCATTTGGAGAATTTTACATGGAGTACTTAAAATTTGGAGCTGGCACAGGATGAAATGCCTTCTTGCCTGCCTATAATCAGTTATTTAAAGCCTCCAGTCTGGAAATGTAAACTTGCATTCAGTAAAGGTAAACATTTTACAATCAGATAAAGATGATCACAAGTATGGTTCAGTTGGTCGAGTATCGGCATGAGGTGACACATGGATATCCCGAATATACGGGCGCAATTCTCCCATCGGGAGATTACGTTCCGACGCCGGAGTGAAAACCGGAGTGTTTCACTCCGGTGTCGGAGGCCGCTCCCAGCCCTCTATTCTCCCGCCCAAAGGGGGCTAGGAGCGGCGTCGCATCATTTACGTGCGCCGGGCCTTGGCGTCGCGTAAAAGCGGCACCGCGTAAATGACGCGGCCAGCGCCGCGTAAATGACATTACCCGCGCATGCGTGTGGGTTGCCGTCCTCCCCGAGGCCGCCCCGCAAGAAGATGTCAGGTGGATCTTGCGGGGCGGCGGAGGAAAGGAGGTCCTCCTTCAGAGAGGCCAGCCCGCCGAACGGTGGGCACCGATCGCGGGCCAGACCCCTTTTGAAGCCGCCCCCAGTGCAGGAACCCCCCCACAGGCCGCCCCCCCAGCATTCCCGCACTGTTCCCACCGGCAGCGACCATGTGTGGATGGCGCCGGCGGGAAGCCGTCATGTTGGGCAGGCCGCTCGGCCCATCCGGGCCGGAGAATCGCCGCTCGCCCGTTACAAATGGCGAGCGACGATTCTCCCAGCGGCGAGCCGTGATTCTCGCCGCGCCGGTTTGGGGGTGTGGGAGAATCGCGTGTGGGTGCCGGGGCGGCGTGGCGGGACTCGCGTGGCGCCCCGGCGATTCTCCCACCCGGGTTGGAGGGGGAGGAATTCCGCCCCTGGAGTCAGGGTCATTAGTTTGGAAAAGTGAGCTGAATCAAATAGAAAACCTTTACCCAGAGCGTCAATCAATCATTTGGCAAAATCACAAAGATCCTGCATTTAATATTGTAAATGCAGCCAGGTTTTTGAAATATGTGTAAACTAGATGTCCTGTACACTCAAATTATGGCTCATTAGTCAGACATTCTCTTTTTATTTCAGACTTTCCAAATCTGATTCCTCTTAAAAAAAAAATAATAATAATATTGTGTTGATCTAGACGCACTGGAAAGGAGGAACAGGCACAAAGATACCTTTCCAGGCTGGAGAACCAGTCCCCTTGGAGTTGTATCACTCATTGACTGCCAAGTAAATGGACACCTCACATGCATAGCCCCTCTTCACAAGCTCTACAGGAAGCTAAAGCGCATGCAATAAACTGCAGTTGGAATCCAACAAATCCATTGCACATAAAGTTAGAAGAATAACTTTTCTTTCATGAAACTAAAAAAGGTTTTGCCATAACCACAGGAAAGCAACAAGGAAACGAGTTTGACCTTTTTCGTAAAGAAAGAGCCATTTGAATTCAACCTTGAAGAAAGTGGGCACAATCTAACGGCAGCGCCGTGCCAGGCGTGGATATGAGTGGGCCGGTTAAATCGCGGGAGAGTCCAAAATCGGGAAGCATGCCAAACGCCGATCGGTTTCCGCTCTAATTGGCCCGCTCCCATGGGCGGGATCAGGATCGGCTGCGGCGTGGGAAGAAACCAATAATCACCATTTAAAGTCAATCTCCATCCGATTAACGGAAGGGCCCCCTATCTAACGACCTCCCATGATCTAACTGGCTCCTCAGCGAGCGGTCACACGGGCGCCATTTAGTACACCTATTTAAAAATGTGAAGCTCGCGAAATGGCTACTGTGGGGATCGGAGGAGGTGAGTAGCTATCTTGCCAAATGTGCAGTCAGCCCGGGAGCACCAGGGCAGCTGCTGCCCCAGTGCTGGGGTGGGGGAGGGGGGGGGGGTGGTGTGCTGTGGGAGCTCCCCGGGGGGGGCTGGGGGCACCCCCGGTCATGGGGGAGGGCCCCCAGTCGGCCGCCACCCTGGGCTGGGCGAGGAGGTGGGGCCTCAGCCCCCATGAGTTCAACATGCCACCCGGATTGTGTATACCCATATCAAGGGTGACTTCAGCTTCTGCCTGTCCGTCCCACCAAATACCCCCAGGACTGAGCACTGTCCATGGTAATGTGGGGAAGGTCACTTTAACCCCCACCGCCCATGGCAGTCTCTGGCCACACAGCTGAAGGCTATCGCTAATAGAGTACTGGCAATGTCAGTAATGGTATGCACTTCACAGCTCCCAATTGGATACCCGTGGGTGGACGTGCTACGTCACAGGCGTGTATTACTGCCTGGCACCCCAATCAGACTTTGCGGCCTGAACACATTGCTTGAAAACCGCAGGCTTCACAACCGCATGGGCAGCAGCCAGCAACCACACACCCTAGAGCTGGGATGCAGCATGGGGACACCCCCGCAACCAGAGGATGGATGTGTGTTTCGAGTGGGTTGATGGTATCCAGGCCTAGTCCCGGCTCTGACCTGGCAGAGGTCTGGGGTCCGAGTCCGGTGCCCAGGGGCCCCTGTTGTGCAGGGGGTGCATATGCCGGGCAGGTTCACCCAGCACAAGCGGGTCATTAGATGGCACCCTGACAGAAGGCGGGAAGTGTAAGGGTGAAGGTGCTCAGGCAACAGATGGTAACGGGGTGAAAGCCATAACTGATTGGCAGTCTCACACCCTCTCCAATTCTTCACAGATATCACAGTATGGATGATATTGTGGACCCCGCAGCAGCTGCCATCATGGTGGCAGTGGCAGTCCAGGTGGCCAGACGCCAGAGCAGGTGGCAGCAGCAGCCTCGGCAGAGGCTCAAAGCAGCAGCCCATGTGCAGGTGCCTGCCCCACACCCTGAGGACCCGGCAGCCTGTCAGGCCAGGGAGGGCCCAAGGTGTACAGGTGATACTGGTCATTTGAGATGTCGGACAGCATGCGCTGTAGGAGACTCTGCCTCAACAAGGGGATGGTGCGGCACGTGTGTCTTGTCCTTGCGGACTTGGTGCCATGTGGAGGAGGAGGATACCTTCCCTGTGTCTGCGAGGGTTTCCTCCAGGTTCTCTGGTTTCCTCCCACAAGTTCCGAAAGACATGCTGTTAGGTGAATTTTATATTCCAAATTCTCTCTCCGTGTACGCGAACAGGCGCCAGAATGTGGTGACTAGGGGCTTTGCAGAGTTAATGTAAGCCTACTTGTGACAATAAATATTATTATTTATTCCAGTGCTCGAGAGGGGACTTGTGTGGCATTCAGCCCACAAGTGCTATTGCCGGGATGCCCCAGGTCCGGAAGGTAATAAATGGCAGGCATATCACCTTTGGCACACCCGGCGGTCCGGGAGCGGCCTTCATTAACAGGAAGAGGTTCCACTCCCTAAACGTCCAACTTGTGTGCCACCACCACCTGAAGGTCATATATGTGTGTGCATGCTTTCCAGGGAGTGTACATGGCAGCTACATCCTGGGGCAGTCGGAGATGCCTGGTTTCTTCGAGGGACACGCCAGGATGACCAGATGGCTCTTGGGGGATAAGGGGTACCCGCTGAGCACCTGGCTAATGACGCCATTATGGAGGCCGGTGACCAATGCAGAGACCTGATACTACGAGGCCCATGCGGCCACCGGGGTTGTCATTGAGCGGTGCATCATACTGCATACAATGCGGTCCCGATGCCTCGATCGCTTTGATGGTCCACTGCAGTACAGCCCCCACCCCAGAGGATTTCCCGCTTTGTGGTGGTCTGGTGTGCCCTCCGCAACCTGGCACAGCAGCAGGGCGACAGGGTGGAGGAGGAGGAATATGTGCCCACGTTAGAGGACGAGGAGGAACTGGACCAGGAGGGGCTGGAGGATGTCTAGGGAGGTCCCACGGGAGCAGCTGAAGGATGGAGGACAGGCATCGGCGGCGAGGGTCTGGCATGCCCGGAGGACCAGGGAGGCCCTCATCCTCGCCCGCTTCACGTAGGATGTGGCTTCATCCGTCATCTCACCCCCTCTCCCCAACCCACCCACAGTCTACTTCCCCACCTCCCCCACATGTTACGCTTCTCCCTCCTGCTTTGCTCCCTCCCCACCCACCCACCACCCATTCTCCATCCCCCTCCCCCCCATAACCCTGTCCCACCCTCCCAGAGTCTGTGTTACATCACTCTAGGATGATTGCTCTACGTCAGCACTGTCAGTTAGTCAATATACCCCCACCCTTCCCCAGTGCCCACTCAGTGATCCACAATTTTCTTAGCCCTCCGTGCTCTGCCACTGCATCTCGGTGTGTCCCCAGCATGCACATCAGAGGTGGATGCAGCGTGCTGCTTACCATGCCCTGTGGCCTTTGATGCTCCTGGTGGGCATCCTCTGGAGGGCCTGGAGTCAGAGGGCCCCGGCCGACTTGCTGGTGGTACGTGCATTACTGTTCCGCCCGCTGACCCTAAGACTCGCCGTTATCAGGAGGGGGGACTCGGGAGAGTTAGTGACCACCGTCGTCTCCCCATGGAGCGGCTCCAGACGTCCTTCAGCATTCCCTCCTCCCAGCAGGTTCCCATAGGGCCCTGGGAGTCACTTTATGATGGAGGTTCAGCTGGATTGAGCTCTAGAGGCCTCTGCGTCATCTGGCTCTGCCAGCCTTGCTGGCTCCCCATTGGCTGCACCATGATGTTGACACCCTCGGTGATGCCCCTCTGTGACCAAGCAGTGCCTCGCCGATGTCCTCCTTGGTCTGGGACAGGGCCCCCAGCGACTGGGAAATGCTCCAGAGCACCTTGGTAATACCGACCTGAGACTGGGACATGCTTCTCGGCACCTTGGCAAGGTCTACCTGTGTCAGAGACATGTCATCCAATGAATGGAACATACAGTTGATGCACTGCCGCCATCTCCTGCGCCCGTAGCCTTTGGGACTCCTCCAGTCAGGTACGGACCCGTTGCTGACATCCCCTCTGAATATCATGACCATACCCTAGTGTCTGCATTAGCTCCGAGATGACCTGGTCCAGAAGCTCAGCATCCTACTGGGACCTCGCTGGGCCCTGGGATCCAGCAGACCACCCAATGCTGGGTGGTCCCCCCTGGACATTTCTGCCTCCCCCTGATGTGGATCAGCAAATGTGTCATGCCCACCAGATTGTGCCCCAGAAGCCTATCCACTACCTTCGCCCATCAAGGTGTGTGTTCCTGCGCTGGTGGAGGGTAGGGATGATAGCTCTGATGCCTCAATGCTGCCTTGGAGCTCTCCTCAGAGGTGTTCTCATGGGGCGTCACCCCGATCCCCGGGTTGGCCGTCAGAAAACACCCGGTTGTTCCCGTTCGCTACCACACTTAGAAACTTTTCCATCAGATTGCGCCCAGTGTATTTCCTCAAAGATCAAATCAATTTATTCTCCTTGATTCTAATTTGAAGGTCAATTGTACTCATAATGCTATTTAATATACTGCTGGAAGTAAAATGGTTTGGAAAGACCAGTTAGCTTGACAATGTCTAATTTTATAATTTTAGCAGAGTCATATATCTATTTATATGTATCAGTTGGTGAACTGTCTTATAATTAGAAAAGCATTTACTGGTATAGTGTCTTTCTAAAATTTGTGTGACAGTATAAACTCACTTGGCAGTCCGTTTAACACCTGCCCCCTGTAGTCGCCTTGATTTAAATATCAAATTGTGTAGTCTCAGATCATAAATGTAGTGAAGACAATAAAGAAAAACGTTCCTCCTATTCTCCCCATTAATGCAGCTGCCTGTCTGTTCTCATCACAAATTATTTGCTTTATCAATATTACCAAATCTGTGCTTTTCTGGAAATCAAGTCATACCATGCTGCAGTTATTCTTACTGCTGCTATACTCTGTTATTAAACGTTTACCTTCTAAAATGTTAATATTTCTTGTAGCTCTCCGAGATGCCAGCAAACATTCCATTAATAGTGACTGGAAGATTGAACATCCAGGAGCGTTTAACATTGCTGGGACTACAGTCCATTATGTAAGGAGAGGATTCTGGGAAAAGATTTCTGCTAAAGGTCCAACCACGTCTCCTCTACATTTACTGGTATGGCCTTGGGAAGTTTTATCTTCTTTTTACTCCATTTTTCACAATGCCTTTGTCAGATATTATGAAGGGAAATGATTTGTTCTCTTTACAGAAATAAAAGTTCCAGGACTGATTTTATGAATCATTAAAATTGAAATTGAGTGAAGTTTGGGATGATATTTTTTTTCATATAGATCAAACTTTATCTTTTTTATAATTATTAATTTGTTGAACAATTTATATCCCCCACATAAAAAATGCTGTGCCTGGATGCTGCCCTCCAGCTGAATAGTTTTTTTTAAATATATTTTTATTCCGAAAAATTTTCAATCATAACTTACAGAATACTGAAATAAAAATATACAATTTTTATAAAAATATCCCCACACCCAGCCTCACCTCACCCAGATTTACCCAGAATCAAGGAAGATGATAGTGGCACCCTGTCACGGAATGTCATCATCCTCAGTCTCCTTGGCTCCTCTGACAGTGGAAGCCTTTGTGCAGCAGGATGAACTGATGGAGGTGGTCCATGCACATGCAGCAGCCTCTGGGGATGATCTCATGGGGAGGACTACCACTGGCATCTCAGCCGCATGCAAAGACAAGTGAGCAGGCTACCTCCACCGCATGCGAGGCCATAAAGGGGGCGAGAGGCGTGGGGACCATCTCATTGCACAGAGCACTGAGTGGGTCACTGGAGTATCTTCTGTCTGTACCTTTGCACTGTTTTCCTTCCTGAGTAACATCTAAAATAATGGCAACTGTAGCCACATGTGTGAGCCTTTTTTTATTGATAGCAGGACAAAACAGAGGTATGAGGTGGTGAAGGAGATCAAGGGTTCATCAGTGGTAATGGTGAAACCTCTGGTCAGATGGGTATCCTTCATTGTCATTAAGAGATTACACTTTCCAGGCTGTCTCTTCAATGGAAATGCTAGAACAGACAGCTCAGAGTTAATTCCATACTGTGTTCTACATTCAAGGTCAGAGGGGCTCAATTGAAGCATTCCTGAATGAGATCCTTGACATTCATGGCATCCTGATAAGACCTTTGTGCCCTGCACAATGCCAGTCCACCTCTCTGTGCAGCCAGAATATCATGCATTTGCTCCTCAGCCTTCTCCTCCTCTTCGTCAGATAAATTGTCATTTCCAGGACTTCAATATACTCCAGGCCCACACCACTCTGGAGGACCATGGTATAGAAAGTGCAGCAGACCATCCCAATGACAGAGACTCGTGGAGGAGTGTATTGCAGGACACCACCCAACCAATCCAAGCATCGGAACTGCATCTTCAGAAGCCAGATGGTCTAATCAGTAGTTGTAATGGGGAGCTGGCGACTTTTATTGTCTCATCTCATTGCCTGTCTGGCACTCTCACAGTGAGCAGCCACCTCTTCAAGGGGTATCCCTTATCCCCAGGAATCCATGTACAGACCTCAGTGATGGGAGGGAAAATCTGCAGCAGCCTGGAATGCTGCACATGAATGAAGAAGTCATGGAAGCTGCCTTTGAATGCACATTTGGAGGAAGCTCTTGTGATCTCAGACCAACTGAACGTTGAAGGACTGGAAGCCCTTCCAGTTGATGGATCTCACTGGCTAGTCGTTGGGTGCATCAATAGCTATATGGGTGCAATTGATGATGCCTTGCACCGAGGGGAAATCCAGCGATGGGGGTGAAACTCAAGGGCCTCTGTGCCTGTGAAGCCTCATCTGTCAGGATCTGAATGTACAGTCCAGCTCTTTCAAATAGGTTATCAGTGACCTGTGAGATACACTGGTATGCTGCGCGGATGTGATGCCACCAAGGTCCACGGCTATTTGTTGAAAGGAGCCAGAAGCAAAGAAGTTGAATGTTACAGTAACTTTGATGGCCACTGGCATGGCAACTAGTGCTTTAAGATGCACGGTAATTGGCATCAAGGGTACAGATGTCTGTGACCATCTGCCTGGAGTGTCACAGACTCCTGCAGCACTGGGTCTTAGGGGTCATCTCCAAGTAGGTCCATCTTCACCTTTACATCCTTGCTTGCACGTCCTTCCTGTCTTCATTGCTCACCCCTACCCTCCTGATTTCCTGAGCTCTGCCCTGTGAACAATATTGCTGCTCATCACCACAGAGCCCAAAATCTGAGGGTTGTGCCCCTATTGCCAACTGCTGCCTTTTGTGCTCTGATGGCCTCCCAATTGTCCTCGGCAACCTTGCCTCCTGCATTTGTGACCCTGTAATGTCAGGAGGGTGGTGACTCCGTGCATTGCCTGTGTGCGTACTGCTAATTTTCCCCACTCCTGTGCGTTACCAGTGGTGCCTGTTTCCCAGTGTCTGAGTACCCCTCTGTACCCTTCCCTTTCTTGTAGTACCCAGTTAATTCGGCGGGGTAGCTATGTCTGGCTCTCCTCTCAGCATCCTCCTCCCTTCACCTGGTCCACCCCAGGCAGCTGGTGCAGCCCTGCAAAAGTCATTAATGAGCTCTTAATTAGCTCCTTAACCAGCTCAATTGACCTTAATCAAGGGTGAGGCAGATTTACAGATCCCCCACCGAGACCTGAAAACTCAGCCCAAAGTGTCCGTTCCAGGCATTTTCTAGGGGAATTAAACACTCCTTTTAACAGATGATACTGTGCTTTTGAGAGTCAAATGTGGACTCACCACCTTGAACAATGGACTAACTAATCATATGTGTAAGTGGGTGCTCGCAAGGGCAGTGATAGATGCTGCTCTGAGGAAGTGCTCTGAGGAAGGTTTTGTTTTTCTTACCTTGTATTTCAATGACAGCAGTTGAATTTTATGTCATGTTTGTCCAAACAGCCCCTTTCAATTAAGAATATCCTCTCTTTCTATCAGGATGCATTTCTCAGTACCTTGGCTAAGTATGGTATTGTGTTTCAATGCATATCGGACAACTGACCGAGCAAAAACTAAGAATTGTCACACAGTAATACAGCACAGATGGAGGCCATTCAGGCCATCGTACCTCTGCACATATTCAGACTAAAATAAACATTCACCACTACTTTATTAGTAGTTCAGCTCTGCTGGGCAGGCCACATTGTCCGCAGGCCTGACACGATACTCCGGAACCAAGTGCTCTACTCAGAGCTTCAACATGGCAAGTAAGCTGCTGGAGGGAAGAGAAAACACTTCCAAGGATACCCTCAAAGCCTTCTTGAAAAAGTGCAACGTCTCCACCGACAGCTGGGAATCCCTGTACGAATCCCACCCGAAGTGGAGGAAAAGCATTGGGAAGGATGTTGAGCACCTTGAGTTTCATCATCGAATGCAAGCTAAAGCTATGCGTTGACAGAAAAACAAATGCTTGGCAACTCGGGGACCCACCCCCCATCCACCCGCTCCTCCAACCCAGCGTCTGACAGAGACTAAAGGTCGTGCATTGGACTCCTCAGTTACCTGAGAATTCACTTTTAGTGTGGATGCAAGTCATCCTCAACCCGGAGAGACTTCCTAAGAAGGGAAGAAGATTACAAGTACAAGCAGAGTTACAAATGGTTGACTGCTGTGTGAAACATGGTGGTTCACACACACACACACACAGAATTAATAGTGTAGAAGGGAGCAGCACAGTAGCACAGTGGTGAGCATGGTTACGTCAAAGCACCAGGGTCCCAGGTTCGATTCCCGGCTTGGGTCACTGTCCGTGCGGAGTCTGCACGGTCTCCCCATGTGTGCGTGGGTTTCCTCCGGGTGCTCCGGTTTCCTCCCACAGTCCAAAGATGTGCAGGTTAGGTGGATTAACCATGCAAAATTGCCCTTAGTGTTCAAAAAGGTTAAGTGGGGTTACTGGGTTCCAGGGATAGGGTGGAGGTGTGGGACTTAAGGGGTGTGTTCTTTCCAAGGGCCGGTGCAGACTCGATGGGACGAATGGCCTCCTTCTACATTGTAAATTCTATGTTTTATGTTTGAAGGAGGCTATTTGGCCCATTGAGTCTGCACCCGCCCTTGGAGAGAGCACCCCACCCAAGTCTACACCTCCACCCTACCCCCGTAACCCAGCAACCCCACTTAACCTTTTGGACACTAAGGGCAATTTAGCATGGCAAGTCCATCAAACTGCACTTCTTTGGACAGTGGGAGGAAACCGGAGCACCAGGAGGAAGCCCACCCAGACACGGGGGGAAAGTACAAACTCCACACAAACAGTCACTTGAGTCCTGAATTAAACCTGGCACCCTGGAGCTGTGAGGCAGCAGTGCTAACCACTGTGCCGCTATATCACCCTTAAGTGCACCTCTTTCAATCTGGCCTATTGCATTTCTGCTCCCAATGCGGTCTACTCTACATTGGAGAAACTAAACGCAGACTGGGTGACCACTTTGCAGACACCTTCGGTCCATCCAAAAGCAGGACCCCGACCTTCCTGTCACTTACCATTTCAACTCACCATCCTGTTTCACGTCACATGTGTGGCCTTGGCCTGCAGTGTTCCAGTGAAGTCCAACGCAATCTGGAGGAACAGCATCTCACCTTCCGATTAGGCACGTTACAACCTTCCGGAGTTAACATTGAGTTCAACAACTTCAGACTGTGAACACTCTCCTCCACCTTCACCCCATTATTATTTCTATTAATTTATCTTCACTTCTTCCATAGATCTATTTTTCCCTCACGATTGTCCCCGCACCCCCCCCCCCCCCCCCCCACCCCAATTGGGCCATCTGTTCCCTGTTCCTAGTTGCCCTTTGACACACTGCTCACCTTTATTCTGCCATTCACACATGGGCCACTATCAGCACCCTTCTTAGCCTTAATCACCCCTATTTACATTCCTTTTGTCTTTCTGTCCACGACATCTTTGTTTATCTCCACCTATCACTGGCCCCCTATCCAGCCCCACCGCTTCAACCCCCCCCCACCTCACAACAGTATACATCTGCCTAGTTCCAGTTCCCTCCAGCTTTGGCAAAGAGTCATCAGACTTGAAATATTAGCTCACTTCTCTCTCTACAGATACTGTCAGACCTTTTCATAAAATTTACAGTGCAGAAGGAGGCCATTCGGCCCATTGAGTCTGCACTGGCTCTTGGAAAGAGCATCCTACCCAAGTCTATGCCTCCACCCTATCCCCAGAACCCAGTAACCCCACCCAACAGTAAGGGCAATTTCGGACACTAAGGGCAATTTATCATAGCCAATCCACCTAACCTGCACATCTTTGGACCATGGGAGGAAACCGGAGCACCCGGAGGAAACCCACGCAGACACGGGGAGAACGTGCAGACTTTGCTCAGACAGTGACCCAAGCCGGGATTCGATCCTGGGACCCTGGAGCTGTGAAGCAATTGTGCTAACCACTGTGCTACCCTGCTGAGATTGTCTGGTATTTTCTGTTTTTGTTTCAAATTCCAGCATCCACAGTATTTTGCTTTTATTTTATGGTTCCTAAGTTGCTGGATCATGAAAATGTCATGCACTGTGCAGATTTAGCTAGCAGTGAATATTTGGGTTAGAAAATTGCATGGGGCTGGATTTCCTGGCACTTCCTGCCGGCAAGAATTTCCAGTCTCGCAGAAGGCGACCAGAGCAAGCCACGTAAAATGCTGTTGATACCGGCGGATCCGGAAGATTGCGGTGACAGCCAATGGTGAGCCACTTCTTGCGCCGCAAAATGAACTGTGGGGGAGCCGGAAAATCCCACCCATAGATAATTTGAAAGTTTTGTGTATTTGAATTTGGGAGAATGATGTGGAGCCCTTCATTAAGCTGTTAAATGAGTTACATAGAACATAGAACAATACAGCGCAGTACAGGCCCTTCGGCCCACGATGTTGCACCGAAACAAAAGCCATCTAACCTACACTATGCCATTATCATCCATATGTTTATCCAATAAACTTTTAAATGCCCTCAATGTTGGCGAGTTCACTACTGTAGCAGGTAGGGCCTCACTACTCTTTGCGTAAAGAACCTACCTCTGACCTCTGTCCTATATCTATTACCCCTCAGTTTAAAGTTATGTCCCCTCGTGCCAGCCATATACATCCGCGGGAGAAGGCTCTCACTGTCCACCCTATCCAACCCCCTGATCATTTTGTATGCCTCTATTAAGTCTCCTCTTAACCTTCTTCTCTCCAACGAAAACAACCTCAAGTCCATCAGCCTTTCCTCATAAGAAAATATTAGTTGCTAAATATTAGTTGAGTTGGCAGAGTCAATATTATAATGAGTTGTGCATAGTCTGTGGAAAGACAGACTTGATGTCGAAAGTGCCTCTTTCTGTCCAATGCATTCCTTTGACTTCATGATAAGGATCTTAGCAAAATTGCAGTCAGTATACTTGACATGAGTTGAATTTATTGGAAATAAACCTATTCATCAGTATGAGTTGTCCAAATCATTTTATTATTTTATGCTATTACATCTTTGTTTCATTTGAAAACAAGGTCAGCCAGCAAAAAAATGTTTTGAGATCAATTAAAGCTGATTACAAAAATTCTCAGGGCTACGATTTTGCAAACAGCAAGTTCATTGTCAGAGCAGGTAGAGTGCTCTTACATCTAACAGATGGTTAAACAGGAGTATTTGTTTTGGAGGAGGTCACATTCCCATCCAGGTAATCAATGGAATATTAAAAGGTTTAAATGAAATCAAACTGTATAAATAATTCAGATATGAGAGATGAAAGATTTGCACCAAGGAAGCTGGAAGCCCTGCGTGTGGGGTGCACGGTGCAGGTGGTGCGCAGGCAGTGATTGGGCATGCCACCTGTGTGCCAGAAGATTTCTAACTGGCCAGATCAGAATGTCAAACAGTCATGCCAGATTATTTGACACACGTTTTCCGCACTTGGCCACTGCTTCCATGAAGTAAAGGATGGGATCCAAGCTCGGTGTGATACCCTTGATTAAGTTGAAACTGGACCCCTCTATGCTCCTTGACAGATAGGAATCTGTCTGGCAGGTTTGCCAGTGAACCTAGTACCTCAGTGTGCATCCTCATCAGTATTTCCTTCTAAGCTGCCCCATAAACAATGTATAATTTTTAAGTTGAACGTATACATATATTTGTGTGTTATGAAAGGTAAAAATAGTTTCAGTTACATTTAGGTTTTGATTGCAAAAGTTAATACTTGGGAGTCTAGATTGTGACCTAAAAGTTTCAGGTGTTTTGAGTTAGTTTTAGATATTTATATACATTTTAATGATATTTTATGACCCCCAAAGTTAAAGAGATGGGTTAAAAGGGGTTAAAAGTTTAATGATTATAGGGACAAAAGCACATAGAGAAAAAACTTTACTGTTGCCTAGCGACAGTGCTCAAGCGACACAAACACAGAAAAAAGGAAGAGGAGAGTTCAGTGTGTGTCAGAGAGAGAAGACAGGAATTCTGACCTCTCTGATAAGAAACGCTACAAGGCTATTGAGTAGTTGACTGAATGGTCAGTTATAGAACTTGATAAAGTGGTGTGTTTAGCAAAGGTGCTACTGGACGACTGAGTTTAGGGAACTCATTAGTTTGCTCTGCAGTCGAAGAAACAGTGAGTTTAGAGTGTGATTTTTGGGTGTTTCTGGGAGAGATACATTTGGGTGAAAAGCATCGAGTGAATGTTGAGGAATTCACCGGAAGGAAACCTTTTGCAACTGTGCCAGTCCCAAGCGGTAATACTTCACTGGTTTATGCAGCTGTAAAGATATTCCTGGGGTAATGGAATAGTGTGGATTTGAATCATCTTCTTGTGCTTGTCCATTATCAACATCAGCTGCGATCATAACAAAGTCCTCATCTGAGTTTTTTTACACAGAGGGTAGTGGGTGCCTGGAACTCGCTGCCAGAAGAGGTGGTGGAAGCAGGGACGATAGTGACATTTAAGGGGCATCTTGACAAATACATGAATAGGATGGTAATAGAGGGATACGGACCCTGGAAGTGTAGAAGATTTTAGTTTAGACAGGCAGCCTGGTCGACGCAGGCTTGGAGGGCCGAAGGGCCTGTTCCTGTGCTGTACTTTTCTTTGTTCTTTGTACTTTGAGTTCCCTGTCATAGGAATCATGTGTGACATGACTCCACCACCCCCTCAACCCCCCTCCCCAAACACCCACTGAGCAGGCATACAAACTATCTGACCCCCAGACTGGCAGCAGTCCAGCTGTGTCCGGCGACTCAGCACTTGTAGATTCCCTTTGCATACTATTCTCTCAGATATGTGCAGTGGCGGTATCTGAACCGGTAGCTGTGAGAACCAAATCAAGGGCTGGACCTCTTTGTCAATGCTATACCATTGTTCTCCCTCTTCCTCCTGTATGTTCTGTGGCTTGAGTGGCTGGAAGCAGAAATCAGAAAGGGGAAGGTTGGCATTAGGTAAGGTGATTGGGGAGGAAAGCAAGATGTCCTTGTTCACACTCAGCAGTGTGCACATTGTGTCATATCGCAGGATGATGACAAACTGTGAGGTGAGAATGAGCATAAGGCAGAAACATACAATGTGCTAGTGTTCTTGGTGACACCAGGTGCCATGTACTTTGTTGTGGTTGATCCCATGGTGCAGAAAACCAAAAATAGAGTCAAATTCAATTGGATCAGCCATGAACTCATCAAGTGGTATTACAGGCTCAAGACGCTGAAGGGCTTACTCCTGCTCCTAATTTGTATTTTCATATTTATTAGCTCCCTTCCACTGTGTGCAGATTTCCTTGAAGAGAAGCATACCGCCTTTACGAACAGCCAGCAAGCTACACTACTTGCTATGAGCATATGCTGCTCAGCACCCTGCTACGTACACAGGTAGCCAACTGTACCCACCTATTTCCTCCTCACTCACCCCCATCCGCCCCACCTCAGACCAATACTACAGTCATGTAAATCGGAATGCAGCAGCATGTTTGTGTGCTGCCTGCCTCAATGAGAATGGCCAAGGATAAATCACAAATTGTGACCACCATCTGAAAATGGGCCTTAATAAAATATTAGTCCAAGCAATTTTCAAATTCAAAGATGAATGAAGCACTGTCATCCACCCAATTCAGTGGACACTTTCGTAATACGTTGAGCATGAGATTGAGTTGGACTAGAACAAAGAATTCAACCAACTTCAAAGGTAGTAAATTGGGCAGCACCGTAGCACAATTGTTAGCACTGTTGCTTCACAGCGCCAGGGACCCGGGTTCAATTCCTGGCTTGGGTCACTGTCTGTGCTGAGTCTGCATGTTCTCCCCGTGTCTGCGTGGGTTTCCTTCAGGCGCTCCGGTTTCCTCCCACAAGGGAATCAAAAGATATCGGGATAGACAGGAAAATAGAGTTAAATTCACAATTGGATCAGCCATGAACTCATCAAGTGGTATTACACGATCAAGGGGCCTGTAGACATGCTTGTTGGTGAATTGGACATTTTGAATTCTCTCTCAGTGTACCCGAACAGGAGTCGGAGTGTGGCTGACTAAGGGATTTTCACAGTAACTTCATTGCAGTGTTAATGTAAGCCTACTTGTGACACTAATAAAAAAATATTATTTTTATTTTCAATAGGGATTATTTTGATGGTCAAAATCCAGGCTCTGAACTTTTCAAATGTGGGGGCAGAGCTAGTAGGGAATAGGTCCCTGCCGATTCCAACAGGCCTGCTGCCATTTTACATTCTAACAAGTGTCGATTGGCAGCAGGTGGAACTTCCATCTATTACGAGGAGGAAGTCCAGTCTTGAAGAGCCTCCAGGTACAACACTGCAGTGGTTATAAGAGACACTGCAGTGACATGCTTGAGATTAAATGTCAGGATGTGGAGGCCAGGTAACTAGTAGAGGTCCTGGCATGGGGAAGGTGGAGGGGGACTGCAGTGATTGGAGTCCTGGGGGATAGGCTGGAGGGCATGGGTGATCCGGAGGTCTCCAGACTATTCTCGGGAGGGTGCCCACAATCAGAAGACGGGGTGGGGGCTTCTGATCAAGGCACCTCCCGTTTCTTTCCCACCCAAGATGTATGTTTCAAATGTTTTTATTGCCCCTACCACTCTGTCATCTGCCCACCAACTTAACACTTGAGGCTAGGTGGGCAAAGGCCCTGAAGTTATCATTACATGGCCATTTACAGGACTTAATTGTGGCAAGGGCAGGCTTCCCTGGCCCGCCCTACCCTAAAATTGCTTCCAGGTTGGGGGGGGGGGGGCGGGGGGGGGGCACAGCAGAGGGAACCCCATACAAGCAATTTCACACTCCCTGCCTCACCCCAATACCACCAGTTCACCCACTGGGGGAGCGTAAGATTCAGGTCCAGGAAATTATGAGTTGCTCACCTGCAAGTTTAAGAAATTACCAATATCGGGTGCGATTTAGCGGCCGCGCCGCACTTGACAGAGGATTCTTGCGAGATTTGCATTCGCCAGATTCACCCAATGCCCAGGACTCATTAGTCGTGCCTGGGAGACCTCCCCAGGGCACCGTTTAGTACTGATCCACACAAACGTGGACCAGGCATTAACGACACCTGGTGGGGTGGCGGGGAGGGTGGGGCGGGGGGGGGGGGGAGTCTCCCAGGCCATTGGAGACTCCCAAGTGGTCAGGGAAAGGGCAGGGTGACACCCTGGCTCATCCTCTGGTCCCCATGCACTGCCAGCCTGACACCCTGGCAGTGCCGCACCGGCATCCTGGCAGTGCCACCCGAGCAGGATATCCCTCTAAGTGCGGCCATGGTGGAGAAAATCTCCTCAAGGCCAAAAAAACCAGCAAAGTGCCGTTGAATAGCAAGGTGCGCAGCGCTGAACAACACACCGCTAAACATGTCATACAGCAGACTTTAACTCAGGTCTGCTGAACCGCGCCCATTGAAACAAATACCAGTTGTTCACCAGGTGAGAATTTCTTTTTGAGACCATAGCAATATCAGTTCTAATATTCAATCATGAAAAATTTAGCCCATCATGTCTGTGCAAATGCTAGCAGCATATTCAAGCTACCTGCGTTTCATTTGCCTCTGCATTTTAACATTTTTCCTTTCAGTATTTGCCTGATGTGCTTTTAAAACCTGTAATTAACCTACCTTCAAAAGCCACTTTACCCCTTTGCAGTAGTGTATTCCTTATTTTAAAAACATTTTTGTGCTTAAAAATACTCTTCCAATACTCTTTATGATTTCAATACCATTCCTAAGTATATATATATTATATATATATATATATATATATCAGCCATGAATGAAGGGTGGAGCAGACTTGATGGGCCGAATGGCCTAATTCTGGTCCGATGTCTTATTATAGGCACACAAACTATAATATATTTACACTATTTCAAAGACTTAGGCACTGGTATTTTTCCCTTCTCCCTCAAATATTTATCTAACCTCCTATTAAATGCACCTATACGATTTACTTCAAATGTTTGCTGTGGTAGCAAGTTCCATATTTTCACCACTCTTTGAGTAAAGAATTTTTTTTTCTGGATACCGATTTTTGGATATGTTTTGGTGACTATCTTATATTAATAGCCTTTATCTTTTCTATTCCCAACGAGTGGAAATCTTCTATCTGTGTCTAAAATATCAAAAACTTTCAAAGTTTTTAAGACCTCATTTGGGTCACCTTGAAGCCTGCTCCTTTCAAGGTAAAAGACATCCTGCCTGATGTCCCTTTCCGTCGACTACCATATATATACAAAGTAGTTGATCTCCTGCCTCCTAATTTGTCCTCCTGACGATGTTGAATTTCATCCCCACCAAGTCTGAACAGCGTCTACCATAATATCTTTTCTTTTAATGCTATAATTACATCCCAGCTCAGTTATTCCATCTTCCCATTCCCCATCCCTTATTTTGCCTTCACGATCTCATATAATCTCTATAGTGCAGAAGGAGACTATTCATCCCATTGAGTTTGCAACGACACTCCAGAAGAGCACTTTACTCATGTCCACTCTCCCATCCACCCTGCCCTAACCCCATAACCTAACCTAATCTGCACATCCTAGGACACTAAGGAGCCATTTAGCTTGGTGAATCTAACCTGCATATCTTTGGACTGTGGGAGGAAACTGGAGCAGCTGGAGAAAACCCATGCAGACAGGAGGAGATCATGCAAACTCCACACAGACAGTCACCCAAGGCCAGAATCGTATCCAGGTCCCTGGCGCTGTGAGGCAACAGTGCTAACCACTGTGCCACCGTACCGCTCTTCTGATTATGTTGTTTATCTCCCAATTCTGCCTCATCTGAAGCCAAGTTTTTTTTGAAGTTGCAGCATCACACTATCCCTTCACTATAAGTGTTTGTAGTTCTGCAATTTAATTCTGAATACTATATGCATTTGTATATAAACATTTCAACCGTGTCCCAGCATTGGTCCTTGATACCCTTCTCCCTCATACACATAAATATTCTTTTATTAACTATATATTCTTAATTTCTTCCATCTCCTCTTGGGTAAATCTCTTCCTCCCTATCCAGCGGTTAGTAACTAAAACTCACACCCATGCCTCTATTTAATCTTGGTGTCAGGGAATTTCTGTTGATATGTGTAATGAGCCAACTAACCTTCATTTTTTCCCCCATTTGTTCCAAAATTGGTCCAAGTGCCCAACAAAATGTGAAATTGTGACTCCTACAACACACTTCCAGCCACGTGTTAAGTTGTCTAATCTGAAATCTGGCAAAGGAAAAAGGGAAATCTGGTCCTTCGATTTTATAAAAGCATAATATTGTGGATGCCGGAAATCTAAAATAAAAACAGAAAATACTCGACAGATTCAGCAGGTCATGCAGCTTTTATGGAGAGGGGAAAACTGTTGTGTATTCATGTTTGTTCCTAATTGAAACATGGTCACTTAAGAGTTCAATCACGTGATGTACTGATGACATCGTCAGCAGATTGGGCGAGCTAACAGTTAGTCTATTCTTGCAGCCTGTGAGAAAATACCTTTCCAGTAAAGCTCTTGTTTGTTTGTGCCTTCGTGGTCTGAAAACCTATCCTTTAAAAATACCACAGAAATAGAATTGGACGATTACCTTTTATCAGAACTCATCAATTTTATACCCTTTCCCAAGTTGGAAATTTCCCCCTATATGTGTAGCTTATATGCACAGAAGTATTTGAATGAATAAGTGCAGTTCTACTTGAACAAGTAGGCCTGTTGTCGCAAATGCTTAAATGGAAGAAATTGTACAAATAGTTAACCATCTCAATAGGTTCAAGATGTGGGCAATCGCATTTGGTAAGTTGACTTCTTATTAATGTCAAGGCTGTTATATGAAGAAATGACATACCTTGATATTTATAAGACGCCAACATTTCTGTATGTTGTTTCGGTTTTTGTAATTTAAGACACAGGTTCTGAGAATAACCCATTTGTAAATGGTGAAATGATAATTACATAATTACAGTGCTGATGGATAGATATACTTTTATTTCCTCTTTCTTCCTGGCCACTTATGCATAACATAATCTGCACAAAAGTTTGACTGTGGAACTATTTGGGTATTTCCATGGGCTGTGCAATAACAGAAAAGGAAAACACAAATTCAAAATGTATTTTGTTGCTTTAATTAAATTTTCCTGTGTTGTGTGTAATTGTAACCATGTAGCACTAATATTGGACGAATTCATTTAAAATGCATTCATTAAGGAGGTAATTTTTTAAATTCTGTTGCACAACAACAGTATGAAAAGTGATGAGGAAGGAATTCAAAAATTGCTAATTCTGTAATAGGAGATGCAGGTTCTGTGCATGTGGACAGTGTTGGAATCATTTTTTCCAACTTTTTAAAATATCTGTGTTGTTAATTGCAACCTTAATACACCTAAAGCAACATTTTTACTTTGTCACTTTCATAGACCTTGGTCCTGAGCACTGATGAACCTGGAGGCTTGCTCTTGTGCTGGTAGTATGCTCCCCCCGCCACCCCCGCCCCCCTTCAATGGCATCGCTGCAGGGGAAGTAATCTGTTTCCGAGAATGGCAGATGGCTTCTACCATTTACCTCGGAAAGTGAACTTTAGTGTAAATGTTATCAATTCAGAGTTGGATTTACTCCAGCAAACGTCGACATTTTCTTTTCAAACTTTGTATATATCGGGGCAACCTGTCTCGTTGGTTAACAGATTTATTATTTATTTCAAATATTCTTCTTAATTTAAAAATGGACACAGCACTGGAGGAAGTACTTCTCGTAAAATTATGAACACATTGAGGTCTTGTCTTTCTGAGAGAAAAAAATTGGATTGGTTCCACACTGTTGAGTGGTGAGTTAACATTTTGAATCTGATATTTGGCAAAACGCCATTGTGCTGATGCCAGCGATGATTCCTTCGGGGGGCAGTTCCGCATAGACAGCATGAAGCCCATTTCCAAACAGAGCACATTGCTGTTAAATTTAGTACCTTCTGGTTGATACTGTGTACTCTGCTGCTTGGAATATTCAAATTATTTATGAATCTAAACTTATATCAAGACTGCAAACCACCTCAGCCAGTTACTCACTTATGTTAGATGACCATCTTTTGATCAAGAGCCAGACTTGATTTCCACAAAACTGTGGCAAGTCTATCATAGACATGAGCAAAACATTTTGATATTTTAGCCAAATTATGGGAAATATTTTCTACTGAACAGCTCTCTCTGTCAAAAATATTATTTTGTTCAAAATCTATGATTCTGCCAGCATCCTCGTTCAGATGGGCAATATAACAGAGCAGCTATGAATTACACCAAGGGTCAGATGTAATGATTTATCTTTCCTCAGTGTTTTTCTAGAAACTTATAGTGCCTGGAAACTCCGCCCATCTCAAAAAAGGCCAGTAATGAAGGGGATGGGAATAGGTGAGGAGTCACAGGCCCGCGGTTCCTGAAAGCGTGAACTTGGATCCATAAAGCCGAGAAGTGAGAGTGGGAACAAGCGTGATGGCGAAATTAGTGGCAGCTGTGAGGCTCACCTGGAGTCCAGATTTTGGTCATGGCATGGGGCAGCAAAAGGGTGAACGTTTGGTGAGTCAATGCTGGAGGTGTTGAGAAAACAAAGCATGGGAGTTATACTAGGATTTCAGCTCCAGTGAACTTTGATTCATTTAAAATGTATCTTAAAATTTTACAGACCAATTAGATTATTTTAAAATGTTGATAACTCTTTTGGTTCTCAAACCAAAGGTCTTGTCCGTGTAGAATACCTGGGCTAAATCTGCTGGCCTCCAGATTATCGTAGACTGGATGCACAACCTAATGCCCATCGACACCCTGTGTAAGGCATAACGTGCAGACCTGCATGAGAGTTTAAATTTCCCATGGGCAATTCTCCTGTTTCCCAGGATCCTCCGCAAATCTCTCCAATTTTGAGCTAGACAGAGAAATGTCGGAAAGATCTGCAAAACTTACGTCAATAGTTACCCAGGAAATGAGACAGATTTCCATTACTGCCTTGACCACTATCCCATTCCAAACCAACTATCCCTCCCAATTATCTGACTACCCTCCCAATTGTCATACTTACCCCTGACTACCCATCCCAACCGCCCAAACAATCCCCCATCTGACCTGACTACCTGTCCCGACCACCTGATTAACCACACTGCCCACCCAACTACCCCTGCAACTTGACTATTGTCACCCACCTACCACCACGCTCACTTACCCATCTGTTCACTAACCAGACTATCCACCTACCCACCGTACAAACCTTATCCAGCTCCCTGCCTTACACACCTACCCATCTTCAGGGCAGCACGGTAGCATTGTGGATAGCACAATTGCTTCACAGCGCCAGGGTCCCAGGTTCGATTCCGGCTTGGGTCACTGTCTGTGCGGAGTCTGCACATCCTCCCCTTGTGTGCGTGGGTTTCCTCCGGGTGCTCCGGTTTCCTCCCACAGTCCAAAGATGTGCAGGTTAGGTGGATTGGCCATGATAAATTGCCCTTAGTGTCCAAAATTGCCCTTAGTGTTGGGTGGGGTTACTGGGTTATGGGGATAGGGTGGAGGTATGGACCTTGGGTGGGGTGCTCTTTCCAAGAGCCGGTGCAGACCCGATGGGCCAAATGGCCTCCTTCTGCACTGTAAATTCTATGATAATTCTACTAACCAACCCAACTACCCATCGAGCCAGTCCCCTACTCACCCATTTGTTATGACCACGTGGGCTAGTGTGCGGTTAATTCCAGCCCCACTTTACCTGGAATCGCAACATAATTGGAATTAATAAATCATTCTTGGAAAAACACCCGAAGTCTTTGGTCTTTGGCTGTCCAATAACTGCAGTCACCAGGTTTGTAAATTTAAACACAGTTAATTTTACTAATACAATAGCTATAATTAAATATACAACAAATAAAACTGGTTAACTATTATCTAGTTCCTAGCTCCCCCTCTTTTACTTGCCCCTACCCTCAATACACATACACACACACACACACACACACACACACATGTACACACACATGCACACAACAAACAAACACAGGTGGGAAAAGAGGGGTGTAAAAATAAAAGTCTTTGTTTCAGATTGATGTCTTCTAGCACACCTCCCTTCAGTTTAAGCTTTCAGCTCGAGGTTTCTGCTTTCGTCTGTATTGGTTTTCACTGTAGATTCATCCAGGTTCAGAAATACAGCATCCACGCAGCTTTTCTGGAGGAAGAAAGAGAGAGACACACACACAGCTTCATCTCTGAGCGTCCATAACCTGACCATCCTTTCGTTGGCTCCCTGAAACCATCCTATTCAGGTAGGACCCTATTCACCACCTGTCGCTGGACTGAATATAGCCTCTTGGCCAATTCATTGGCCACCAGCCAACCAATTGAACCAAGTTCCTCCGATCACGCAGATGGCAAAAAGTCTGAGTTCTGCTGTTCAAACTGGCACAGTGTATGATGTTGTAAAGTTTGACTCCCTCACTTCCTCTGCCCGAAGAAGTATGTATCCGTTAAACATCCATGGATCAAAAATGAAAACGGCATAATAAAATAAATTAATAAGGGCATCAACAGGAAGGCCCTTACACATTCACTAACATTAGGACTGAACTTTTAACCTTACCATATGATAACTATTCACCCAAAAAGAAACTGGTCCTGTCTTCCTCCAATTCTATTCCACTTTGATGGAGTTCCCCAGGGGTGCTGTCCTGTCCATTTCTGTGAAAACTGGGCAGTGTCAGGTTGGAGAAATTTTCGAATGCAGGGACAATCGGACCAACATTGCTGCTGCTTGGAAGATCCGGGATCTTCCTGTATGAACGAGCTACAAGTGTGCCGCCCACTACATTGGGACAGTAGATTGCACTGGCAGAAAGAGTGCAAAAAGACAACATTTGTTGTTCATTCGTGTTTCACTTCCTGCACCTAATGGTACACAAGGCAGACTTTCATCTGTTCCAAAGCAAATTTTTTCCAGAACAGGTCGCTAGTCTGTTGCCAGAGGCTTCAAGAATGGCTGACCAGGAGGAGAATCTCCCACTCTTACCGTCAGAACATAGAACATACAGTGCAGAACGAGGCCATTTGGCCCATTGAGTCTGCACCGACCCACTTAAGCCCTCACTTCCACCCTATCCCCGTAACCCAATAACCTCTCCTAACCTTTTTGGTCACTAAGGGCAATTTATCATGGCCAATCCACCTAACCTGCACGTCTTTGGACTGTGGGAGGAAACCGGAGCACCCGGAGGAAACCCACGCACACACGGGGAGAACGTGCAGACTCCGCACAGACAGTGACCCAGCGGGGAATTGAATCTGAGACCCTGGCGCTGTGAAGCCACAGTGCTATCCACTTGTGCTACTGTGCTGCCCTGGTCTATTGGAAGGATTTGCAGCCATTGGTCTATTGGAAGGGTTTTGCAGGTTGACACTCAACCTGTTGGCCGTGTTATGAACGCACCTTCCTTGAGCATCAAATCCTGGTGTGGGACTCAAACCCGGAACCTCTGGCTCAGGGACAGGTACTCTACCCATTGCACCAGAAGACCTCCGATGGCAACATTGAGAGAGAAGAATTAATTATGTTGAGTCCATCACTTCCTACAGGTTCGGTGGTCGACGTTTGATTGCTCCAGTAAACCACTCGCCCAGCCACATGGTTCTAACCAACAGGATGTGGGACAAGAAGGAATGAAAGTACCCGTCTTAATCCCACGTTAAAGAACAGGGTCGCTCCTTCCCCTTGCGTCCTGACTGCCTATTGCTCTCTCCATCTATGAATTCCTGGCCTGAGACCCAATTGTTCATCCCCGGCTACCACTACCTCTCCCTGCAGCCAATGTTACTTCACCCCACGGACAATACTACTGACCCTCCCAGCTGCTGATGCCAGAGGTCAACCTCCAGTCAAAGACGCTCAATCACCCGCCCTTCATCACTCAACTGAGTACACTGTGGTGCCAGCAGCAGCTCGGTATTCACGGATGATTCACCAGCAGCTCTGCACCACTTTCCAGATCCAACACCATGGGCAGCACGGTAGCACAGTGGTTAGCACAGTTGCTTCACAGCTCCAGGGTCCCAGGTTCGATTCCCGGCTTGGGTAACTGTCTGTGCGGAGTCTGCACGTTCTCCCCATGTCTGCGTGGGTTTCCTCCGGTTGCCCCGGGTTCCTCCCACAGTCCAAAGATGTGCAGGTTAGGTGGATTGACTTTGCTAAATTGCCCTGAGTGTCCAAAAAAGGTTAGTTGGGGGTTACGGGGGTACGGTGGAGGTGTGGGGATAGGGTGGAGGTGTGGGCTTGGGTAGGGTGCTCTTTCCAAGGGCTGGTGCAGACTCGATGGGCCAAATGACCTCCTTCTGCACTGTAAATTCTATGATTCTATGAAATCAGTCCTGGGGCACATCAAGTGTCACCATTCAGGCCAGAGGTTGTACCCTGCACCACCACTCGCCCATCGGTTTGTAACCAATAGAATGTCAAAAAGCAAAAGTACATCTTTGTTATAGATTACCATGTATTGAAATAGAAAAAATTTGCAACAGACTTACAATTCACATTGTGTTCATTAGATTCTTTACTACTTCTTATAAATGCACAAATTCAAAGTTCAAATACTGTATCTAAGAGCTGGTTCTCACTGGTTTTGTACCAAAAAATCAAAGCATGCGGCTGGCCCATTTAGCAGCGAGACAGGACGTAACAATCTGAGAACATAATGAGCTTTATTCTGTATAAATTACAAATTTGGTTATAGCCTCACGAGACCAAAAACAGCAGGAAAGTACACAGTGGAACAGCAAGCGATTGGTACTGGAAAGTGATTCAAATCTGCTAAATATTGAATGCAATTTCCAGCCAAAATATTGTGGCTAGATATTTGCCCATTCATAGTCAATGGGTGGAAAATCTAGCTAATTCCTTAATGCACTGATCAATGGAAATGACAGAGGAAATAGTCTACTTGTAACGGGTAACTTTAACCTTCAATTCCGGGCAGGGACTTGCCAGGTGGAAGAGCAGGTTGCAGAATCCAATCAATAGTGTTATATTCCTGTCTGTGACCTCCCATCTAATGCAGTTCTACACGGGGAGCATAACCTCAATAAATTATTGCCACACTATCTCGCTATATCATAGCTTGTCTGGGACTTCGGTGGTGGCCATGGTGTGAGTGGTCGCACACAGGGCAGCACCTGTTTAAAGGTGTAGAAAATAACTGTTTTTGCCCAAAATCGGGTGTAACTTTGACGGAAAAGTGTAACTGAAGGTTGGAGGAGAACTTCCCCCTATGAGTGGCATGTCTGCTGGTTATCAAACCTGGCAGACGAAGGTGAAAGCTCTGGCCAAGGAGTTGGAAGAGACCTGTGGCGCAGCAGCTAGTAGAAAGATGGCGGAGGGGGTAGGGTCAGTGCAAGTTGGAAAGCCCCAGATGGAACAGTTAATGGCCTTCATCAAGGACGAGTTCCGTTAGCACAGGAAGGGAGATGCAGAAGGATTGATCGAAGACCATCAAAGGGGCTGTGGCACCTCTAAAGGGTTCAATGGAGAGGGTGGAAAAATGTCTGGAGGCTCAAGGGTCACAGATCTGAGAGATTGAGAAGGTGATAGAGTGGTGGCACTGGGGGCGGAGGTGGGGCCCTTAGGAGACCTTTTGCAAGACATTGAGAGCAAAGGTGGAGGAGCAGGAAAACAGGTTGAGGAGGCAGAATCTGCAAATAGGTGACATCCCTGAAGGAGTGGAAGGTGCGAGTGCCACGAGGTATTTTTCGAGGATGCTGGCGGGGCTGGTGGAGGAGGGGGTGCTGGACAAGGCCCCTGAGGTGGTCAGAGCGCACAGGTCTCTGAGGCGGAAGCCAAAAGCTGGGGAGCCGACGCGGGAGGTGACCATGAGACTCCACAAGTCTGTGGAGAAAGGGAAGATCCTGCAATGGGCCAGGGAGAAGTGGAACTGCGAATGGCAGGGGAACAAGGTCCGAATATACCAGGACATTGGAGCTGAGCCGGCAAAACATAGTGCGGGTTTCAACACTCTGGAATATTGGAGAATATGGGTAGAGTGGGGGTTGGAGGGAGTTGTTTTTTTTTTCTTTTCCTCCGATGTGGGGGGGTTTTCGTCTTTTTTCTGTTAAGTTGACAAAGGGTAGCAGGGGTGAAAAGTCTGTAAGGGGACGGATGTGCCCCCCCTCTCCAGGTAAAGCTGGTGAACGAATGTGAGGTGGGGGAGAACGCCGAGAGAGGTGGCCATGGGGTGGGGGGGGGGGGGGGGGGGAGATGCGAGGTTGGAGAAAAAACATGGTCAGGGGTGGAGAAAAGGGCCATCTTGGACGGGCCCGGTAGAGGGTGAAGTTAACGGGGGTAGAAACAAAAGGGGAGGATGGTGGCAGATGGTAGAGGGGAATGAAGGCATAAGCCCCCGGTACGGCTGATAACATAGAACGTGCGACGGCTCAACGAACCGGTGAAAAGATCTTGGGTCTTTGCGCACCTAAGGAGTTTAAAAGCAGAGGTGGTCTTTCTGCAGGAGAAGCACCTCGCCGTGAAGGACCACGTTAGGCTAAGAAAGGGATGGGTGGGTCAGGTTTTTCCAGTTGGGGTTTGATTCAAAGTCGCGGGGGGTGGCCACTTTGATGATCAAGTAAAGAGGCTTTGTGAGCGCGAAGGAAGTGAGGGCCCCGGGTGGGAGATAGGTGATGATGAGTGGGGTATTAGTGGGGATGCCGGTTGTGCTGGTGAATGTATATGCGCCAAATTGGAATGATGTAGGTTTTATGAGGGGGTTGCTGGCAGCGTTCCCGGACCTAGTCACACAGCAGTTGGTTATGGGAAGAGATTTTAATTGTGTCCTAGAGCCAAGGATAGGTAGATTGAGCCCCCAGGTCAATGGGTAAGATACGAATAGTTAAGGAGTGGGTGGGTTTATTTGAAAATAATAATAATAATCTTTATTATTGTCACAAGTAGGATGTATTTACATGGGAAGGTGTCTAGTGCAGATAGAGTGCATACAACAAATTAGGAAGAAACAATATGTACAGATGTGTAAACGAAGCCTCTGCTGGAACACATAGCGTTCAAAGCTCTCGTTGACTTTGATGTCACAGTGGCTGTCGAACTTCAGAAGGACTGTTTTGAACTTTGTCTTGTCCTCACCTTCAGCAAAGGCGAGGGAGTTAAAAATGTGGATAGCGTGGTCCACGGCTGTAGAGAGGAAGAGGGCAATCTTTCTGCTATCCGATGCGGCCTCGAGGTTGATGGCTCCAAGATACAGCTGAAACTTCTGCTTAAAAATCTTCCAGTTTGCACCGAGGTTGCCGGCGATGCGGAGGGGCGGGGGAGGGCAGACGCTGTCCATGTTACCGGATGGCTGATCGCTGGTCAAAGGCAGACTATCTCAAGATAGGTCCGTCAAACTCGAGCATAACTCACTGGTACCATGATGTGTTGGGTAAGCTGGGCCTGCGAGGACTGCGTTTACGGTAGCAGAGAGAGACAGGCTTCCAACACTTGAAGAAATGCAACTCTATTTTATTAAACTCTTAACTATTAAACATGCTTGAACTGTGAGTTGACACTCTGCTGACTTGACTGGAGACCTGAGGCTAACCTGACCAGACTATCTTACTACCACATGGTGTATGTTCTAGTTGTTGCTCACAGGCTCTGACTGTCTCAGAGGCTGCATCCCGAGAGAGCGGGAAAACTAGTGCCCCCTGGTTATATAGTGGCCGTGTCCTGTCTGGTGATTGGCAGCTGTGTTCTGTATGTTCATTGGTCATCCTTTGTGTCACTCACTGTCTGTCTGTGCACCATCATATACTCGTGTGTATATTATGACAAGGAGGATCTGAAGAGGTGGGACATATCGCACCCAACTCTGGCAGGGAGGATCTGAGTGATGAAGATGAGCATTCTGCCGAGGTTCTTGTTCATATTCCAGACACATCCGCACATCCGATCTTTGCACCGAAGGCCTGCTTTTGAAAACTGGATATGATTATCTCAGACTTTGTATGGGCAGGGGAGGTGCCAAGGGTTAAGAGGACCCTGTTACAGAGACACAGGCAGAAGGAGGGTTGGCGTTGCCGAACCTGCTACACTATTACTGGACGGATGAGCCTGATACAGGTTGTACAACGGGTACATATGACTCAGGCAAGAATGAGTGGGTCCTTCCAGGGAATGGCAGACAAGTGTGAAAAGTGTGGCGGGTGAAGTGTTGGGTGCTCTGAGGTACAGACGAACCAACACGATTGCGATTGGTACAACGCAGTTTTATTCCATTCAACTATTTATACGTCAGACTTGGTACTCAGCACGTTGTGACTGTGTGAGTGTCTTGCTTTGAGGTCCTGGCCCTGTGCCGTCTCCAGATGGACTGCCCAGGAAATGTTGTGTTTCTTGTTTTATACTGTGTCTGCTCTTGTCTGTTATTGGCTGTCGTGTTATGTGTGCTAATTGGTCCGTTGCTCTGTCTATCATTATGTATGTTTGAATATCATCACAGCGGGCACCAGCGAATCATGTTCATATGTTCTGGGGCTGCGAAAAGTTGGTGAGATTTTGGTCAGGAGTGTTTGCGTTGCTGACAAGGATAGTGGGGGAGGATGGTCGTGACCGTGTTTGAGGAGCTGTTCATCGCGGGAGGGGTGAGAAGGGAGGGAGGAGTGGGTGAAAAAGGAAATATTTGTACAAACTGTATAATTGTGTGTAGGGGAGTATACTCCCCGAATTGTCTATGTTTTGTAACCTTTTATATAAGTTTAGAAAAAAATACATTAAAAAAAAAAAAATCATAATTTGCCTGGAAATTAAGATGGAGCCACAAACGGCAGTGAATGCATTCTGTTAATTACAACTGGCAATAGGAGGGATAAAATCATTACTTATGAGGTACATGTTCAGCAGAATGTAAATATTAGAATCAAAATTACTGGCAAAGCCGAGTCAACACCAACGTTTCGAAGATGTTATATGAGCATGTGGTTAGAGCTGCCACAGGCCCGTTTCAGGAAAATGGCTGCAGAGCTAGGATGGAACAGTCGTGATGCTGAAACTTTCAGGATAATTAATAGTAATGGTGTAGCGTATTCCGATCGCTTACTGCTGCCCTGTCTGCTGGGAGGTGGAAATAAAGTTAGTTCGGTAATGGCTGCCTGCAGTTGAAAATGTCTTTAGGCTCAGTGCAATACACAACAGGAAGACCGTGACGAAGCTGGGATGGAATTTCTTTTTACAGTTCATTTGAGAAATTAAGAGCTTAAGAACAATGTGACACAATTGTTTCAAACTTCTAAAGTTGATTTTGAGGAAGTTTGAGCACTTTGAAAGATTGCTGTGTGTGCACATTGTATAGGTAGGTACACAGTGAGTCAGCACTGTACATAACACTGAAGACATATTTGGAGACGATAGGAGAATTCAACGCGAACAAAGAGGGCTGGTATAATTATGATAAAGGTTACAAGTTTGGCAGCAATGCAAATAAAATAGATGAGGATAAAGTAAATGTTTTCCTCACCATGGTGGGGCCAGATGCCTTTGAGGTGATGTCAAACCAACAATGTTGTCTGTGAATCTCAGTACTATGGACTGTTCTGAAATTAATGAGATTCTGGACTCAGTATGGCCCGACTAAAAATGAAATTGCATTGAGAATTGCATTTTGTGAAATGAAGCAGTTGGCAAATGATATTGTTTCAGATTAGATCCTCAAATTATTGCTCCAGGTTGTGGTAAAGCACTAGGCCGCAGCTGTGCACCAGCTCAAGGTTATGGAAGATCCAAAGCTAGTTAAGAGATTTTACAGCCCCCTTTTGGGCAGATTTTCAGACAACCCACACACAAGTGATCCAATTAAGGAAATGGGATTTAAGCAGTGGTGGGAGAGTCACATGGCAAGCACCCAGCCTGTCAGATCTCCCTATGTGGGCTGATGGTTGCTGGGCATCTTTCCCTCCTTAACCAGAGGGTCCCATCCAAGGTGTAATCCCTCCCCAAGGTTGCCCTCCTACCCTTGTCAGGGCTGGATCCAGCACAACGAGACTCTTCTCAACCTCACTGCAATGCCGTCAGTGACACCACCCCCAGTGGTGATGTCTGAACTGGAGAGCTGGCAGCCTCAGATTGGTCCACAACTTACTGAGGCAGGACTACCTGTTCCTGAGTGACGGAAGCCCTGCCTGAACTGATGTTTCAGCCAGGAGGGGCGTAGGGACTCCAGCACACTGTTAAATCCAGCACCATGTGGTACATTGGATTCCATATAGAAGGATGTACATTTCTTAGGCCTCCCCATCTCCCAATCTCCCATCCATGCCCATCTCCCTCCCATCCCCCTGTCCACCCACTCCAAACTTCCAAAGAATGGAAAAGCCTGAAATAATCCTCTTTTCAACATGATGATTCAAGCAAGTTATGAATGAATGTCAGTCAGCTATCCCAACATAGTTGGTCAGTTGGGAGCCAGCCAAAAGTAGATGGCATCCACGCCACTCACAATATGTTTAGGAAGGAGCAATTATGATCTTGCTTCTTCCAACACCAAATGGAATTCAATGTTTGAAATATTTTTGAGCAGTCTTCAGCAGTCCCTGTAAGGTTAGGTTAAAGTATAGAGCAATACCACTTGGACTTTGCATAACAAATTTCCTAAAGTAGGCTAGAAATGGATGCAGAAACCTTATTTAAATTTTGAAATGAGGCCAGTGCTCAGTTCAGGTGGCCAATGCCTGAATACCCAGGCAGATCCGGCACAGAACTCTATATTGCTCGACTGAACCAATTTAAATTTAAGCCCGAATGTATTCACCACCACGACCTGGGTTGAAATGCTATGATAGAAAAGATGAAAATCTTTCTCTTCAGCTTGCCTCCTCTTTCCACTCTCACTTTAAGGCTCCCATGTTGTTATTTCTTTTTAACAACACTCTTCGAAACATTGTTAGTATCTGCAGACATGACCTTAAGGGTTTAATAGTTCACTCATTTTTTATAACATTGATTATACTTTTTGCAGACTAAGTATTTCTAAAATACGTTTTATTTCCCAGTATGTATTTACTTGATTTCTTAAAGGACCCTAAGCAATTAATCAATACAACACCCCCTCCTTTTTATTATTCTAAACTTAATAGAATAAATCAATTAATAAATTAGTAATGATAAAATAAAAGAATTAAGCAGAAGAGATATAAACTAAGGAAAACACATTTACAGTTGTTGTTGATGATCCTTTTATTTTAGGAACAGCCTTCAACAGTGGAATGGGTGCTTCTTAAAAAAAGGGTTACAAGCGTTTAGAGTTAGTAAAAATAAAAGTTAATGGTAAAGAGTTAATAGTAAGAGCCTCTCATATCCTGTAAAGTTATTGTTGTTTCTGGACCTCTTGACATCCTCTTACAGTTACATTTGGTTGTCAGGAATACAAGATATATAGCAAAAATAAGTACAGAGAACATGACCAAACCTTGCACCACTGAGGCTCCCAAGGATCCTAGCCCCCCGGTAGCCCAACCCCAAAGAGTGTTAGACTCTGGTTGTTTAAGTTTTTCAGCCTAATTTTGGATATGATTTGCCAAATCAGTGACCTCTTTGGAGCTATCTGGAATTTTAAGTACAGCATTCTGGCCCAATCAGGACACATGACCCACCTTTTTCAGTGAGAATATAATTAATAGCCGTTCGATTTTGTAAAATCACAGTACGGGTGGCTAGCATTTCAGCAGAAATTTTGTGTAAGGCTGTAGAATTGTCATTGGCTACGGAAAATCCCGGCCCTCAGCTCTTCAATAGTGGCGCTTTAGTTTTAGCAATTTGAATTGCCTCTGTTCTATCTTGAGTTAGTTGTCTATTGCCCGTTGAAATTTTCTGACTTAAATAGAGCAATTTGAGCAATTTGTGCTTTGGCCATATTGGCAGCCCCTTGACTGAGGTGATCCAGCTAAATACATAAATCTTTCTCATGATCTTCTTCCTTTATGGTAGCTAACAGAATGTCATTTACATACTGGATAATGGGAGAGGGCAACTCAGGTAGCTCCCTCAAATGATTTTGTCATACATATGGAATACAGTAGGATTATTGTGAAAACCCTGTGCTAATCTTGTCCAGGTGTATTGTTGCTGCTGAATAGTAAATGCAAACCAAGGTTGTACATCCTGTGCTATTGACCAAAACAGTCATTTTGTACTGACCAAAAACCATTCGCCAAATCGATAACTGAAACCCATTCAAGTTCTGGCGTCAAAGCATTGAAAATAGCTGAAGGGTCAGCCTCCAGAGGGGCTTTCTTATCAGTACACTGGTTTGCCTTTTGGTAGTCAATAGTCAGATGCCATGTACCATTTGCCTTTTTTACAGGCCAAACTGGACTATATGATGAGCTGTGTGTTTTAACTAACGCCCCTCTTTCCTCCAGTTATTTACTAAGGGTAAAATCCCTTCAATTGAGGACGGGTTAATGTTCGGAAAGCTGATCTTTCCTGAATGTTCTGATTCCCCATGTTACTTTGCCATTTTCAAAGCTTAGGGAAGAATTCAATTGGGATAGGATATCCAGACGCAGAACAGGCTGGTCCACTTGGCCTATCCAGACTGGAGAAATTAGTTCGCGCGGAATGAATTCTATCGACATAGGTTTGTAATCCAGAGAAAATACATTTCCATATTCCAGAGGAAAGCATGTTAACTCTGCTCCTGTATAGAAAAGGCAATCCACTTCTACACCGTCCACCCTCATTAATATATACAATCCATCTCTTCTATTCTCAATTAAGGCGTGAAGAGAGGCAGGGACAGAGGGACTGAGTGTGGGCTGCCCTATGTTGTGGTGATAATTTCTTAAATTCATCCAATGTATCTGACTCTTCCTCGGGCTTGTATGGTGGATATTGTGGGTTAAACGGAGGTGTAGGATTGGAAGCGGGGGCAGGATTCGGAGGCATAAAGGGCCCTGGGTAATACATTCCACCAGGTGGTATCATGTACGGAAGGGCTGGGTGGGACCCATAAAGAACATCCTGTCCCTGACGCCCCTGTTGTTTAGCCTGACACGACCGAGCCCAATGTCCTTCCTTTCCACAAAAATGACATTTTCCTCTTACGGATTTTGACTCTAATGGAGCATTCGAATTAGACATAGCATTATTCATTGACTAGACCAATACAATTTTAGGTTGTGTCTCTGTTTGGAAAACTCGGATCTTAGTATCCAAATCCCAGTCGATTTGAGCACATCGATTTATTAACAGTGCATATGCTGTTGCTATTTGATCCCATTCAGGAAGCACCAATTTAAATGCATTAGACACATCTGTCTTTAAACCTGTAATAAATGCAGACTTTAATGGCTCAAGTGTTATCCCAAGACTCCTGTCCCTCTGGAAATTCTGTTCCTGAGTGCTCTGTCAATACTTCCCTAAATCTTTCTTCATATTCTAATGCTTCTTCTGTCCTCTTTTTCATACAAGCAATAATCTATGTCCAGGCAGTTTTTGGCGGGTTGTATTTTAACAACCATTGTTTAATTACATACCATCCAGCATCTAATCACTGCTCATCCTCCCCTAATGCTTCATTAACATCTCTAGAAAGCAGTACACTTTACCGTTTAGGGGCTATTACCGACAAAACGTGAAATCCATCCAACGGGTGGAGGTTGTAAATCTGTCACATTCTTTAGAGCCCTTCCCATGTCGCAGCACGGTAGCACAGTAGTTAGCACAGTTGCTTCACAGCTCCAGGGTCCCAGGTTCGAATCGTGGCTTGGGTCATCGTCTGTGCGGAGTCTGCACATTCTCCCCGTGTCTGCGTGGGTTTCTTCCGGTTTCCTCCCACAGTCCAAAGATGTGCGGGTAAGGTGGATGCCATGCTAAATTGCCCTTAGTATCCAAAAAGGATGGGGTGGGGTTACTGGGTTACGGGGATAGGGTGGAGGTGTGGGTTTGGGTAGGGTGCTCTTTCCAAGGGCCGGTACAGACTCGATGGACCGTATGGCCTCCTTCTGCACTGTAAATTCTATGATATCTATGATGTCCCCATTCCTCCTTTTTACGGATTAGGTAATTCCTTAGACCACCTATCAATTGTACCTGGATCAGCTGGTTTATGGACCAACCATTGGTACATTGGGCTTGGGTGACCCTTTTATCCCCACTCGAAGAGACTGTTTCTACTAACTTGGACTTATACCGCTTTGATTTTAAAGGGGCTAGCCACATGCTTTTGGCTCTTTTGGACTTTGTTTTTTCAAGTTTTTCCTTTGTAATTTCCACTTCAGAATCACTACTGGGTTCTGATGAGTCTGAAGAGTAGGAAAAATCCGGCTCAGTTACCCATTCTAACTCTAAGGTTTCTTTTGGAGTTTTCTTTTTTAACTGTTTGATCCAATTACTTTTGCTTTAAAACGGGGTGGAACCATCAAAAAGGGATTTGTAGATGTCCCTCATTTCTTTTTCTTTAAGACTTATGTCAGGGGTGGTCCCTGTTACCTCACTAGCTAGTAGAGGCATGGCTTTTGTAGCTGAACCTGCTGTACTATGGATGGGCTTTGGTTGTCTGGGTGTCAGGAACACATTGTAAATGCATGCCCCCCAAGGTTAGATGTTCCTGTGTATTCTATTTTTTAACTCTGGTATTCTATTTTTTAACTCCCAATTCTGGTTCAGAAGCTATGCTACCTCCAGTTTAGGTTTGACGTTTTCCACTTTTAACTCATTTTTAACTCATTTTTGTCCAATTGTTGCCTTTTTACCCTTTGTGAACCACAAGAAGTTTCTTATATTGACCAAATGACCACACAACCAGTATGTTCGCTTAAAACACAGCTTATTAATAACACAAGACTTGTATCTCTATGCAATAATACATGCGGCTCCGTACTAAACTACACCTAACAACTAAGATGACCTTTACTTAACTTTGAGTGACCGGCACTGTGTGAGATAAAGCCTTTATCAGGGTCCACGTGGTCGGTTTGAAGTCGTTGGGTTCGTCTCAGCTGGGCTCATTTTTCAGGATGGTCGCGGGTCCTTGAACTTGGTTGTTCTGCTACAGTTGGTCGCGCACAGGCCGGTCCCAAAGAGACAGAAATCATGGCTGCATTGTCTTTTATCTGGCTTGAGTTTTCGCCGCCCCTTTTGTGGACAGTTTCTGGGTCACTGTCAATCAATTCCTCAGGGCTCCACCCTCTGGTCACATTCAATCAGGGACTGCCACATCACTTTTGGGCTGGGCACTCGGTGCCAATCCTGGGAGGGCTCCGAGCAGGAGCTCGGTGCTGCCTAGTCTGAAAGATGATGCGATGGACCTGATAGTCCCATTGTTACTTTAATCGCCTTGAATGGCCCATTTGCAGATGTGAATTCCTGCATACTTCTGGGCTGCCATTTGCAAAGATACAAGCTGCAGCTTGTCTGTCCCAAACCTGGCCATAATTCCCATCATTCTTTACGGGCAGCCATTTTGGATGGCTACATTCCGTCCTCTTGATCCGGAATGCAAAGCGTGGTGGATCAGTCTTGATCCCGTAGTCTACCTTATCAAGTCGGCCACTGATCAGTCAGCTCAGATCATACTCTACTCTGTCCTAGACTTCATTGAACAATTTTACCTAATACCTTATCATATACATTCATTAAAACAATTCACTACAACTGGCTATTTTATATCCAAATTAAATTCATATAAATTAATTAAACTTAAATTCATACTAAACAGTTGGTTGCTAACTAAACTTGCTATACTACACTTTTGCTGCTGTTTTTACATAAAGAACTTATCTACAACACAAAATCTACAAAATTTAAACAGCAGCACCACATTCTTCCTTCTTATCACATTTCATCAGTGCAGAGGCACAAAGGGTCCATTTAGCAGCAGTTATCACAGTTTTTTTGTACGTTGTACATTCTGAGTAGAGTTCTATTGGATTCCAAAGAGGGGGGCTCGAACTGTGTATATAGGGGGCAGGGAAGCTTTTGCCTTCCATTTACGGAGTTTGAATGTGAGGACTACACTATAGATTACTGCAATCAGGAGGAGGGTCTCTATTATGTATGAGAGTGAGTTCCATTTTGCAATACCTTCCCACCAGGTGGGAGTTTCGGTCTCTATCTCTTAACGGTTGTTGTGTGGTATCCTGACTGGAGGTGGTCTGTGGGGTGGTGTTGCTCGGAGCTGGCTTAGTTCCTACTATAATTATGTGTATTGCCAAATTACCTTTCGTGGGTGTCCCGGGGCAATTTTGTCCAATTCTTACTGTGTTCCCTGCAATTTTATTTAAACATCCAATTTTGGGGCACCCTTCATTAGTAAGTTCCCACCAATCTTCTGTTCCGGTTGTGCTAATGTCACATTCTGATGTGGACCCGTTGGGCTTTATGTAAATTTTTCGAAGGTTATGGCACCCAAATATGACGCTTGTGTTCTTGCGCACCCATAGGGTGCCACTCTGACATTCCCCTGCATCTGGGGGACGGTACCACAGACCGCCGGGCTGTGGAAAGTCTTTGGTATCTTGTGCTTGGAGTCCAGTAAGTGCGGCAATTATCCAGACGAAGATCATGGGTGCTGGGTTCATCCTGCGGTGTCTAGTTTCCGTGTAATCCTAGGGAATCAAGCATTGTTGAATGGCCTCCTTCTGCACTGTAAATTCTATGATATGAAACTCTATGATATCTAATTTTGTGAACGAGAGTCCGCCTGCAAGCTTTGCGTAGAGATCCTCTATGCGAGGCATTGGATATCGGTCGAGTCGGGAAGCTGTATTCACTGTAAGTTTATAGTCGCCGCACAGGCGAACTGTGGCATCTGGCTTCATTACAGGTACAATTGGTGCTGCCCAGTCAGCGAAATGCACGGGCCTGATAATACCCAAAGTCTCCAAACGAGTGAGCTCCCCTTCTACCTTCTCCAGCAAGGCGTAAGGCACCGGGCGCGCCCGGAAATAGCGCGGCGTGGCTCCTGGTTCGACTTGGATATGGGCTACGGCCCCTTTAATTTTCCCCAAACCGGGCTGGAATACATCTGGGTATCGTCCTAGCACCTCAGTCAACCCTCCAGAAACTGTTTGGAGGATGTGCTGCCACTGCAACTGCAAATGGCGCAACCAGTCCCGACCCAACAGGCTGGGCTCATGGCCGCACACCACGATAAGTGGGAAACGCCCCTCCTGGCATCCATAAACAACAGGGGTCATCATAGTTCCTGCAATGCCCAATGGTTCCCCCATGTAGGCGGCCAACCTGGCTTGTGTCGGTTAATGTAAGGGTCTGTACACCCTGCTTGATGCGGTCGAATGTCCTCTGGGCGATCACGGGGACCGTTGCACCAGTGTCCAACTCCATCTCAAGCGGGTGACCATTGACCAGTACTGTCACCTTAATGAGGGCCACACAGGGAGCTGCCACACAATGCAGCTGCAGGCTGTTGTCCTCCATCTCCACGTCCTCAGGAGTAGTCGCCGCAGGTTCATCCACATGGAAGGTATGGTCCCTGGGCTGGTCCCAGTTTCAATCGGAACGACGGCGCCTCTGGCACCCCCAGGACCGGCATCCGCGACGGCGTCGGCGCCTACAAGTCTGACACGGACATGGCTCCTTATCCATTGGTTCTGGAGAAGGCTCCCTTCGGGGAGGAATGTCCGACGGCCACTGGCGTCGAATTAGACGTCGCCTCGCCCAAGGTAGTCAATGTGCAGGAGTGCGCGGGGGACGTTTTCGGACGGAAGGGGTTGCGCCCCAAGGCACGCACCTCCATTCCCTGTCGCTCCTGCACTCCTTGTTCTGTGCTCTCTCGGGACAATACTATTTGAATGGCCTGTTGAAAAGTCAATGTTGGCTCAGCTAACAACTTTCTCTGGGTGGTAGCATTGTTAATACCAAATGGTCGCGTAACTTTTCTGACAAGGTCTCACCATAGTCACAGTACTCCGCAATCCTGCATAGCCTGGATAGAAAGTCGGCAAGGGATTCTCATGGGGTCCTCTCAGCGGTATTAAACCGGTAACGTTGGACTATTGTGGACGGGGTTGGGTTAAAATGTTGCCCCACTAAGTTCACAAGTTCATCAAACGTTTTGGTGTCCGGCGCAGCTGGGTACATAAGGCTCCTCATCACCCCAAACGTATGAGGGCCGCAGGTGGTGAGCAATTTGACCACCTGGCGCTCGTTTTCGGTGATTTTTTTTGCCCGGAAATAGTAACGCATCCGTTGTGTGTACTGGTTCCAGCTTTCCAGCGCAGCATCAAAAACACCCAACGTCCGTACAGAAGCATGGTGTAATAGAAAACAACTTCCAACCTGTATCCAACAAAAATCCAGGGAGATGGCTTCAGCAGTGTAGACAGCTATTCACTTTAACCCTCGTCGCCAGTTTTGTGAGGGCCACAAAGAATCCAGCATGAGTTTTTAGGATACAAAGAAATAACATTTATTTACAATAACATATGTATAACAGCAGCAGCAACTTCGCTTGCTGCTCACTCCTTCCTGGCTGGTTCCAAACTGGCCAGCTTTATTTATACAGGGAGTCTGCTAATGATTTCTCCGCCCCCCTCATTGGGGAAGCTCATACTCCCACAGGATTATGGGATTGTCATTAGTCCCCAGCCAATGGTAAGCAGGCAGGTTATAACAGGCGAAGAATCAACTTTCCCGACGGAATCCGGCCTGGCACTGCTCCGGCGATTCTCCAGGCCCCGAATATCCGCGCGTCCACGAATTACACCGCGCGGCTGGGGGGCCATTGCCAGAGGCCCTCCCAGCGATTTTCCGCCCCCGACCAGCCGAGTTCCCGGCGTGGAACTAACATGGTCTAGCCAGTTGGAACTCTCGCATGGCGGCTGCGGACCCAGTCTGCATCTGCCCTAGTGGGGGGCGGAGTGATCGGGCACCGGCGGAGTTGGGGCGGGAGCCTTATGGGCGACCGGGGCACAGATCGGGCCAGTCTGATGCAGAGGCGCGTGGCCAATGGGGGGAGACCTATGTTACGGAGCTGCCTCCGCGGTCCGAGTCCGTCATTGTCTGCATGCCCAAACCTGGAACCGGAAGTGCGGGGGCCCGTATCAGCAGCCATGGTTGCGTGAAGCTCTCTGGGTCCCTGCTAGCCCCCTGAAGGTAAGTAAATCAACTTTTATTTTTCTCAGGAAACTGGGGAGTGGAACGCCAGTGGGGACATAGCCCAATTTTGAGAGAATCCAGCCCACTAGCTTTACTGTGTTACTGGACTGTTGCAATTTGCTAAATGTGTCTTCAGTACAATGGCATATTGTTTCTTTAGGTAGAACTTTCATGGAACATTCTTCAAAACATTGTTTGTATTTGCAGATATGACATTAAGGGTTCAATAGTTCACTCATTTTTTATAACATTGATTATACTTTTTGCAGACTAAGTATTTCTAAAATCATTTTATTTCCAAGGATGTATTTAGTTGATTTCTTAAAGGACCCCAAGCAATTAATAAATCCAACAGCTTCCATGTTGTTAATTCCTTTTGATTTGCAAAATATTACATATTCTTAATGGCTCCTGTGGCTGATACGCCCTGAAGAATGGCCACATGGGTGAGCTATTGAAAAGGTGTCAGTTCTCTTGGCGTGAATCTTTGCTTTCAAAAAGAGAAAAGGGGAGAAAATTGGTAAATAAAAGCACCATCTTTCAATCCAAACATTGCTGTTTATTTTTAATGTGTCTATTTAATTTATTAGTTATATTTCCTGAAGCCTCATTGTGCATAGGCAATTGAATTAACTCCCAAGAGTACATATGATCCCTTGGCACCTATTTGACTTTTGCTTTTGTTTTTAATCTGCAGGTGCTCCTCTTTAATGACCAGAATTACGGCATTCACTATGAATACACAATTCCAATTGAGCCAGGTCCAGGAAACCACAGTACAAAGGCCAATGTTCCTCTCTTCATGTGGACTCACTCCGGATGGGAAGATTGCGGCGCCATGTGTGGTGGAGGTTGGGAAATCAACTTTATTTGAAACATTTTGTTCTGAAAGTGACACGTGCAATATGGTATTAGTCAGAAACCATGCTTTAGGGCATGTATTAAGATTTTAAAAATTGTCTGAACTGGAGACTGCCTTATAATTAACAATATTAAAAGTTTGATAAAATGTTACATTTGGAGACTTACATGCGCTGTAAATAAGAAAAAAGGTAACCTAACTGGATCCAAATTTGGAAAACACAAACACATCTCATCTGTTCTAGTTGGACATTTTTTTTCTAGCTTATCTATTACTTAATGTTAATAGACTGTATACTTCAAGTAAATTCATAAGTAGGGCGCAGACTATTATTCAAGAATGACCAAGTAAAGTCATAATTTCCAAGAAGGTTTGTTGCAGCCAGTTTATCCCTCCCGCCAGCAAGCAGGACAAATGTGGTTGTGTATCTTGACTCTACTTTTCACATTTTTACAATGTTGTCATATTACCAATCACGCTATTGCAAAATCAACAACATCGACAGTAACAATAAATGCATGACTCCTTTGATTCCTGCTCATATCTGTCAGTTTGTTTGACTTATAGACTATAGCAGCCCATAGGTAACAGTACTTCAAATTGCCGAGAGTTACAATTATTTGGATTAAATTGGGTGCTCACCAACTGGTCAGTAATCTGGGGGAGAAAAATCATATGCCTGTTGTAGAAATTAATAGGATGAAGATCAAGATGGAGACTACAATAAACACACCGTAGTTATTGGTCTATCAGGTGGCCACCCAGGCAGAAAAGATTGAAATGTATCCCTTTTAAGTATTTAGTTTGGCACAAAAATGCCTCAAGGCTGTTAACTTAACTAACATCTGAAGCACAGGCCAGGATGATCTGAAAAATTCATTCCTTGTGACATATTGGGACAGAATTAATGATGATTCCCTTTGAAGATAAAAACAAAATATTTGTGCGTTATAGGATTAAAAACAAAATTAAACCTCAGTGTTAAATTTGGAGTCCGCCATTATTTTGATTCCTTTAACATTTTCAGCACAGCAGAAGCACTTCCATGCAAAACTATAGAGGGTTTTATTTTTTTCCCTAGTAGGTGAGTATGTTATGAGATTCGAACTCTAAATATTGTTATGTCTCCATAAAGGGGAGGTGATGATATAGTGGTATTGTCGATGGGCTAGTAATCCAGATACCCAGGGAAATGCTTTGGGGACCTGGGTTTGAATCCCACCACGGCAGAAGATGACATTTGAATTCAATTAAAAGTCTAAACGATGATCATGAAACCATTGTTGATATTCGCAAAAACTTATCTAGTTCAGTAATCCCCATTAGGGAAGGAAATCTCCCATCTTACCAGGTCTGGCCTACATGTAACTCCAGACCCACAGCAAAGTGTTTGACTCTGAAATGGCCAAACCAGTCAGTCAGTCCAAGGGAAATTAGGGATGGGCAATACATGCTGATCCACCAGTGACATCCACATCCCATGTAAGAAACATTACATTTTAATTTAATTCAGATTTCGGCATTTGCCTTGGTGGGATTCAAAACCAGGTTAATTAGCAAATTACAATTTCTGAAACTGTGAAGTATACCTTTAAAAAAAAATTTAGAGTACCAATTCTTCTTTTCCAATGAAGGATCAATTTAGCGTGGCCAATTCACCTACCCTGCATTTCTTTTGGGGTTTTGGTGGTGAGAGCCACGCAGACAGTGGGAGAATGTGCAAACTCCACATGGCAGTGACCCGGGGCTGGAATCAAAATCGGGTCCTCGGTGCCGTGAGGCAGCAGTGCTAACCACTGCGCCACCAACCCACCTCTGTGAAATGTGCCTGAAAGATATATTCTCTCTATGGCGTGTTGTGGTTGGCATCTATCAGACATGTTGGGGCGGCATGGTGGCACCGTGGTTCGCACTGCTGCTTCACAGCACCAGGGACCCGGGTTCGACTCAGGTCTTGGGTGACTGTGTGGAGTTTTACATTCCACCCGTGTCTGCGTGATCCGGGTGCTCCAGTTCCTCCCACTGTTCAAAGATGTGCAGATTAAATGGGTTGGCCATGATAAATTGCCCCTTAAGTGCCCAAAGGTTATTTGAGGTTACAGGTGTGGTGATGTGCATTAATGTAAATGCATATAGGCTGGCTAGACACTAGAGGGAGCACCAAAGACATCACACACACACACTCAATCAATAGATCAGTTAGATAGGATACGACCAATGGACATTCACGATACACAAGGAGGTGATACGACCACAGGGGGGCATTACACCAACCCATATATAAAGGACACCACACACATGATCTGCCTCTTTCCAGTGGAGATAATCAGTGAGTACAGACACAGGGTTGATTCAATATTGCACCCACCACATGGATTGCAGCAGCTGGTTAGTCAGTCTGGGTAGCTATAGTAGGATTAGCAGTAGTGTTGAACCCGAGTAATAGAAGTGTAAATAGTTTAATAAACGTGTTGAAGTTATCTCCACGTCTGAACCTTCCTTTGTCAAGTGCACCACAAGGAAGCCGCTTATGTTACACCTACAACATAATAAATCATGATACCAGCAGTGAATTGTTTCAATCCAGATAGCCATACCTCAGCGTACAGTGACAACCAGCAACAATACCCAGGCAAGATGTTAGAGATCCGGGTTCCGCAGCAGCTCCAGTGCCACGGCGATCTCCGCGAAAACTGGCGGGCATTACGGCAAAAGTTTGAAATCTTTCTGGTGGCAGCCGAACTAGAAGACCTGGCCGATTCTGAAAAAACAGAGCTTCTCCTCACCATCGCCGGTGCCAGAGCAGATGAAATCTTTTTTAAAATTCAAGTTCTCCAAGGGGCAAAACAGGAGCGACTTCCAGGCAGTCCTGGACAAATTCGGCAAATACTGTGAGGAAAGCACACTCCAACCAGCAAGAAAAGGTAAGAGAAACGCCAGTACTCACCTCGAGGCCGAGATCCCGGAGCAAAGAATGATTTTGGTCGGCGGCCATCTTTCTAAAGGGTCTGCACTTGCACAGTTGCACGAGAAGCGTGCAGAACGGGAAGGTCCGTTTGCGCATGCGCAAGACGCCGCGCAGGCGCAATCACGAAAATGGCCATCAGTAAAGGAACAGCGATCTGCGCATGCACAATCGATTCCTACGCAGTACGTCACATGCGCCATGACGTCAGAGGCCCCGGACAACGCCCATTTAAAGGGGAAATGTCCCAAATCAAAGAAAAAACCTTTTAAAGCTGTAAAACAACCTTCCTTCACCTGGAATGATAGCACAGTGCCTCAAATTAAAGCAGGAAATGAAATTAACCTCCGAAGAACCCTGCAACAAGTAGTTACCTACGCTCAAACCGATGATTCCGATCTTGAATACTTTGATACCGACCTTTACATTTTCTCTGGACCTCGCGAGCCCAATGCCAGCTCCGACGCAAACAGTGATGATATGGTCCTAGAAGACAACGACTCAGATGAACCTTTCACCTTGGGGGCTACCCCAGTACCAAATCCAATCTGCAACTAGATGTGTTGCACATTGACGACCCCCGTATTGAATCCGATGCAGACGTGGATTCGTTCTTCGGATTTGAGGATCTTCAGCCCAGCAGATATGACATCCCGACTCATGAGCGCAGGATGATGCTGCAGCCTGTAGCCAAGAGACAGGGAGCGGTACAAGCCCACAGAGAGTGGCCTGCTGCCACACAGAGCGTGGTCCACGCACTGCTCAGGGTTCCCGACTCTACGAAAGAAGACATGCAAGACTCCACACCGCAGTCCTTGCATGAACAAGAAGTGACTCCAGTATCACAAGCCTCCACAGCGAGCTCGTGGACAGACTCCACAATTGCAGAAACGCAAGACTCCAGAGCGCAGTCCTTGCACGAACAACAACTGACTCCAGTGTCACAAGCCTCCACAGCGAGCTCGTGGACAGACTCCACGATAGAAGAAACGCAAGACTCCAGAGCGCAGTCCTTTCACACACAAGACGTGACTCCAGTGTCACAAGCCGCCGCAGCGAGCTCGTGGACAGCCTCCACGACAGAAGCACCGCAAGACTCCGACGCGTAGTCCTTGCAGGAGCAAGACCACGAGGGTCTAGCAACCTCCTCTGAGCAACTAGCGGCAGATGATGCAAGTCTGCCATGCTCAAGTAAACAGCAAGAAGACTACGACAGTCTACCACGCTCCAGTGCACAGCAGGACGACCATGACGGTCTATCATGCAACAGTGAAGAACAAAGCGACGATGACAGTCCAAGCCCAAATGAAGGACAACAGCAAGACAATGAGAGTCCACCCACATTGCTTGCACCATCAGATGAAGACTCTGACAATTTACCCAACCCAAGTGAACAACAAGCAGCTACTGAGGATCTATCCACGGTATGTGAGACGAGTGACGACAGCATCCCACTTCCCATGTAAAATGTGCAAAGTGACAGACCTCCGCTAGTGTGTACAGAGGCACTGGACGATCACTGTGAGACCACTGGTGACTCCGGTGACACCACGATACCTCCACCCTCATTTGCTCGAACCTCTCCACAAGTCAATGCACTCCTGCATGTTCCGACTCCAGGCGTGCAGCTTCAAGAAATCTCAGCTGACTCCAGTGAACCTGCTAAGACTCCGGACGGGGAGCATCAACAAACCAACACTGACTTAGTTAAAACAGACCAGACTCCAGATGGGGAGCAACCAAACGTCAACTCTGATTCACGTAAGCCGGACTTTACTCCAGGCAGGGAGTGCCGCAACCTCAGTGATGGCACGCTCAGGGTGACAGCAGATGCCACAACGACAGGAAATGGATCACTTAACAATTACACTGGGTCAGTAATAACAAGCAGCGGCTACAGTCCAAGAGGAACAGACCAATATTCACCACAGCTATATCCACATTTTTTCCACACCAGCAGTGTAGCCAACGACAGCTCATGCTGGACAAACCCAGTATTCAGGCATGCAGCAGCCAGCAGTCTACGCAGCATATTCTCAAACAGGCCAGTACTACGGATTGCCCATTAATGGAATCAAGACCGAAGGAGGACTACCGCAAGCGCAATTTGCACTACAGACTGGATGCCTTAGTTACAGCCCAGGATTTGCTGCACCCCAGCCTGGCCAGATGGCATATCCCTACCAGATGCAAGGTTCTAGTTTCACACCATCACCAGGTATTTATGCGAGCAGCAATTCTGTTTCTAATTCGACAAGCTTCAACGGTTCTCAGCAGGATAACCCTTCCAGCACATCACGTGGCCAGAACCAGTATGTACAGTTTCATCCAACTTCAACATATGGCACATCCATGACATCGAATGATACTCTTGATGGTACCTCTTCGACGTCAACACCTTATCAGCTACAAGATGCCATCCGACAGCACCATCACAAACATCGGAAAAAGAAAAAGACTCCAAATCAGACAGCGAAGTGATTTGACCACTTCTTGGTTCCTGTGGCACAGGGATGTTGATGACGTTCATAATCAAGAGAGACATTTGACCATGATGATTGATGGTTTTTGGACTCACACGAATGATTTGGACTTATTGTTTAATCACTGTTCCCATGACTTGTATATACCTTACCTTATCTACCTGTTCTTTGTTGAATTTTCTCAAAGCGTGCAGAAAATATGTAACATATAAAAAAGGGGGATTTGCGTCAATGTAAATGCATGTAGGCTAGCTAGACACTAGAAGGAGCATCAAAGACATCACACACACACTCAATCAATAGATCAGTTAGATAGGATACGACCAATGGACATTCACAATACACACGGAGGTGACACGACCACAGGGGGGCATTACACCAACCCATATATAAAGGACACCACACACATGATCTGCCTCTTTCCAGTGGAGACAGTCAGTGAGTACAGACACAGGGTTGATTCAATATTACACCCACCACGTGGATTGCAGCAACTGGTTAGTCAGTATGGGTAGCTATAGTAGGATTAGCAGTAGTGCCGAACCCGAGTAATAGAAGTGTAAATAGTTTAATAAACGTGTTGAAGTTATCGCCATGTCTGAACCCTCCTTTGTCAAGTGCACCACAAGGAAGCCGCTTATGTTACACCTACAACATAACAAATCAACAGGGATAGCGCAGAGTGATTGGGCCTAGGTAGGGTGCCCATTCAGAGGGTCAGTGTAGACTCAATGGGCTGAATGGCCATTCTTCTGCACTCTAAGAATTTATGATTCTCAGTCAAATAATACTTGGAACCCATCTTCATCTGTCTAACATACACATTTAATTTTGGACACAGAAATTAATGAGAAAATATTGGGAGTGCATTTTCTCAGTGTTACTCTGCTCCACGGCTGTAGCTTCAGTACATGTTCAGCAGACACCTTGTTTTGGTGCATAAGAAGGGTTTTGCCCTATTTACAACAGGGAATGAGAAGACCCAAGGAAACTTACCACCAATTGCTTCAATTGGAAGAAGGACTACAAGTAGTGTATCAGTACTTAATTACGATCCGAGACCAGACCCCAACAGCGGCTAGGATACTGTGCAGAAACCCCAATATTTTATTTTAATTTTGTGAGGGAAGGATATCTCGCTCCAGGAGTGATTTCACACACACATAGGGATGTGGTATATTAAAACAAACCTTATTACTAACACATAATTAAAATATCTTTAACATTACACAAGAAAATAGCTTCCAATTACTCCTTACTCAATGCTAATCAATACAGTGGCACAATGACCCTTAACTGCTATCTTTATTTCCACTCAAACAACAAAACCATCTCAGCTCTCAATCCACTTTTAAATACAGTTAGCAGACCCAGGTATACTTGCTTAAGAGGTGTTCATTTTCACGGCGTCGAGGTCCCAGGTTCAATCCTGGCTCTGGGTCCCTGTTCGTGTGGAGTTTGCACATCCTCCCCACCTTTGCGTGCGTTTTGTCCCCACAACCCAAAGATGTGCAGGATAGGTGGATTGGCTATGCTAAATTGCCCCTTAATTGGAAAAAAATTATTCGGGTACTCTAAATTTGTTTTTAAAAAAGATGTTCTTTGAAAATGGTTTAAGAGATAGATCTGAATGCTGTCAGAACAATTCAGGATCTCTAGCTGAAGTCTTCAGAAACTGTCTTCATTGTTTGACTTCCAGAATTAACTGCAAACTCCTGTCTGTCTCAACTCACTGTTGAAACTGCCTATCTTGTTCACAAGCAAATCTGCTTCTGGTCTGTCCCCAGTCAAATCTTTAACTAAACTGCAGTAAGAGCAGATGCTTGACTTATGTTCACATCCCAGTCTAAAACTCAACCAAACTTCTTTTCTGAAAAATGCCTGGTTCCTCCAGTTCCTCACATTAATTGTGTAATCTTGCCAAGCTGAAACAAAATGGGGTGAATTCTCCATTTGGGAGACTATGGGCTGCATTCTCTGATTGCCAACGCCGAAATCGCATTCGGCGATTGGCTGGAGAATCCGTTTTGATGCTGAAATCGGTGGGTGGGGGGGCACCTGTTTTTGGATGCTCCACCCCCTCCAAAACGGCATCATCGGTGATTACGCCACACGCCGGTAACTAGTTCAGTGACAATACCACTATGCCACCATTTCTCTGTGTGGGGTTCCTTTAGTTAGGGGATCCCTGGGGGGTCTCCGTATTGCAGGTGTCCCTGGGGGTCTCCCTATTAAAGGGGTCCCTGGGGGTGGTCTCCCTATTGCAGGTGTCTGGCAGGGGGGGGGTCTCCTATTCCAGAGGTCCCTGAGGTGTTTCCCTATTACAGGTGTCACTGGAGGGGTCTCCCTATTACATTGGCACTGGAGTGTCTCCTTTTCCAAATGTCCCTGGGTGGGGGCAATCTCCCCATTACAGGGGTCCCTGAAGGAGTCTCCCTCATAGAGGATCCTGGGGGGGGGGGGATGAATCGGGTCACCCACTGCACGTGGGGGAAGGGGAGAGCACCTACGCAATCTTGGGGAGATTCGGGGCTGATTTACGGTGCGGGTGAGGGTTGGATGGCCGTGGGACTTCGCTATCGGGCCAGCCGCTCAGAATGGTGGCCCGATAGCGGGGTTCCCTCAGGAATCCCTCCTATTCATCGCTATGCATAGATTTGCATGGCAATGAATACGGAATTGCTTCCTGATTTGCTGTCCCAGATGGCCCATAAATCAGTTGTAATTCTCCTCCGGCGGGAGAACATAGGGCTGGATTGTCCGATTTTGAGGCTATGTCCGCAGCATGTGTCTAGTATTACGACCAAATAGTCGGCACTGCCCTGCACCGATGCTCTGCCCGGTGGTGGGTTAGCAGCCACGCCACACCAGGTAAAACCCCCGGCTTTCCCTGCAGATACGGACGGAGAATTGTGGCCGCGCATGCGCACGGCGGCAAACCTGCGACATGGCACCGGCCGCGCGCAGACCTGGCCTGCCAGATAGTGACCCCTGTAACCACCTTGCCACCCCCCACCGGTCCCCCCAGCCCCCGCCAAAGTCCGCCCGGCCAGCAGAACGGCTCCCCCCCTCCCCCGATCGTGGTGGCGCTGGACACGCGAGGTTGACAAAACCTCAGACCAGAAGTGATCCATGCCGTTGGGAAGTCAGCACATCGGGAAAACCAAATCCAACTGGTTCCTTAGATGTCAGCCCAGAATCTTAATAATCTTTATTAGTGTCACAAGTCGGCAGACATTAACTGAAGTGTACTTTCATGCAATCTACTAACTCTCCTGCCACCGTTGTAGTCAGCTGGTTTACCTCCTCATAGTCATAATAGTAGTCGGCAGTGTCAAAATAATAAGTAAATAAATAATCTTTTTATTGTCACAAGTAGGCTTACATTAACATTGCAATGAAGTTACTGTGAAAAGCCGCTCGTCGCCACATTCCGGCACCTGTTCGGGTACACGGGAGAATTCAGAATTCTCAGCCAGTATAGGAATTGAACTCGCGCTGCTGGCCTTGTTCTGCATTACAAACCAGCTGTCTAGCCCACTGAGCTAAACCAGCCCTCTAATCAGTTCCTGCTGTCGTGAAGATGTCTGTTGGGTTATCATGCATGATCAACCACTCTCTAGATTGTTTTACTTGGAACTCATTACAAGCACCGCACTGGTTTTTCATTGCTCATTGCTCATGTTTGGCCAATAGAGAACTCTCTTGCCTTCCCCCTGTACATCTGTCTGTCCATCTATAATAACATAATATTAATAATCTTTATTAGTATCCCAGTAGGTTTACATTAACACTGCAATGAAGTTACTGTGAAACGTCCCGAGTCGCCACATTCCGGCGCCTGTTCGGGTATACAGAGGGAGAATTCAGAATGTCCAATTCACCTAACAAGCACGTCTTTCGGGACTTGTGGGAGGAAACTGGAGCACCCGGAGAAAACCCACGCAGACCCGGGGAGAACTTGCAGACTCCGCCCTGACAGTGATCCAAGCCGGGAATTCAACCCTTGTCCCTGGCACTGTGGTGCAACAGTGCTAATCACTGTGCTAATATGCCGCCCTCTGTGCTAAGTAATTCTGCTGGTGTGACACCCATAGTGGCAGGGGGGTTGTATTATAAGGAAAAAGGAAGTTGGCTACCCTAAGACGTAATGGTCTGTTGGATTGCTTATTTATAGCTGCCTTGAATATTTGCACAGCTCTCTTCAATAACCCATTTAAGGTAGGTTGAGGGGGGCTGTTATGGTATGACAAATGCCATTTGTTCTGAGGTGCTAAAAGCCCTCAGCGGTGAATGGAGTGTCATTGTCAGACACTATTACTTCTGGCAGGCCAAACACCTGCAAAAGGCTTCTATGTGGACACTGAAGTCCTCGTTCCCTTTTCTTGAACCTCCAACCACTTTGAATGGGCGTCAATCAAAACAAGAAACATCTTGCCCAAGAAGGTACCAGTGTAATTTACATGTACCCCTTATCCATGGGCGTTCAGGCCACTCCTAACGGTGAAGGTTGACTGTAGGGGGCAATGTTTGCCGTGTCTGGCAATGGTTTAACTTGCGCACCAAGTGTTCAATGTCATTGTGTAAGCCAGGCCATCAGATGTAGCTTCAAGTGAACGTTTTCATTTTTGTCTGGCCCTGATAGCATTATGCAACTCTTACAACAATAGCTCTTGGGCTGGAGGTGGTCCCACCACTCCCCAGAGTATGACTCCATCCTCACAACTGAGTTTCTCCTTACGAGTAAGGTAAGGTCATAATTGGACAGATTTATCGTGGTGCCACCTGGTTAAGAACATGCTTTTCACTTTGGACAGGACTGGGTCCCATCATGTCCAATTCTTTATGTGGCCGACGAAACTGGCAGGGTGACCAAAAGGTTCACTGCGAAGACGATTTCTTAAGGTACCCACAGGGGTGCCAAGTTCTTTGGAAGTGGGAGCCGACTCAGTGCACCAGCATTCAAAATCTGTGTACCTGGCTTATGTTGAAAGATGTAGTCATTGGCCACCAGCAACAAGACCCACCATTCTACCCTGGCAGAGCAATTGGTGGTACCAGCTTATCTTCATGAAGGAGCCCCAGCAGGAGTTTTTGGTCCATTATTATTGTGAACCGTCACCCGTAAACATACTGGTGAAATTTCTTAACTCCACAGATTGCGGCAAGGCCTTCCTTCTCAATTTGTGAGTATTTATGCTCAGCATCAGAAAGCGTTCTTGAGGTGAAGGCAATTCATTTCTCTGAGCCATCCTCCATTGTATGGGAGAGAACTGCCCTATCCCATTACGGCAATGCATCGCAGGTCAGAATGATGGGCTTTCTCGGTCAAAGTGAACCAATAGGCTTGATGACTGTAAGATCTGCTTTAACGTATTGGAAGGCTTGCTCCTGTGGTTCCTTCTGATGCCAATCCTGGTGTTTTCATAAGAGCAAGTGTGGTGGCGTTAATGTCGTTGCTAGGTTGGTAGTAAAGTAACCATAAAAGTTTAGTATCCTTAAAAAGGACTTTAATTCTGCCATATTCTTAGGTGCTAGGACTGGTTTTATGGCTCTCACTTTGTCTTGAAGTGGGTGCAGGCCTTTTGAGTCTACTTTGAACACTTGGTAAGTGACCACACTAGCTTGGAAAGTGCGCTTCTTATGTTTCAGTCAGATTCTGGCACCTCTGAATCCCTTCAATGCCTCTACTAAGCTTGCCAGGTGCTCCTCATGTGATGTTCCTGTTACTAGGATATCATCCAGGTAGACCACAACCTTTGGGATGCCCTGGAGGAGATTCTTCATTGTGCGCTGGAATATCGCACAGGCCAAGGAGATGCCAAAAGGTAATCCGATGTATTGAAAGAGACCTTTATGCGTGTTAATTGTCGTAAACTTTTGGGAATCTTCATCCAGTTCTAGCTCTAAGTATGCATAGATCCCTGAAAGTTGCCACCCAGGTTGATAGGGTGGTGAAGAAGGCCTATGGAGTGTTGGCCTTTATTGGTAGAGGGATTGAGTTCCGGAGTCAGGAGGTCATGTTGCAGCTGTACAGAACTCTGGTACGGCCGCATTTGGAGTATTGCGTGCAGTTCTGGTCACCGCATTATAGGAAGGACGTGGAGGCTTTGGAGCGGGTGCAGAGGAGATTTACCAGGATGTTGCCTGGTATGGAGGGAAAATCTTATGAGGAAAGGCTGATGGACTTGAGGTTGTTTTCGTTGGAGAGAAGAAGGTTAAGAGGAGACTTAATAGAGGCATACAAAATGATCAGGGGGTTGGATAGGGTGGACAGTGAGAGCCTTCTCCCGCGGATGGAAATGGCTGGCACGAGGGGACATAACTTTAAACTGAGGGGTAATAGATATAGGACAGAGGTCAGAGGTAGGTTCTTTACGCAAAGAGTAGTGAGGCCGTGGAATGCCCTACCTGCTACAGTAGTGAACTCGCCAACATTGAGGGCATTTAAAAGTTTATTGGATAAACATATGGATGATAATGGTATAGTGTAGGTTAGATGGCTTTTTTTTCGGTGCAACATCGTGGGCCGAAGGGCCTGTACTGCGCTGTATTGTTCTATGTTCTATGTTCTATGTTCTATGACTGAGGTTGAGTTTGGTGTATGTGAGGTCTCCCGCCAGCTTCGCAGAAAGGTTTTCAATTTGTGGAATTGGGTATTTATCTACTTGGGCTGCCTGGTTGATTGCAAGTTTGTAGTCCCTGCATATCCTAACTGAGCAGTCCAGCTTTAATACAGGGACAATGGGGACTGCCCATTCTTAAAACTGCATGGGTCTGATAATTCCCAGCTCTTCCAGACGTTTAAGTTCGGCTACTTTTTGGTGCAAGGCGGATGGGATCGGTCTCATTCTGACAAACTTTGGTGTTGAGTATGGGTTGACATAAATCTTGGCCTTTACTCCCTTTATATGAACCAACTCATTCTGGAACACGTCCTTATATAAGGCTTCCTGAAAGACGCTGTCCAAGATTTTTTTAAAATTCTAACCAGTTCAACTTAATTTGGCGTAACCAGTCCCACCTCATAAGGCTTGGTCGTTCGACTGGGCATCTTGTTGCTGATATGATACTGGAGTCACGGTTGTCCCCAAAGTTTCAGGGTCTACCCTGTATATGTCGCTAAATTGGCTGTTGTCTCACTCAAGTTCAAAGGCTGCCACCTTAGGAGCCCCATCTGCATTTTGCCCCTCAACAATATTATTGATAGTTGTGCAGTCAATTTCCACATGTACACCAATACCCTCAGTTCTACCTCCCCAACAACTCTTTAGACCACTCTGCTGTCTCTAGACTGTCAGGTGACTGTTCCAATGTCCAGTCTTGGTTAAGTCATAATGTACTCCATCTGGACACTGCATATCAAAGGCCACTGCTTAGTCTCCACCAGTAACTTCATACCCTTGACACCTATGCGACTCTCATCGGCCAATGAACCAGGTTGATGCAGACTGTATATTGCATCTATCCCCTATTCAGCTCCAAGCTGAATTTCTGATCCCATAGTAAAGACTCCAAAAATGTTATGACAGGTTCATGCCTGTCGTTTCCTATCTGGTAAGTTCCTCATTTCAAAATTTTCTAGCAGAAAGAGATGCCAAGGAGACCGAGGTAAGCCATATCAAGTCACCACAACCTGCCCACCTCCTGGCCATTATTACTTCCAGTTCAGCAGCCAGAATATATTTCACTGACTTTACCAACATATTATGTTTTAAATATCTTATCTTGGTAAGCGTTTCCTCGGAATAGAGATCAAACTTGGAATAATTATACTGTGGTTGACGTGGTTGCCCACAGCACAAAACCGCAACTGAAACATTCTAATAAAAAAAAGCTACAAAGTGAAATCTGCAGTGCTGGAGAGCTCTGTGTGCAAACTGAGCCAATATGCACTCATGCCAAATTAATGACGAAATGACCAAAACGAAGCAGAATCAAATTGTCAGTCAGCGAATGTATTACAAACCTGTGAGTCTTGGCATATTGGTCCATCAATATGCAGATGTATCTGTCCATGACACTATTGGTAGAAGTGATCACTGCACAGTCCTTGAGATAAAGTCCTGTCTTCAAATTGACGATACTCTCCATCGTGCTAAATGGGATAGATTTCGAACAGAATAGCAATTCTTAAGTCTGGGCATCCATGCTATGGGCCATCAGCAGCAACAGAATTGTACTGAACCACAATGTGTGACCTCATGGCCAGGCATATCCCTCACTCTACCATTACCACCAAGCCAAGGGATCAATCTTGGTTCAATGAAGAGTGCAGGAGAGCATGCCTGGAGCAAAACCAGGCATACCGAAAAATGAGATGTCAAACTGGTGAAGCTACAACACAAGACTACTTGTGTGCTAAATGGCATAAGCAGCAAGTAATAGACCGAGCTCAGCAATTTAACAATGAATGCACTTTAGCTGCAGCCCTGCCACATCTAGCTGTGAATGGTGGTGGACAATTAAACAACTCACTGGAGAAGGAGGCTCCTCCACAAATGATTGAGAAACCCAGCACAAATGTGCAAAAGACAGGCTGTGGCATTTGCAACAATCTTCAGCCAGAAGTGCTGAGTGGATGATCGATCTCTGTCCCCTCCGGAGGTCCCCAGTTGTCAGTCTTCAGCCAATACGTTCGCTCCATGTGATATCAGGAAACGGCTGAAGGCACCAGACACTGCAAAGGCTATAGGCCCTGACTATTCTGGAAATAACACTGAAGACTTATGCTCCAGAACTTGCCGCACCTCTAGCCAAACTTCCAGTACAGCTACAACACTGGCATCTACCCTGGCAATGTGGAAATTCCCCAAAATTGTACTGAGCTGACACAAGGAACAGGACAAATTCAAGCAGCCAATTACTGCCCTATCGGTCTACTCTCCATCAGCAAAGTGATGGAAGGAGTCATCCACAGTGCTATCAAGCAGCAATTACTCAGCAATAACCTGCTCACGGATGCTCAGTTTGGGTTCTGCCAGGGTCACTCAACTCCTAATCTCATTACAGCCTTTGTTCAAACATGGACAAAAGAGCTGAATGCCAGAGGTGAGGTGAGAGTGATGAGGTCAAGGGCAGTCCTTACTTGGAGGAAGCACTGAGGGCGGCAAGGGTGCAGCATTTGACCGAGTATGGCATCAAGGAGCCCTAGCTAAACTGGAGTCAATGGGAATCAGGGGGAAAACACCCTGCTGGTTGGAGTCACAAAGGAAGATGGTTGTGGTGGTTGCAGGTCAATCATCTCAGCTCCAGGACATCACTGCAGGCGTTCCTCAGGGTAGTGTCCTAGGCTCAACCATCTTCAGCTGCTTCGTCAATAACCTCCCTTCCATCATAAGCTGAGAAGTGGGCATGTTCGCAAATGACTGCACAATGTTCAGCACCATTCGTGACTCTTCGGATAATTAATCAGTCCATGTCCAAATGTAGCAAGACCTGGACAATATCCAAGCAGCACGGTAGCACAGTTAGCACTGTTGCTTCACGGCTCCAGGGTCCCAGGTTCTATTCCCGGCTTGGGTCATTGTCTGTGTGGAGTCTGCACATTCTCCCCGTGTCTGCGTGGGTTTCCTCCGGGTGCTCCGGTTTCTTCCCACGGTCCAAAGATGTGCAGGTTAGGTGGACTGGCCATGCTAAATTGCTGACAAAGCTTTGACAAAGGGTCATCTGGACTCAAAACGTTAGCTCTTTTCTCTCCCTACAGATGCTGAAATTTTCCAGCATTTTCTTTTTGGTTGCACTCATCCCCTCATTTTTTTTTCACTTTTGTAATGATTGTTTCAGCCACCTGATGACGGCCATAGTCTACAGGAGAAAGCTCACAAACAACGGCGGGGAAATTGAATCTGAATGTGGCACATTTCACAGTTCCCTAAATCAGAGTGATGTGGTTTCAACACTCAGAACTCATGTTCATCAATAGCTTTTATTTAAACCTTCCCTAACCATGAGATGCACAGTGGGAATAAAATTGGATGCCCCTCCCCGCCCCCACCACCACCACCACCACCACCCCCACCATTTATTATGCACAATCTGACCATCTAATGCTCAAAAATTGAATTTGAGATTTGCATGCATACTTCCAAGGAAATGTGTGCAGGACACCATCTTGGTAAAAGAGTTTGTATTTGTGCACCTATCGACCCCACGCAATATGCAGAGCAGACAGATCAAATTTGTATGCAATGTTGCTTTGGAACACGTAGAACTTCCAATTTCCAAATGCACACTCCAGCCACCACCTTGTCTTCATTTTAAACAGCTGAACGCAGATTCATTAGAATGAAGGACTCTTTCCCCAAACAACCCCTGTGCCTATCAGTGTCAATTTAAAGGATCAAGAGTTATTTTCACATTAGTTGCTGGATCATTCCTTCTGGAATTGTACATTGTGCAATTGTACATGTTTTGGAACTTTCCTATATTTGGCTGAAGTTTGGATAATCTGTACTGAGTGTTCTGGCTCATGCTGAAATATTTATCTGTTCAGTTAAAATCTTATACTGAAATAAGTAGTATTGTGGATAGCACAAATGCTTCACAGCTCCAGGGTCCCAGGTTCGATTCCGGCTTGGGCCACTGTCTGTGCGGAGTCTGCACATCCTCCCCGTGTGTGCGTGGGTTTCCTCCGGGTGCTCCGGTTTCCTCCCACAGTCCAAAGATGTGCGGGTTAGGTGGATTGGCCATGCTAAATTGCCCATAGTGTCCAAAATTGCCCTTAGTGTTGGGTTGGGTTACTGGGTTATGGGGATAGGGTGGAGGTGTGGACCTTGGGTAGGGTGCTCTTTCCAAGAGCCGGTGCAGACTTGATGGGCCGAATGGCCTCCTTCTGCACTGTAAATTCTATGAAGTGGTTTCAATTCATGGGTGAGTGATAGGGCTTCCTCTGGGAACTGAATGTGACTGACTGGGAGAATGAAGCAGAGAAAGGCAAGGTGCTAGATGGGTGAGGAGGGACTGATGGCTTCTCAGCCCTCAGTATAGACAGTGGCAATGTCACTGGACTCATCATCCAGAGGCCCAGGTTAATGCTCTGAAGCATAGTTAAAAATAAGAGGTCTCCCTTTTAAGACAGAGATGAGCAGAAATGTTTTTCCCAAAAGGTCATTGGTGTGTGGAATTCTCTTGCCCAGAAAGTAATGAAGGCTGGGTGATAAAACCCACACGACAACTACAGGGACAGGCCAATTAGCCTTGTGGGATACAAAATTCCCAGATGAGAGGTGGGACCCGTATCAATGGAGTAATGGACTCTTACATAAAAGCAGGCCTGGATGGGTTCCAACATAGAGAAACCTGGCTGGGACCTGTGCGTTATGTACTTTATGTTCTCAAACCGGACTCTTCTGTGACCATAAAATTGGGGACGAGGATAAAAGTGGAACTACAATTGCCGCTGCTCCCGGTCGAAAGCATGGCCATCTCCTCCTGCTCTACTGGTTTCTGGTTTGCACCATGTCCAATATGACGTTCTTTGGGCAGAGTTGATATGTTCGACACCAGCATGGAAGATTGGACGTAATACACAGAGTGTATGTGGTATTTCTTCAGGAATAATACCAGAAGTGGTGATGAGCAGCGGATGGTGATACGGTTGACTGACTGTGGGGCCCCCACCCTCAGCATAATAAAGAGCCTGATGTGCCCCGCAGCCCCGGACTCACCGATTGGGCAGCACCAGTAGTCCCTGTGCTGAAAGCGGACAAGACTGCTCGACTTTGCGGCGATTATAAGTTAACCGTGAATAAGTTATCCCGATTGGATAATTTATCCGAGGCCGCGGATTGAAGACTTGTATGCCAAATTGGCTGGAGGTCATTGGTTTACAAAACTTGACATGAGTCGTGCACATCTCCAACTAGTACTGGACCCCGAATCCCAGCAATATATAACTATAAATACGCACAGGGGCCTCTGTGAGTGTATACGATTACCATTTGCAGTGTCATCTGCTTGCGCCATCTTCCAACTCATCAAGGGAAACATTCTGAGGGGGCTGTCAAGGATGGCAGTTTACTTGGACGACATCTTGATCACGGGAGCCAAGGAGTGCGAGCATTAGAGCAACCTAAAGAAGGTCCTCCGCCGATTGTCAGAGATGGGCATCTGCCTAAAAAAGAAAAAGTATGGCTTCCATGCTAGAGAGACCGTCCACTTAGGATACTATTATGGGCCAGGGTTTAGAGAACACCAAAGTATATCACGGAGTTCATCTGATCCACAACTTTTAATAGATTTTGGTTATGGGGAGCATAAGGGCCCATTTTACAGGTGTGATGCAACAGGGATCTAAAGTAATTTTAAACAAAAACAATGTTTATTCTATGAATCCAGTTAACATTTTATAATCGCACAGAAAACATCTGATCAACTACCAACACTGATACCCCCCCCCCCCCCACCCCCACCCCCAAAGATACAATACTCTATCGGTAACCCTTAGTAACTTTCCCAACAACATCCATAAGTCAAATACCCTTTTTAACAGAGACAGTAGGTTTGCATTCCTTACAGAAACAGGTATTACTTTGAAATCATCAAGTGATCTAGAGACATTCTTTAGCATGCAGAGAAAAATACCAAAATATACCTCCTTGATTTGAATGCAGCTCCCCAATTGAAAACAAAACTAAAACTCAGAGCCAAAAACAGCTCCAGCTCAAAAAAGTAAAAAGCAGAGCCAGAGCCCAGCTCCACCCACACACTGACATCACTGCAGCCACTTGAGAAGACAAACATTTCTTAAAGTGACATTTCCATGGCAGTACCATGTAGAATGGGACAGCCTGCATCAGGTGGAAAAGAAGGTGTGAGCAATTCGCCAAGCCTCCACTTCGGATAATACAACCCAACTGCACTCTTTTCTGGGGCTCGTGACTTATTATGGGAAGTTCATCCCAGGCCTCGCGACGGTACTCGCTCCGATGCATATCCTGCTAAAAGAAAATAGGGCCTGGATTCTCCGCCGCGCAATGCCAGCAATGCGGATTGTGGTCAGGCGAAGAATCGGGTGTCTGTTTGAAATCGAGGTTAACACTGGGCGGCAAACAGACTACTATGCTCTGGCCCCCCCAACTGGAGGGGGGATTGGATTTCTCACTACCTTCCAGGGGGAGGATCTTAATGAATGCAAATGGGGATCCGTTTGCATTCATTTCGATGGCCTGGCACCATAGTCTCTAGGCCCTCACAATTCTTCAGTCCTCTGGGCCGGGAATCATGTGGGAGCGGATCACGACAGGTATCACCAAATGTGAACCTGATGTGATGGACTCGCGGTGGACGTAACTCCTTATGGGCTATCCTTCTCTCCCTCCACAATGCACCCCTCCCCTACCAGACCCCATCCAACCGTGCCCCCCCCCCCCCACCAGAGACCTCATAAAATGGGAGAACCTCCCAGGGACTCCCTACATCGAGAGGCTACCCCCAGGGACCCCCTAATTAAAGAAACCTCCCACAGTCATCCCATAACTCAAGGAATCCCCACAGGTTTAGTTAGGGGATCCCTGTAGGGGGTCTCGCTATTTCAGGAGTTCTGTCGAGTCTCTCCCTATTTTAAAGGACCCTGTCACAGATCTCCCTCTTTAGGGGGTCCCTGCGGAGTGTCTCTCTATTTAGAGGGTACCTGTAGAGGATTTTCCCTATTTACGGTGTCCATGTTGGGTGTCTCTTTAGTTAGGGGTCCTTACGGGGGGGGTCAACAGATTTTGGGGTTCCCTGCGGGGGGCTGAGGGGACAGGCACTCTGTACTTGGGGGAAGGTATGCGGGGGAAGGGTAGGGATAACCCCAGTGGGCCGGGTTCCTGACCGCGCAGTTGACGTGTGGTCTCAGCAGTCGGAAACCAGGTGTGGCGGCCGCGGACTGTGTCCAGCGTCGCCACAGTCGGCCGGGAGCTGTGCTGCTTGCCAATGGGGGGACTTCCATGAAGGCTGGGGGGACTGGTGGGGGGGTAGCCAGGGGTTGTCCTGTGGGACAGTATTTGGCAGGTCGGGTCCGCGCATGGTCGGTGCCACGTTTTACGGTATGACTGCTGCAGGTCATCGGCGTGCGCATGCACGGCCATGGACGTGGCCATTCTCCGGCCGTTTTGGCGCGGGAGCCGGGAGTTTCACCCGGCACGGCTGCTAGCCCCTCGCCAGTCCAGGAATCGGTGGGTGTTCAGCCCCCATTTTGGCGTTGTAAAACGCCACAGATCCCACGCCGGCGTCGGCACTTATCCGCGAAATCGAAGTCTCCAAAACAGAGAATCTCGCCCAGGAGTGGCAATGGAAAGCAACTCTGGCAGAGACATTTGCTCGGGTAAAGCGGTGATTGACATTGGCTGGCCTGTTGGCGCAGTACAATCCTGCTAAACCGCCAGTGGTCACATGTGATATCTCCCCGTGCAACTTTGGCGGCGCATTGTCACATCACATGGATGATGGGAAGGAATGATCGATCGCATTGGCATCCAGGACATCGGCCGCGGTGGAGCGAAACTATTTGTTGATTGAAAAAAAAGGGCTGGCCGTGGTATTTGCGGTCAGTAGGTTCCATCAGTAGGTGTACGGACATCGTTTTGCTATCCTGACAGACCATAAGCCATTATTGGGTCTCGTTAAAGAAGACAAGGCGATCCCGCCGATCGCATCCACCAGGGTCCAGAAATGGACTCTATTACTGGCAGCGTACAAGTATATATTTGAACCACAGCCAGGCACACATATTGTGAACACCGACGCGTTGAGTAGGCTCCCGCTGCCAACACACCCACAATCTCGCGCTAAGGCCGACAAAGTCGTCGCTGCCTTAAATTTCTACTGTGGGCCAAATCTGCGAGTGGACACAGACTGAATCCTTGTTGTCGAAGGTTCGCTACATCGTGTTATACAAAGGTCAGCACTAGAGGTTCCCCAAGGAATTAAAGGCCTTCTCGACCAAGATATCGGAGTTCAGCGTCGAGGACGGCATCCTCCAGTGGGGGACCCTCGCCAGGTCCAGGACCCGTACTACGAGATCTGCACAACGGGCATCCCGGGGTTTCGAAGATGAAAATGCTCTCCCATAGTTACATCTGGTGGCCAGGCCAAGATGGGGACATAGAGTGACTGGCTCAACTGCGCAATGTCTGCCAGAGGCGACAGAAGCTTCCGCACGCTGCGCCTCTTCAACAGTGGGAATGGCCAGGCTGGCCTTGGATGCAGCTCCATGCCAACTTTGCCAGCCCCTTCCTGCGATCCATGTTTCTGATCTTCATCGATGCTCATTCAAAGTGGCTCAAGGTCCATAAAATGGCGTGCACTACATCGAGGGCAACGATCGAGAAACTTCAGCTCTCGTTCAGTACACATAGCATTCCACAGGTGCTGGTCACAGATAACGGCACAGCTTTACCAGAGAGGAGTTCGGGAGTTTTATGAAGGTCAACAGGTGCGGCATATCCCCCCCCACCCCGGCCCCGTCCCACCCAGCCTCAAAATGACTGGCCGAAAGGGTGGTGCAAACTTTAAAACAAGTCCTAAAAAAAGCAGGCCTCAGGGTCCATAGAAACATGGCTGGCTAGCTTTATGGTTTGCTACCGCACCACCCCACATGTCGTGACCGGTGCAGCACCGGTAGAACTTTTGATGGGCATGGACACACCTCAGCCTTGTGTTCCCAGATAGTGGCGGAAAAGTGCAGTCAGGAGAAACAGGTGTGCAGTCTAGATATTTCGGGCCAGGTGACGCCGTTAATATTCAGAACTTCGTTGACGGGGAGGGTAACTCGGCAGGCCGGACCTGTTTCATACCAAGTCCAAGCACAAGACCGAACAATGAAGTAACATGTGGACCACTTCAGGGGCAGGAGACCAGCATTATTCCTGGGGAGGGCCATATGCAGAGATGGCAGAAGCCGTCAACTCTGACTCTGCAACATGGTAGCATAGTGATTAGTACTGTGGCTTCACAGCTCCAGGGTCCCAGGTTCGATTCCCCGCTGGGTCACTGTCTGTGTGGTGTCTGCACGTTCTCCCCGTGTGTGCATGGGTTTCCTCCGGATGCTCCAGTTTCCTCCCACAGATCAAAGATGTGCAGGTTAGGTGGATTGGCCATTCTAAATTGCCCTTAGTGTCCAAAAACTGGTTTGGTGGGTTACGAGGATAAAGGGGATAGGATGGAGGCGTGGGGCTTAAGTAGGGTGCTCTTTCCAAGGACCGGTGCAGACTCGATGGGCTGAATGGCCTCCTTCTGCAGTGTAAATTCTATATGAACGCCAGGCATCGAAAGTTTCAGACGATGAACACACTGGAGAACAGTTGCCAGTGGTGATGCTTCCCAGGCGATCGGCACGGAAACGGCATTCCCCGACGTGGTACATAGATCATAGAACAGTACAGCACAGAACAGGCCCTTCGGCCCTCGATGTTGTGCCGAGCATTGTCCGAAACCAAGATCAAGCTATCTCACTCCCTGTCATTCTGGTGCGCTCCAAGCCCTCTGAATCAGCCCCACAGATGCAGGAAGCACTGCAGCAGGCAAATAGAAGCAGGCACTCTCCTGCTCCACCTTCCTCGGAAGATTCTTCAGACTTTGGGGAGGAGGGATGTTGTAACCTCCATGAGACCTATGGGGACTTGCTAATTAACCTCCCCGTGAACCTCGTGGAATATGAGCTTCCACAAAGAGAGGCAGGGCCCATATAAACAGCAGAATAATAGACTAACATAAAAGCCGACCCGGATGGGAACCGGCTTAGAGAAGTCCCGGCTGGGACCTGTGTGTTATGTGTATATAGTTGCTTCAAACAATAAATCGTTTTCCTTTATGTTCTCAAGCCTGACTCCTCTGTGATCATAAAACTGGGTCTTTGAATTTATTTAAGGCAACGTTGGACAGATATTGTGTTGGACAAGGGAGTCAATGATTATGGGGTCAGACAAGAAAGTGGAGCTGATACCACAACCAGATCATACATGATCTCCTTGAATGGTGGAGCAACCTCGAAGGGCCAAGTGGCCTATTCCTACCCCTGCTCCTGTGTTCCTGAACTCCAGTGAAAATTATCAATGCAAGGGATTCACTTCACAGAAGAATTCAGGACTGAGATCTGCAACTCCTGCAAGGACAGCATTGTGGCTGCCCTAGCTCTTAACCTTTAAACCTCTGGCTTCTCCCAGGTTGTTAGCAGAAATATCAGCTACATCTAACAGTTTGCAGTGCGTAGCTGGGTAAAGGATGTTACTGAGTTTGTTTATGCACAGAGGAACAATTTAATCTAATTTCCTTTTGCTAGAGACAAGCGGGTGGAGTGAGCCCAAGGATTTGCACAATTACAGGCCTCCCCATGGTGCATGGGGGCATTGACTGCTGACATATTCACCTTGCATGTGTCTCATGTCAACTTGGCCATTTCATGAACTAAAGGAATTTCAGCTCCTCAACGTGCAGTTGATGTGCTGCCATAGGAGGTGCATCATACAACTCAATGCCCTAAAGCTAGAAGTAATCATGTATCCTTAATTCTTTGGAAATTCTATGCGTCACCTGATTCGACCAGATTGGCAAGTCAAACACTGGCTATTGGGTGACCAGGTTTATCTGCTCATGAAATGGCCCATGATTGTGATCTAGAATCTATGCACACATGCACAGCAGGCCTAAATGAGAGCCATGTGGCTAGACGGAACATTATGATTATAGAGCATACCCTCAGCATCCTCATTCAACTGCAGTACTCAGTTGAGAGGATACTAGCATTTGTGGGACTATGGTGTATGCAGCACAACCTCATCATTGTGAACGATCAGGCCTTGGCATCGCCTCAGGTGAGAAGCTGAGGAATAGGAGCATGAAGAAAAGAAGGACGAAGATGAAGTGGAGGAGGAGTAAGTACAACAGAAATTGTAGGAATAGGGAGAGAAAGAGAGGTTACATTGGTGCCAGATGTACATGTGAAATAATTCATCGGCAATACTAGTAAAACAACACCTCTTCTTTCACCAATAGTTTAACACTCCTTACTAAACTAACCACCCTGTACACTCCCTTAGTCCTCATCTTCTGTGTGCCCTTACCTTTCCTGATCCAGCCATAGGGGTGCTTTCCCAGTGGCTGCAGGGTGGATAGTTTCTATGGTGGAATGTTTCTGGCCTTTAATTGACGAACGTCATATCCAGTAAAAGGCATGCCATATTTGTACGAATGGGATATGGCGCTCGATTCATCGATCGACAGTTCCAACGTGCCAAAGCAAACAAATGCACCGAACTCCTCAGAAGACAAACACGGGACACAACTTACAGAGTACCCTTCGTCATCCAGTACTTCCCGGAGCGGAGAAACTACGTCATCTTCTTCGCAGCCTTCAACACGTCATTGAAGAAGATGAACATCTTGCTAAGATAATCCCCACACCCCCGCTACTTGCCTTCAAACAACCGCGCAACCTCAAACAAACCATTGTTTGCAGCAAACTACCCAGCCTTCAGAACAGTGACCACGACACCACACAACCCTGCCATGGCAATCTCTGCAAGACCTGCCAGATCATCGGCATGGGTACCACCAGTACACGTGAGAATACCACCCACCAGGTACGCGGTACATACTCGTGCGACTCAGCCAACGTTATCTACTTCATACACTGCAGGAAAGGTTGTCCCGAAGCGTGGTACATTGGCGAGACCATGCAGACGCTGCGACAACAGATGATCAGACATTGCGCGACAATCACCAGGCAGGAATCTTCCCTTCCAGTCGGGGAACACTTCAGCAGTCAAGAACATTCAGCCTCTGATCTCCGGGTAAGCATTCTCCAAGGCGGCCTTCAGGACACAGGACAACACAAAATCTTATAGCCAAGTTCCGCACACATGAGTACGGCCTCAACCGGGACCTTGGATTCATGTCGCATTGCATTCATCCCCCACCATCTGGCCTGGGCTTGCGAAGTCCTACCAACTGTCCTGGCTTGAGACAATTCACACCTCTTTAACCTGGGGTTACCCCAAACTTTGGATCTGGAAAGACTTAATTACTTGTAATGCTCGCATTCAAAGCATTGTCTTGCATTTTTGACTTTGTCTATATATATGTTTCTGGAACATACCTCTTCATTCACCTGAGGAAGGAGCTGTGCTCCGAAAGCTAGTGATTTGAAACAAACCTGTTGGACTTTAACCTGGTGTTGTAAGACTTCTTACTGTGCCCACCCCAGTCCAACGCCTTCATCTCCACATCATTTTCATAACTGTAAACCTGGACTCTGCTCATATGGAAGTTTCTGGAACTGCCTTGATTTGTTTAAAAATGGACAGTGATGAACTGTTAAGATGGGTGCCAAGGGGATCAGGTGACCTTAGCAACCTCAACCAAGACTATCAAGCTTACCGAATTTTCCAAATTGAATCATTCTGGGTGGAAGTCTCCCACTTGAATAGACATGCCTAGACAATACTCCTTTATGGAATTCATGCCTGCCATTGCTTGAAGCTTACTCCAACACTGTGGAGTTCTAGGTTCCATGGCTTGGATTTTCACAACGGCAGAGAGCCTCTCCATCATGGCGAAAATCCAGGGAATGGCGGTAATTTCTAAGTCACACCCTCGAACCCTGCATTTCCTATCTTAACAGGGATGGGACTGGAGCTGGGCCAGGGCTCATGCTTGTGCGATTCTCAGAGTCAGCTGGTTATTGAAATCACCAGCTGCTTCCACTGAAGGGAGATTTTGGAAGAACAGGAGTGCAGAATCTGGAGTGTGAAGGTTAGGCCTGAAGTTGGCAGATACATTTGGATGGTAAGGGGACCCCTTTGGAGAGGTACGGTAGTCCTTTGGATAATTTTCCAGGAACACCTTTGGGATTATTAAGAGTGGACATGATTATGCACTTTTTAACGCACAAGCTCATTGGAACTGTCAAGCTGTTGAAGAATTGTCCAGCTGTCAAAGAGTTGTCCAGTTGTTCAGGAACCGCCCAACTTTCAAGGAAGTGTTAAAGAACTGTCCAGCTGTCAAGTAACTCCTCAGCTGTCAAGGGACTATTAAAGAACTGTAAAGTTGTCCAGAAAATGTCAAACCTATTAAAGCTGTCCACAAAGGATCAAACCTTTCAGAGCTGTTAAAGTCGTCCAGGAAGTGTGAAAGCTGTCCAGGATATGTCATTTTCAAGCTGTCAAAGATGCCCAGGAAATGTTAAGATTGTCAAAAACGTGTCAAAGCCATCAAGGAATTGTCCAAGGATACTAGGTGCATTAGCCTGGAAGTTTAAGGGCAAAGGATGCGGGGGGGGGGAATAGTTTGCCATGAGTTGGCGCTAGGTTGACATCAGGATGTGAGAAGCAATGGAGCTGGGTGGAATGGCACTAAGTTGGCATAGGGGTTTGGCAGCAATGGATGTGGGTAGAGGGGAACTAAGTTTGCATGTGGGTGTAAGGATCCTTGGGGGATAGATGGGAACATAGGTTGGTATGGATGGGGCATAGGGACTGTGTGGGGGAAGGGGGAGGACCAGAGGGATGTTTTTTGTTCCATTATTATTTTTATTTGTTTAAACACAGTGCCACAGAACAGAGGCATGCCTAGTTTCTAGTTCATCTCCGCACCCTTCAGGTTTATGACGCAATAAAGGAAAGCTGATGAAACCAGTTATATAGAAATTAAGACCGAGATTCTCCGCCGGCAGGATTCTCCGTTATGCCGGTGCCCGGGGGTTTCCCGACGGCGTGGGGCTGCCCCACAATGGGAAATCCCATTGACCGGCTGGCGAAACAGAGAACCTCGCCAGCCTGTCAGGGCAGAAATGTGGCACGGCGGGGCGGAGAATCCCGGCCAACGTGTGAAAGACCACTGTCTATCTTCTATATATCGATGACTGTTAACCCTGTGACTGAAATTGGTCCTCTAAAACTGAAATCCTTTTATCCCAAAACTTAGAAAAGACCTGGGTCAGTCTGCAGAACAACACCAACAAGGCAATTGAGTCGAGGAGGAACTACTTCTCGCAGAGAGTGGTGAATTTGTGGAACATGCTGCCCGCCCCATAGTGGGGTGGAGTCTAAATCATTAAATGGTTTCAAGAAGGAGATAGATATATTTCTGATTTTAAAAAACGGGTAAAAGGGATATGGGGAACAGGCAGGGGTGGATCTGAAACCAGGAAGAGATCATCCACGATCTGATTGAATGGCAGAGCAGGCTCGAAGGGCTGAATTGCCTACTTCTGCTCCTAATCCCTATGTTCCGAACAGCTGCAGAGAAAGGCTTTACCACCTTTAGCTTAATAAAATCAAGAGGCTTAAATGTTTTCTTAATAATCCTCCCAGCTTGATTTCTCAGTTTCAAGTTCACCCATTAGGAAATTGGATCTCGTGACTGATGCAACAGGCACAAGTGTCTGACTTTATGACCTGTTGAATATTCTTCTCAATAAGGGAATCCTGCAATAATCCTGATATCTGACCTTAGATACCTGAATTTATCAGAACCACAAACCAAAGGCAGGATTCTCCGAAAATGCAGGTAAGTGTTCACACTGGCGTAAACACCGGAGCTTTTCACGCCGGCGTCAACATGAATCTAGCGATTCACTTACCTGAAGGGGGCTAGCAGGGTGCCGGAGTGCTCCACGCAGCTTCGACTGCCGATACGGAGCCCTGCACTTCCGACCGTGGGTCCGCGCGTGCACACGGCGGCCCCGTGCAACAAGCCGGCCCCAACAATATAGGCCCACCCCCAAATCGCCTGCACCCACCGATCGGTGGCCCGCGATCGGAACCCTGGCCGTCCTGTAGGATGCCTCCGGTGACGGATCCAACTGCCCCCCACCAGGGCGGCCGTGGCAGTTGCCACTCTGAATGCCTGCCGGGTGGAACCATGTTAGAACCATGCCAGCGGGAACTTGGCCAGCTGCCGGCGGAGAATCGCCACGGGGGCCTCTTTCAATGACCCCAGACCGGGGCCGCGTCGACCCCGCTCGCGTGACTGGCGGCGATTCTCTGGTCCGCGGAGAATCGTGGGAAGGCGTCGGAGCCGATCGCAGGTCTGACGCCCCATTCTCCGCCCCCGCTGTGTGCATGGAGACTCGGAGAACCTGGACCATGAGTGAGGACAAGTTTCTTCATTGGACTCGCAAAGAAATGCAAATTGTTAACTGTTCTTTTGGTTTAATACTTGTAGAAGTGCACTATCTCCTTTAATTGAATTTTTCTTGAGTGTGTGACTGATGTAGAATTTAAATGTTTCAGGGTGAGCATGTGAATACTCCTTTTTTAAACCCAAGAAAGTCTGCTGCTGGAACTACACACATCTGTCTTTTCAAAAATAAGCCACAGTGATTACGGATAGAAGGCTATGTAATTGAGGATGTTAGTTTAACTCTCCTCCACTATTTATAACAGGAGACTGTAGGTCGTTTGGAGGATGATCTCGAGTAGCTCTAGGCATACAATGTCTCACTGCAGACTGCACCATCTCAGCCTAGACTGCAACAGTCTGGGCTAGCTGGCTGACAGGCAACAGTATGGGCCCTGGCAGATTGGCAAGAGTGGAAGCTGGAACACTGCTCCCCTGAGAGAGACCAACAAGTTTGCATTCCATGCAGCTACTGCCATTATTGTGGGACAGTGTCACAGCAATCCTACTAACCCATGAGAGAAGAGATGGCTGGTCTACTATGGATGCTGTGGAAGCCCTTTATGAACAGTGGATCTTATATGGCAGCAGTGTGAGCTTTAGTATTGTATTCAGACCGCTGGAAGCTGTTTATACTGCAGTGGAAGGCATTGCAATACAAGGCAAACTGACATGAGATAGACCCTGCATTATAGCTCATTCGACTGTTGTGCTGATGGAGATGGCCACCTGTTCCATGTTGGAACAAACTCTGGATCAAGTTGGAACTTGGCTCATTCATGCTCCTTAAGATTATGTGCAAGTTTTCTGGCAGATTTTCCAACACAGCAAGTATTTGTTTATGTATACACATCAGCATTCTTGTGTAATCTCGCTAATCAAAGTCCTCATCTGCAGCAGTAATAGTGTTTAAACTTGTCTTCCACTCTGCTCTTTCCTAGTCTCTGAAATACTTGCAGTTTGTTACTGAGCTCCTGGTTGTGAGTGAATATTGATTGACAATCTCTTCATACTCACTGTCATCTTTCTTTTCCTCACCTGACTGGAAATGTTCCAGTTCTTAAGTACCTGAAAAGAGAAGGGAACAAAGGTTAGGTTGTGGTGCACGGAGAAGAGAAAGTACGAAGTGTATGCTTACATTACCTGTAGCCTTTCATACAGAATAGGTTGTGGGATCGGAGGGAAGTATGAAGGGAGAAAAAAAGAGTAGGTTTGCAGATGCCTTCATCATTAATCCCTGAAATTAGTTGTTTTCTTTCTTTCTTTTTTCATGGGGTATGGCCCTTGAACTGAATGGCCCGCTAGGTTGTTGCAGAGAGCAGTTAAAAGTCAACCACATTGCTGTGGGTCTGGAGTCATATGTAGGCCAGACAAGGTAAGGATGGCAGATTTCCTTCCCTACGTGGCATTAGTGAACCAAATGGGTTTTGGCCAGCAGCTGCCATGGTGGATTTTGAACTCCTGTCCCTGAGCATTAACCTGGACCTCTGGATCACTAACCCAGTGACATTACCACAGTGCCATAGGATCTGTAATCAGGTGATAGGCAGGAAAGTGGAGCTAAAGCCAAAATGAAATTGCAGTGATTTTATTGAAAGGCGTGGAGGGAGCAAACAACAACCTACTCCTGCTCCTATTTATTATCCTCTTAGGACTAGCAACTTACAATATTGTGTCTTCTTCCGATGCACGTAGCCAATGAAGAGCGCAGATAGTACTGACTACACTCAGCAATCATTTTAAAAAAGCAGTGCTATTTTAACATGCTGCTCGCCCGAAATGTAAGGCACAGGTTAATTGCATTGGGATCACAAAGTCCGTTTTTTTAGGAGTTAAGGGTTAGCCCTTTTAACCCCACAACATTTGAGTATTACAGAAAGGTGGAAAGAAACCATTAAGATCAGTCAACTTGGGGTGGCACGGTGGTGCAGTGGTTAGCACTGCTGCCTCACGACGCCGAGGATCCGGGTTCAATCCTGGCCCGGGGTCACTGTCCATGTGAAGTTTGCACATTCTCCCCGTGTCTGCGTGGATCTCACCCCCACAACCTAAAGATATGCAAGGTAGGTGGATTGGCCATGCTAAATTGCCGCATAATAAAAAAGAAAAATAGATGAGTCAACTTGAGAACAATTGAACATCAATTCCAGAACATTTGAATTTACGAATGGAAATCAAAAGGACAATATTAAAATTAATTAGACCTATCTATCAATGGGCACCGCCATTTAAAATGCAATTTGGTGTGATGCGCACTGAAGCTTCTGGAGATAGTAAAATTTTCTGATGCTTCTGAAATATTTTTTAAAAACCTAAATCCACTTCAGGGGGATTGAAGAATTGTGTTAATGTATTTGTGGAAAAACAGTAGTTCAGTTCACACAGATATACCAGTCGTGGTGGAGACAGCAGAGGTTTAAGCATAAGACTGGTAGTGGAGACTAACAATCAAAGTTGCAAAGCTGAGCCAATTGTCTGTAGTTGTTTGGATAACGACCTCCAAATATTGTGCCAAAAGACTTTGCTGCTGAAACACCATTTATGTACAGCCAAAACAAATGCCAGTCTAGTGCTGTGACTGTTCTCACATAATAAATGCCATTGCCCATTGCTGAGGCCAGGGACATTCATCAACTTAGTATCCAAAAGGGAATCAGCCTTATACTTACAATGAGGGGTTGAGAAAGGTTTAAAGGTGCAACCATGAATGATGTAACTTCTTTGTTGTCCTACGATCATTGCAATAGCAGATTAATGTGAGGGCAGGCAAGATACTTGACAACTGCTGTTGATACAGCTGGTTATTAATTCCCTCTGCACTTTCAAAAGGGAAAGGGAACAGCCAAGTAGTCTCATCTTAATTCAGCAGGGAAATGGCCATTTTTCCAGGTGTAATTTCTCCTTTGAGAGAAGACAATTTGTTATTGCTTAGCTATTCCCGGATGACAAAATCATTAGTTACTTTTGTTCCTTCCAAGTCTCCTTCATTAATATCTGTAAAGCTGGTGGAATGCTGCGAACCAAAGTTAACCGCTGTTCCTCATTCTCTGCTCCCATGACCATTGCCTAAGGATTAAGTGGTTTTGCCATGAAACATCCCATGAAATGCTGGCTCTTCAAATAATCCAATGTTGCTGAAAGTCTCTGGGCAAAATTCTCCACGTGGGAAACTAAGAGCGTGATGTACCGGCCGTGTCACACTCAAACAGGAACGCGGAGTGGCTGGTAGATGCCAGTTGAAACCTCCCCCGGCCTCCCCGGCATCAGTACGCCTCATGAGACCTACCCAGATCTCACGAGGCGTTGAGATCAGGATCCTGGCCACAATGGGCATGACTAAGCCATGCTCACCTAAGTAGGATTTAAACCTACTCAAACAGTGGAAGCGAGGGGGGGGGGGGGGGGGGGGGCTGGATCTGGGGAGGTGGGAGGAGTGAAGGGAGGAGGGGCAGGGGAGGATATGAATTGCTATGGGGAAGGGGCACCACTTGGAAGGGGGTGGGGGGAGTGGGGGAGAGTTCGGGGCGTTGGACAGGGTGGCAGAGCTGACGGTGGCCAAGCCACTCGGCAAATCTGGAGGTGATGAGGTTGTCACGGTGGCCTTGGAGAACACGTTAGGTGGCTGCTGTGCCAGCACGGGTTCTTCCTGGCCATCCTCCTCATCCTCATTGTCAGATGAGGCCTGGTATTTCCTCCACCTCCTCTCGCATGTCCCATTCTGGTGCGTGATGTTGTGCAAGATGCAGCAGGCCAGCACAATGTTCAAGATCCTCCTGGGGTTATATTGGACACCGATGCACTGCACAGTGATGCTCCTGGTTGCTGCACAGGTGTCCTTATAGCGGTTCTCTGCGTTGGTCTGGGGCATCCGGATAGGCCAAGACCTCAGCAGGTAACCGTTGTCACCCAAGAGCCATCTCCTCACCCAAGGGAACGCCTTGAAGGTGCCGGAAACTGCAGAAAGCGCCAGGGCGTCTGCGTCGTGCCTGGACATCGGGTGCAGACGTGAATGATGTGTAGCTGGTGGTTGCACATTCAGGAAGTGGAAGCCCTTCCAATTGATGAAGGACAGCCACTGATGAGCTGGTGCTCATAGGGCACCTGATTGAAGTTTATCTTGTCCATTGCCCGGACGCATAGAGCACCTGTTGCAAGTATTTCTGCGAGACTTCAGACAAGTCCCTGGAAAGACCCAGAAACATAACATCCACGGGGCTGTCAGAAAGTCCCTTCCTGACAGAATCCCCACCCCCCATCCCCCTCTCCGTCCGGCTCTGGCAACCACCCCCCAGCAAGTGATACAACTTTTAACATATTTTCAAATTTTGCTCACCTTCTCTCTCCTCAGCAACCATCACACCCAGTTCCCGTTTGTAGATAGCTGTAGTAAACTGCGCCCTTGTGACTTACGTCTCAGAGGGTCTGAACATCGCTGAGGCTTGGAGCATTGTGGGTCAAACCCGCTAATCACATTTAAATGCATGCCTTGAATGTCGCTGCCGGCACGGAGTGCAAACCTTGTTATCTCCACCAACAAGGGCCTGGAGCATGGCATCAAGTTCGGCACAGACCTCAATTTTGGCCGGACGTCCGATTGTCCACCCAATCACGGTTCGCTTTGCGGTGTGGCAAGGCGGGGTATTCAAGAAACTAGCAGTGTTGATGACAAAATTCCAACTTGCCCTATTATATACTCCACACTGCCTAAAGTGCCACATCTCTCTGCTGCCGTGGATGCATAAATGTCTTGACTTTTTTCGACATTATTTCAATGTTCCCTTTTCAGTGGGCTGCATTCTCCGGCCTCCCAGCCGCGTGTTTTCCGGCGGCACGCCGTTCGCCAGTGGTGGGATTCCTGCCATGGTCAATGGAGTTTCCCGTTGAGTGCACCACTCTCTGCCGGGAAACCCGCAGGCGGGGATGCACTGCCAGCGGGGCCAGCGAATCCCATCGCCAGCAAACGGCTGGCGAATTTCAGCCAGTGTATATACCACAGAGTTTCTGACAACTGAATGTTGTAACTGAGTCACGTTAAACACTGTAAAAGTTCAAAGTCAGCAGATGTTGTCAAATGTCAATCTAGATGCAGCCACCGCAACAAAACTTTCATGTAGTTATTATCATGCATATGTATGTTGAAGGAAGAATAATCTTGTGGTCATTGGAGTTCAAAAATGCAACTGAGGGAGCATGGGAATGGTGAAGATAATTTTTTAATATCCTTTCTTATGCCAAGGTAACAGTTTACGGTGAAGACAGCAACAGACTGAACATTCTGAATGCAACATTTAATTAATGAATCACCTACACCAAAGGATAGAAAGGAAAACATTTTTTAAATCAAATGTTGGAAGTGATAACTGAGAGATAGTTGTTGGCAGAACATTGGGAGAACTCCTCCTCTACAAATAGTATCATGGAATCTTTTAAATCCACCTGAAAAAACAGACAGGGCCCCAGTCAACATCTTCTACCTGCAATAATGCGAGACTTCTTCAGTTGAAGTGTCAGTGTAGATTATGCTGTCAAGCTGAGCTGTGACTTGAACTCCCAAATATCTGCCTTCGAGGCAACTGAGCCAAACTGACACGAACCTCCAATCTGCAAGAATCTTGCAAATGTCAGCTTACCCAGATAACATGTGTTTTTGTAGTTCTATTAACGATTGTAGCGATTTATTCAATTGTATCTTCCACGGCTGCTTCAGCAACATAATTGGCAACACCACATTACGCACTTTAATGCTGGAATAACGTAATTGACTAAGCCACCCATTGAATGAGCCAGCTTGTCCACAACTGCGTGGCATTGGATAGGTTGGTCATTCCCTCAGCTTATCCAGTGATTATATATGGGAGCAGAACTGAGGGAAGTAATAAATTAAATCTGCGTCAGTACGCTTTCCATTCAATCAGCTTACTAAAGCTACCCAAGGGCATATATTCGCCATTTTAACCCAGGACCTGAATACTGTTGTATAAACCTCAGGAGGGATGGTCACAATGCCTCTAAGACTTTTGCTGCTGGATTTTACTGCAGATTCTTGTTTAGTTGCCATCTGTTCCAAAATGGATTATGATGCCATTAAACCTCCTGCACAACTGTACAAATTCATCAGGCCAGAGCTTCAACAGTCATGGTCAGAACTTGTAGGGTACTTTGGACAACCTTGAATGAACCTAGTGATTATGTTTGGCTTCTTTGAAGGGAGTCAATATCCCAAAACCGAGAGATCCTCAATCGATGCACTTCTGTTCCCTTTGCCGCATTGTCCTGCAAGTGGAAAAGTAGTGCATAATAAGGCCGAATATGAAGCCACAAGTAAATAAGTTTCAAAAAATAATTAAGGAGGCAAAGGGAAACAATGGTTTCACCATTCTGGAGACTCCGTCCAGTGGCAGATGAGAAAGTCAGTGTGATGGGCAGCGGGATGGCTGAAAATATGCAATCTTCCACGTGCCGGCTCATTAATTATGCATCAGCAAGGAGCTCGCCCCACTGTTACCTCATGGGGTCAAAGGTGCTGTCAGCCAGACAGACATTCATTCAGTACAGATCTGCTGTTGTGGTGAAGAGGGAAAACTATGGCACCCAAAGGAAACACACCCTTTGAATCACTGTTCACTAAAACCGCCCTCGGAATTCCCCTCCAGACAGTCCAGGAAAGTGAAAGGTCCTCTTTCCAAACGATGGGAGCAGGATATCCTCCCACATGACTACGCCGGCCTGGGAGGTGTTCGTCAGAGAGGTTAACGCCTGTGGGTTTCAGAGGGGGATCACCCTGCACTGGAGGAAATAGATGAATGATGTGTTCCACTCCGCCATGGTAAGTGAAACGTCTCCTCACTCCTACTCATACTCTCATAAGGGCATCAGGCAGTCTAAGGGTTAAAATCCACAGGGATGTCACATATGACCAGCAAGTGGGACATCAGCACTGAATATCTGCCAGCCACTTTCAGTTCAATATCTCATGTAAGTTCTTGCACAACAGCATCTGAATCTCATACCGGGGAAGGGTCAACAGAAGCAACAGGTATGCATGCTTCCGAACTGATCTTTCATCCATAATGCTCACAGTCAATTCATCTATCTTTATGCAGGACAGGATTACATATAACAAAAGAAAATCATGACTAGTGTAGGAACCCCAAAGTTTCGGACCCTGTCAAGGTTTTAGGAGCAGGCTGCAAAACCTATTTCTGCAAGGAAGATGAGATAGGCCTCCCCACAAGTCAGTAAGGATGTATCAAGTATATGTCAGCAACATGCGGACAATGACTGTGAGTGAATTTTAATGTTTGAGCCTGCTTATTCAATCACTAATTCTCTCTTTTCTCTATTTCAGGTTCCAGTAAGAAAAGGGGGAGGGCTTCCTCAAATGAAAAACTCAACCCAAGACCATTTCTGAGGAGGAAGCAGAATTATCCTCAGATGAATAACTTCCACTGCATTCAGCTCTACCCTCCACCAGCACAGATACATGCACCCCAGTGGGACTAGTTCTTGAATGTGCTCGGTATCACAATCTGGTGATCACTTCACAGGGATGAGTCCACTGTTGGCAGAGGCAGTGACAGCCGAGGCCTCTGAAACCCGGAGGATTTCTGAAGACCAGGCCCCTGCTGTGACTGAGCTGATCCAGAGGATTGAGGAGTCGGTCCACTTTCTGTCTGATGTCCTGCTCCGGCATGGGATCACATTGAAGCCTCCATTGGTAGGGTGGCAACCACCTTGGAGACCCAGGTCCAGTAGTTTCTTCTGGATTCCACTCGGACCAGCACACTCTCACTCTAGCCATTGGTGTATTCCAGCAGTAGGGAGGGGCACTTTGACTCCCTCCAGCTGCCCCTTCTCCTCAAGGACACAGGGAGTGGCTGCCAAACATGTAACAATAATAATCTTTATTATTGTCACAGGTAGACTTACATTAACACTGCAATGAAGTTACTGTGAAAATCTCCTAGTTGCCACATTCCGGCGCCTGTTCGGGTACACAGAGGGAGAATTGAGAATGCCCAATTCACCGAACAAGCACGTCTTTCGGGACTTGGGGGAGGAAACCCATGCAGACACAGGGAGAACGTGCATACTCCGCTCAGACAATAAACCCAGCCGGGAATCAAACCTAGGACCCTGACGCTGTGAAGCAGCAGTGCTAACCACTGTGCTACCATGCCGAGGGAGAACTGCCAGCAAGGCACCCTGGGGACATTCAGTTACAACACTTCCAAGGGTGCACTGCCTTTCCAAATCCCCTTGGCCAGTGATCAACTCCTGCAGGTCAGGTCTAGGAGAGTCCACCAGCATCTGGGCAGGAGCCCCTTAGCAGGCCGGGGACATCAAGGCCTTGGGCCACCAAAGGACATCCGCAAAAAGTCATCTCACACAACAAAATATGACAGTCATATGCTCCCACCTAACCAGAGGGTATCAGGGTTGCACCTTGACTCAGCGGTAGGGTTGAGAAGATTATAAGGTTTTAAATGCACACTGGTGGCATAAATGTACACTCACTATTTTGACTTTTAATTGTTGTAAATATAAACTGCATCGTCGATTCTCATGTATTCAATTTATATTTAATTTCCTACTGTGTCCCAGGGTCATTTAAAGGTACAAAATGCCCCCCCAGTCCCCCCCCCCCATCCCAATGAATTCCCATCTGGATATTCAGCAGCACAAATTCTCACACAATCTCACTGAAATTTCCTGATATCTGTGATGTCAGGAAATGCACATCGTGAGCATGATTCGATGCACAAAAACAGAGTCCCATTTTGGGTGCGTATAGCGTGGTGTTCGCCAAGAATGACACCGCTATCTACCAGGACTCTTCCATTTTTTTTGGCCTCAGTTGGGAGCACCCTGCTGAGCCCACACTTATCTAATTTCCTGAAGGAAGATGACTTGTGGTTCGGGGAGCCATTTTAAATGATATTTAGACCACCCCTCCCACTCTGCTCCTCCACTTCGGCCTCCGGACCCCCACTAGCCCAACGTACCTCTTAGGTAGTGCTCTCGCATGCCTCCTTACCCCACCTCTTAAGAGCAGAGCAACCCTTGGCCCGATCCCTGGCATGGGCAACCTGGCACCCAGGCACCTTTGCACTGCCAGCCTGGCACCCTGGCATTACCCCCAAGCAGCCAGGGTGCCCAGGTGGCAGTGCTAAGGTGCCAGGCTGGCAGTGCCAATCTGCCCAGGTTCCAGTGGGAATATTAGGGTGCCATCCTGCTCTGTCCCTGACTACCCGGGAGTCTATAACAGTCTGGGAGATCCCCCCCCAATGTGCCTTTACTTGCAGTCCACATTTGTGTGGACCGCTGCTGAATGGCGTCATGGCGAGATCTCCCAGGGGAGGCCATTAATTCCTGACCAAGGGAGAATCCGGTGTGGACATATTTGAATGTTCTTAATGCATCATTGAAATATGTATATCTGTATCTTGCTCAGAGAGGGCGAGATCCAGATCGCGACATCTCGTGAGATCTCGTTATCTCGAGGCGTTCCGAGCGTTGCAAATCTCGCTAGAGGCCTCACACGAGATTTAATGTCCTCGTTGCATCACCACATTGGGTGCAGCGAGGCCATTAGATAGTGTCCCATGTGTGACACTGATGCCCCATCAATACACCTGGTAGCCCTGAATCCCAGATAGACCTGCTGTCGGCTCTGGAGAAGGGAAGTGATTTTCCTGCTCCTCTTGCACTGATGTCTGTTCTTTGTGGATGGCACAAGTGGTATTTGCGACTAACATTATATTTATTTATTCAATATGAAACTTGCAATGGCGTTAACTTTGAGAGTTAGTTTGTTAAAAAAGCAGGTTTAAACTTTGAATCCCATAGGCTTCCATTCCTCTCTTTAGATAGATATTGTGTCCGTGATTGAGGCTGAACATCATTCCATGCTGAGTTCCCACTCCATGCAAGTGTGAATCAATTGGGAAACTTACAAATGTCTGCCGGAGATGTATGAGTGTGTGATATCAGTGGTGTGTGTCATCCTGTTGAAGTTATCTCCTTACCTGTGACGATCTTACATTGGACCTGGATGGCAGTTTGGCGGGGTTTTACATCATACTTGTGTAAATGCACAGCACACAACTCGATCTGGAATTTATTGTACTGACAGTGCTCTCTTTGACTTAAAGTATCCAGAAATGAATGGCCTTTATGAACTGGACCATGCTCTGAAAGTGATGCATTTGCAAATCTCTGAAGGCCTCAGCAGGGTCAATGAATTGGCATTGACCTTTGTGTCTGTACTCACTGGACGAGGTTTCGCCTGATTGCAAATTTCACCCAGGACAGAGACTTGTCAGGCTTCTGACGATTGCAGGGTTCCGCATGTTTAGTACTGATCAAGCCATTGTCCTGGTGAGGTACTCTCTGTGAGGACAATGCAAGCACACCTCGCAGCTCTACTGCATGGTATAGAGTTGAAGGTTACTGTGTCCTGATGCCTGCGGCTGGTGGTTGTGGGGGGCAGAAGCAATATGATATCTCAGCATTATGCATTGATGAGAATTGGGAATGGGACAAATGGAGATCTCCGGATGGTGCTCTCTGTTGAGGCATCTAGGTGCAAATGGGCCCTTTTTTTATAAGGTATGTAAGATTATGGGGGCTATGGAAAGGATGAATAGGAAGCAGCTGCTCCCCTGAGTTGAAGGGTCAATAACGAGGAGGCATTATTTTAAGGTGAGGGGCAGGAGGTTTGGAGGGGATTTGAAGAAAAATCTTTTCACCCAGAGTGGTGGGAGTTTGGAATACACTGCCCAGGAGGGAAGTAAAGGCGGGAAACCTCACAACCTGTATAAACTAGGTGGATGAGCTCTTGAAATGTCATAACATTCAAAGTTATGGGCCAAGTGCTGGCAAATGGGATAAGTGTAGATTTAGTGTAGTTTTGTCGGTGCAGACACGATGGGCTGAAGACTAGTATGTGTGTGCCTTACTGAGCTGTGTCATTACATGAGTGCATCCCTGTATAATTTGGAATTGCAGCTGCTTAAAGGTTGCCTTGCACACTGACTTGATGAAGCCCAGGGTGAAAGAATTGTATGATGTGGAGTTGCTTAAGGATGCGCGCTAAGGGAGTGCTACTCACATTCCACAATGCCCACATGTTGCCAAGGTTACTCTCCCTTCCAAGGATGATCCCACCATTAGGGCATATTATAACTAATGGTATTTCCATGGTTATTTTGATATTTGATCCTTCATCAGATGCTCAAGCTGAGAATGAAGGTGTTGGGGTATCCCCTGCTTCAAAGCTTGAAAGAAACATCGATTGTGAAAATTTGTCATTGCCTTATTCCACCTGGAGTCTTGGGCACATCTGCTGCATTGTGCTGTTCAGTGGCAACTTCATGTGGCTCACCCGGGCAGCACGGTAGCATTGTGTATAGCACAATTGCTTCACAGCTCCAGGGTCCCAGGTTTGATTCCGACTTGGACCACTGTGTGTGCGGAGTCTGCACATCCTCCCAGTGTGTACGTGGGTTTCCTCCGGGTGCTCCGGTTTCCTCCCACAGTCCAAAGATGTGCAGGTTAGGTGGATTGGCCATGATAAATTGCCCTTAGTATCCCAAAATGCCCTTAGTGTTGGATGGGGTTTCTGGGTTATGGGGATAGGGTGGAGGTGTTGACCTTGGGTGGGGTGCTGTTTCCAAGAGCCGGTGCAGACTCGATGGGCCGAATGGCCTCCTTCGGCACTGTAAATTCTATGATTAAAAAAACCCGAATCCTCGCCCCCTTCACATTCATCGTCTTTAACGTCCCGCTTGTCTAAGGAGATGTCTAGCTCCTTAATATCTCTCATGCAGCACATCTCTTTGCAACACAAGGGATGAGATTCTCCGACCCCCCGCTGGGTCGGAGAATCGCCGGGGGCTGGCGTGAATCCCGCCCCCACTGGCTGCCGAATTCTCCGGCACCGGAGATTCGGCGGGGGCGGGAATTCCGCCGCGCCGGTTGGCGCCCCCCCCCCCCGGCGATTCTCCGGGGCCGAAGTCCCGCTGCTAGGATGCCTGTCCCGCCGGCGTGGATTAAACCACCTCTCTTACCGGCGGGACAAGGCGGTGCGGGCGGGCTCCGGGGTCCTGGGGGGGGGCGCGGGGCGATCTGGCCCCGGGGGGTGCCCCCACGGTGGCCTGGCCCGCAATTGGGGCCCACCGATCCGCGGGCGGGCCTGTGCTGTGGGGGCACTCTTTTCCTTCCGCCTTCGCCACGATCTCCACCATGGCGGAGGCGGAAGAGACTCCCTCCACTGCACATGCGCGGGAATACCGCGAGCGGCCGCTAACGCTTCCGCGCATGTGCCGCCCGGAGATGTCATTTCCGCGCCAGCTGGCGGGGCACCAAAGGTCTTTCCCGCCAGCTGGCGGGGCGGAAATCAGTCCGGCGCGGGCCTAGCCCCTCAAGGTTAGGGCCGGGCCCCCCAAGATGCGGAGGTTTCCACACCTTTGGGGCGGCGCGATGCCCGACTGATTTGCGCCGTTTTTGGCGCCGGTCGGTGGACATCGCGCCGATACCGGAGAATTTCGCACCTGGTTCTTGCGATGATATGGGACACTCTCTGTGGTGAGTATTGGAGAGTGCCACCTGACCAGTCCAGACATCATAGACGTATCTTAAGGCCAATCGTTTACCCTATTAAGGACATTGAGGAGGAATGTGCTGCATTGTATCTCTCCTCAACTGCACTATGTGTATGGTGAACGAGCGTCATTAGTCAGGTTTTCTGGGACTAACCTTTGTCTCTGAAGAACTAACCCTGCAAGCCCAGAGGTCTCCTAAAGCCATGGCCAATACAATGGAATATTAAGGCTTGCGGTACACATGCAGCTTCTGTCCAGAAGCCGTGGCTCTTGATTATTTGATCCTCCTTCTACTGTCACATGCCTCTTTCAGGAACAGAGAGTCCTCGTGCAGTGGGGGAGGAAGGGAGGGGGGGCGGTGTTTCTTGCGCAGAGCGAGTCAACGTCTAGCCGACTTTCCTTCCCGGGTGAGCCGACCACCCCATTAAAATGCAGCCTGTGGAATCAGAGGCCAAATGGTTGCATGAATTTCTAGTTAGCTGCAAGACCAGAACGCTGAAAGTGGGAATAAGGGATAGTTATTCAGAGTGGCAGAAGGTTGGAAGTAGTGTTCCACAGAGATCAATGCTGGGACCGACCGCTGCTGTTCACAATTTGCATGAACAATTTGGACTTTGAACTACCCCAACTTCTCTAGTCTCTCCATGTAAGACTGCATCCCTGGTACCATTCTAGTAAATATTGCTTTGACATACTTCCTAAAGTGTTGTGCCCAGTCTTAAACACAGTACTCCAGCTGAAACTTAACGAGTGATTTATGTTTCCTTGCTTTGGTGCTCTATGCCCCTGTTTACAATCAAAGGATCCCATACACCTTTTTAACAGCTCTCTTAACTTGCCCTGTCACTTTTAAAATTGTATAATTCAGTTTGCATTGCCTCTCCTCATTCTGCTGAGCTGCTCGCAGAAAAATACTTTTCACTGTACCTCGGTACACGTGACAATAAACCAATCCAATCCCTTGGTTCACTGAGGGACCAAATATTAGTCAATCTCAGCCTGTAAAATATTCAGTGATGAAGAATCCACAACTCTCTGAGGTAGAGAATTCAAAGATTCACAATTCTTTGGGTAAAGGGTGTGTGGGAGAGGGGATTCAAATGTTAAAATGTGGCATATAGCACATAGCAGTTGATTACAGTGATTGCCTCGATTAAAAGAGAAAATTTAAACATTTTGAATTTTAAAGGGAATTATTTCCCTTCAAGCACTATTAGCATCCTTGATCATCTGGGACAATGCACTCTTGCAGTTTTCTTCTTCATGTTCTCCCCACTGCATCCGCCTTCACATGAGGGGGAAGTGTTGAAGTACTGCCATGGAAGGGCACAGTGCTCGTTCTACATATTTATTTTACAGGGAAACAGACCAGGTTCAACAGCCTAGTCAAGAATTGGGTGGAGATACCATGCTACCACTTTTCTGCCCAGCTTCACTGAAGTAGGAGAGACAATGTCAATTTTGATATCCACAGCTTTTAGCCGGAACCTCCTGGCCTTCATGCCAGTGGGATCTTCCGGTCACGCTAGCAGGATCTTCCAGTATCGACGGAGACACCCCCCTCTCCACAGGTTTCATGGTGGCGAGGGTTGCATTCAACCGGAAACCCCGCCCATTGTGTGGATACAAAATTCAGCCTTGCTCTAGCTTTGTTATTCTCTCATGGCATGTGAGTGTCAGTGGTAAAGCCAGAATTTATTGCCCATCCTTAATTGTTCTTGAGAACATTGTGGTGAGCCACCATCTTCAAATGCTGAACCCTTCTGATGCTGATAGGAAGGGAGTCCCAGGATTTTGACCAAGCGACAGTGAAGGCACGACAATATAGGTTCACTCAGGGTGCTGTGTGGCTTGCCACGGATCTTGTAGGTGGTGATGTTTCCATGCATCTGCTACCCTTATCCTTCTCGAGATAGAGGCCGTGGGTTTGCAAGGTGATGTTGAAGGAGACTTGGTGAGTTGCTGCAGTGCATCTTGTAGATGGTACACACTGCTGCCACTGTGCGTCAGTTGTGGAGGGAATGACTGTTCAAGTGCTGGATTGCGTGTCAATCAAATGGGCTGCTTTGTTCGGGATGGTGTGTTGTTGGAGTTGCACTCATCCAGGCACGTGGGAAATATTCCATAACTCCTTACTTGTGCTTTGTAAATGCTGAACAGGGTTTGGGGAGTGAGGATCTGAGTTACTCATCTATGAATTCCCAACACCGATCTGCTGTTGTAGTCACAGACTTTATATGGCTAGTCCAGTTCAGTTTCTGCTCCATCCCCAGGGTGTTTATAGTTGAGGATTCAACAGTGGTGATGCCACTGAATGTCAAGGAGCATTGGTTAGATTCTCTCTTGTCTGCGATTGTCACTACCTGGCATTTCTGGCTTCTATGTTACTTGCCACTTGTCAGTGCAAACCTGGATATTGTCGAGGTCTTGCTGTGTCTGGACATGGACTCCTTCAGTACCTGAGGAGTTGCAAACTATGCTGACCATTGTGCTATTATAAGCGAACATGCTTACTTCTGACCTTGCGATAGAGGGGAGCAGCTGAAGATGGCTGGTACCAGGGCACTACCCTGATGAACTCCTGCAGTGATGCTGTGGAACTAAGATGATTGACCTCCAAGAAACACAACAAATCCTCTTTTGTGCTAGATGTGACTCCAATCAGTGGAGAGTTTCCCCCCAATTCCTATTGACTTCAGTTTTGCAAGGCCCCTTGATGCCACATTCAGTCAAATGTCTTGATATTGTGGCAGCACGGTGGCGCAGTGGTTAGCATTGCTGCCTCACGGCGCCGAGGTCCCAGGTTCGACCCTGGCGCTGGGTCACTGTCCATGTGGAGTTTGCACATTCTCCCCGTGTTTGTTTGGGATTCGCCCCCACAACCCAAAAGATGTGCAGGGTAGGTGGATTGGCCACACTAAATTGCCCCTTAACTGGAAAAAAGGGTACTCTTAAAAAAAAATGTAAAAATAAATAAAATGTCTCGATGTTGAGGGCAGTCACTCTCACCTCATTTCTGAGTTCAGCTCTTTTATCCGTGTTGGGACCAAGTTTCTAAGAAGCACAGGAGCCCATTGGGCCTAGAAGAACACAAACTGAGCATCAGTGAGCAGGTTATTGCTGGGTAAATGTCTCTTGATAACACTGTTGCTAACATCTTCCATTACTTTGCTGATGATCAAGAGTAAGCTGCTGAAATGGTCATTTGCCTGATTTAGATTTGTCCTGCTTGTTGTGGACAGGACATACCTAGCCAATTTTTTGTGTTGTCCAGTTATGCCAGTGTTGTAGCTGTACTTGTACAGCTTGACTAGGGACGCAGTTGATTCTCGAACTTCAGGAGAGTCATAGATAGTCATAGAGTCATAGATGTTTGGAGGCTGTTCAGTGGGCTAAACAGCTGGCTTTAATGCAGAACAAGGCCAGCAGCACGGGTTCCAGATGCTCACCACCCTCTGTGTCAAAACATGTATCCTCTGGTCTCTTTTGTATCTCTCCCCTCTCACCTAAAACATATGCTCTCTAGGTTCTAGACTCCTCTATCTTTGGGAAAAGATGTTGACTATCTACATTACCTATGCCCCTCATTATTTTATAGGCCTATAGAGTACTATTGTTGTAATGTTGTCAGGTCCCCTAGTCTTTGCCGCCTCTTTTCTCCATCTTGCTCTGAACTGCAAGATTCTATAATTGGAATTCCATTGGGTTCGTCCAATTCCCAGCCATAAGTTGGCGAAAGAGACGGCAAAAACAGTTGTTTACCATGATTCTTCAGGGTTTCCATCAAAGTTACGAGATTGGGAAACTCGCAGAAATTCAACATTAAAATATGTGGCATCCAAATTCATTATAGCTCTCTGTATGGTGGGATGTTTAGACGTTCACTGCTGTTTTTGTACTGTTGGCTAGATAGTTTAATAGAAATATGCAGTCAGGGGAAACTTTCTCATGGACAGTGTTTATACAGTCCTTTGCATACTGCAGCAATTGTAATTCAGCAGACGCCTGTACACCTTGGGCCGTCGCCAACCGCTCCCTCTGGATCCCTCCCTGGCATGATGGGTGGCCGAGTCCTCAGGGTATGGGGCGGGACCTTGCACATGGGCTGCTGCCTCGAGCCTCTGTCGATGCTTCTGCCGCTGCCTTCTCTGGCGCCTGGCTACCTGGTCTGCAGGCAGTGCTGCGAGGGCAGCCTCTGCAGGGTCCAAAATATCATCCATCCCGTGTAATATCTGTAAGGAACTGGAGAGGGTGTGAGACTGACAACCAGCGTGTCTTCCTCTCCGGGACGCTCCATTCCCCTATTGCTCCCTCCTCCCCCTCATCCCCCATATCCCCTGCCATCCAACATACTCTGCCCATGCACATCTGGCCACAGCGGGGGGCCCTAGTCCCTGGACCCTTGAGCCCCAGACAACACCATGTAACATGACCTGGACCAGGTGCCAAGACCCCCCCCCTGCTCCCAGTCCAAGGGTGACTCCCCCACCCCCCCCTCACCACAGATGGCGGCCCACGCTGACCGAGGTTGGCCCCCCCGAGGGCGGGCTCCTCCACCGCTACCCCTCCCAGAACACTGGGCAGCAACCCCAGTGCCCTGGACTCATTGCCCGGTAGTGAAGATGGCTACTCACCTCGGGTCCCGGTAACAGCCATTCCGCCCGCATAACGTTTTTAAAAAGATGTACTAATTGGTGCCCACGTGACCACTTGCTGGGGAGACGGTCAGATCATGGGAGTCCATTAGATAGGGGGTCGCTCCAGTTAAGTTTATGGGTATTGGCCTTAAGTGGTTATCATTGATTTCTCCGCCATACAAAGGCGGGATCCTAATTTCACCAATGGGAGCGGGTCGGTTAGATCGCAAACCGATCGGTGCTCAGCACGGTTCTCATTTTTGGCCTCTCCCACAATCTAACGGCCACATCGTGCTCTCACTCAAGCACACGCAGCCATTAAATTGCGGTCTTAGTCATTCTCTGGGGGCCTTGGGGAGTTTCTCCACCGTCTAGCCCACACTCAAGGTGGAATTTACCAGCTGTTCATGCCGGCAGGTTATTCTGGTCCTACCGCTGGAGCACGGGTTTCCCGGTGACGAGGGGCAACGGGAAACCCCGTTGACAGCGGCGTTACCAGAAATTCCCGTTGCCGGGCCGCCTCCACCGCCGAAAAACACGCGCCCTTAGAAAATTTTTTAAAAGTGGGGTACTGAACTCATCGGCAAGACTGATTGCTCAGCGATCAAGGCGAAATTTTGAAAGGGTTGCCCGATCACTAAGTGCGCTTGAGGGTCCCCCACAGGCAATGCCACCTCCCGGAGACGTGTGCATTACACCCCCCCCAAAACATTATTAGGCCCCTTCATACCCACCCTTCACCCCCCTACTCTTCATATCATCCTCACCCCCCTTTTCATGGGCATTGCCCTCATCAGGCCTTGGCAGTGCCATCCTCACAGCCGGGCACCTTGGCACTGCCAGCCTGCCACCGTAACAGTGCCTATGTCGGCCTAACAATGCTCGGGTGCCCAGGTGGCAGAGCCAAGGTGTCAGCCTGCCTGTGCCAAGGTGCCGAATTGCCAGAGGGAGTTCCGGGATGCCACCCTGACCAAAACCCGGCTACCGTGTGCCTCCAATGGCCTCGGAGACCCCCCTAGGTGCCGTTATGACTGGTTCACGTTTATATGGACCAGTAGCAAATGGCAAGGTCTCCCAGATGAGGCCAGTCAATCCCGGGCTCCGGGTGAATCTGGCAAATGAATATTTAAATGAGTCTCATGGTTCATTTAAATATGCATCTTTGGATCTCGTCCAGCGAGAGCGAGATCCAGATCATGACATCTTGCAAGATTCTATTAACTCTCACGAGATGTTTTAAGTGTCGCAGATTTCACAAGATTCAATGACCCCCATCCCGACACCAAGTCGGGCCTGACAAGTTTTGCTTTTAGGATGTTGTCACTTTGGGGCAGAATGTAGATGAGAAATAGATAGGGGCCTAGAATAGATCCTTGTAGGACACCAGAGGTAACGAAGCAGGAATGGGAAAAGAAGCCATTGTAAGTAATACCCGAGTTGCAATTAGGCAGATAAGAATGGTATCAGCTAGAGCAGCTCCACCCTATTGTACAGTGGTGGAGAGGTGTTGGAAGATGATGGTGTGGTCAAGCTTGCCAAAGGTTGCAGACAGATGAAGAAGGATGAAGGAGGATTACTTTACCTTTGTCACAGTCACACAGGATGTCATTTGTGACTTTGATAAGAGTTGTTTCAGTCCTGTGGCAGAGTCAGAAACCTGTTTTGAGGGATCCAATATGATGTTCCGGGAAAGGTGGGTAAGGATTTGAGAAAAAACACTTTTAAGGACTTTGCAGAAGAAAGGAGATTAGAGATAGGAAGGTATTTTACATGGACGGTGAGGTCATGGTTTCTTTTTTGAGGATAGAAATGGACAGTGGGGCCCCTCGTCCCAACAATGTACCACCTGCTCACCCCTCCTCTATCAGACCCCCACCCCCCAGAACTCCATGAGTAGGAAGACATCCCTAAGGGCACCCTGAATAAGGTGACCCATCCCAGGTACCCCATGAATAGGGAGACCCCCCCCCCCACCCAGACCCAGTAATTGAAGGAAGCCCCACAGCGACAACTTAACTAGAGGGGTCTCTTACATAGACCCCCACCCCAGAAAAGAGACCCCTGTCTGGAAGCTAGAGAACAGCTGCGTAACATGTCTGGAGCTCCTTGTGTCCATTCCACAAAGAGAGCAGCTGTGACCTGTGTTTCAATCCCGCACATCCATTAACTGCAAGCTATTCATAACTTTCTAGTAGTGGGTTGTGATTGACAGTTTCCACAAAGCAGCTGCAGCCTTGATTCATTCATCACCCTTCATGGATGAATGACTCTCAGTGGTGAAATACCAATGTTTACAAACATCAAAGACATCAAAGAGAGGAAGGTGCATTGCAATATACGCTTGAGTGATTGGAATGCACTTAATGCAGCGTCCAGTTCCCGATGGCATCCAGTTCTCGATGGTGTAACTGGAAGTGTGCGCCACTTCCACTCTCTTTTTGCTATTTCTCATGTGATTAAAATTAAAAGTTTAGGTGCAGGAACCGTGCACGGGAAACACGTGCAATTCAGTGGTGGGGAAAGCTTTTCAGTGTGAAACAATTTGCCAGCGGTCAATAGTGCAGCTACGGGTAGGCTATAAAAGAGCCCTCTTGTCTGACAGGGAGGTTCTGTTTTAAGGCCAAAACTTTACTGCCCATCTCCATCACCACTGACTGAAGACTTGGGAGCACAAAGATGGCACGGATGTTTTTCAAATTTATATTTCACTCAAATGTTTCAATTTATTCACATGTACATCATCATTACTTGTTGAGATTAGCTTCGTCAGAGAGCTAAATGTACCGGCACACCTCATGGTTTGCTCACATTGATGGTTACAGGGGAATTAGGGACATTTCCATTATTGTGGCAGAAACAGTGTTGTGTTTTTTTGGGGTTCACTATTTATTGAATGTTCATGTTAGAGTCCAACGTTGTACTCGCCACTCTGTGGGACATGACTGAAGTTGCAGGTTCAGCTGGCCGTGCCTTCTTTATGCTGTAAAGTTGCCCAGTCATCCGTCAGATTGAGCTAACCAACTGAGCACCCAAACTATCCACACAACTACTACCCCCCCCCCCCCCGACACCCCCAACCCGAACTGATCTGACTTCACCACCTAACTCCAACCCTGACCCTCTGCCTCCCCACCGACCTGACCCAACTAGCCCCCATCACCTGACTACCCCCCATGACTCAAACTGAACCAACCTCACCAACCGATCGATCCAACCACAGCACCAGACCCACCTTTCATCCCATCCCCTTATTCAACCTACCACCTTCGACACCTTATCCTCTTACCTCACACACTCTGCCCCCCTACCCACCCTATCTCCTTACCCACATATCTTCTCCATCCTACCACTTTACCAACCCTACCACCTCGCCCACCCTACCTCATCAGCCACCTTACCCCCCCCCCCCCCCCACCCTCTTACCTTACCCACCCAATTCCCTCACACACCCTTACCTTCTCTCAGTCACTTTTCAAAGAAGCTTTAGGATATTTAAAAGCTTTACTTATCAGAATACATCAGCTAGTGGCGCAAAAGGGGCTGTGGCTTCTGCGCAGATTCCCTTCGCTGATGTCTCTGGGATTTCATGCGTTGAGTCAGTTTGGAAGGATCCTCCATCAGAAAGTTGCCCAGCAGAACAGGAGGAAAATAAACGTATTATTTTGACTGATCTGGGTCAGAACCTCCTGAAAAGTTTGGGCCCATGAATGGTTAAACTGACTTTGTGGGGTATTTGAAGAACATTTTTTTTCTGTTAAGTAACATTGTGTTGTCAGATAGTTAAAAGCCACTTGTTTCCATGGAAACTAAACTTCAGTGCAAGGTCTGTTACTGCAGAAAAAATGGGTAATGTATATTGATTGATGGTAGATTGGCTGTGTAATTACTACCTCAGTCCAAACTTTTGTGTTTCTTTAACAGTAATCAAATTCTGTCTAGACTTAAATAACAGCAGATTATTTTCAAATCATCTCCTCCTGGGAACAATAGTTTTTGAAGGACTTTGTAGGCATATTTCATTCTCTTTTTGGTGTTGTACGTGACATTTCACTGAAATATTCATACTAGTAGGGTTTTTTTGCCAGAACTGATGTATTCTTAAAACTAGCATTTCTCCGCAGGAATGATGTTTGTACAAGGTATTTTAAGTCTTCATATTCCATATGACTGTAGATTTGCTAAATTGGTTAGTAGCTGTTTCTTGGCAGCAATCCTACCTAGTTGTTCTCATTTATAGGAGTTATTTAATTGAAAGACAGAACAGATATTCTAAAAACCGAAATTTAATTTGAATTTATGATGATATCTACTTAAGTGAGGAGTGAAAATCAAAGGCAAAGCTATCCCTGGGACACTGGTACGTCTTCTGGTATCTACCACATTGCACAGGTATAATGGATCAAGTGGTTTCCTTCTATCCTGTAAGATTGTATGGGCTGCAATATCCAGGTGGGTCGCAGCCAACATCAGGATGAAATCCAAATTGAGAACCTGGAATAGTCCTTGGTGGAATGATGGACACAATATTCCTGGAGGCTGCCAAATAAGGAGCCACCCCCAGGAACCTGTCGGGAACTAGCATCAGGAGGTACAGTCAGCACGGTCCCTTGGGGAGGGCTGCCGGCTGCCTTCATGATGTGGCCATTGTTGCCAATCGGCACCGGAGTCACCAATAATGTTGCTCTTTTTAATGAGTGGCATACTATCTCACCAATCGGCACCAATAATATTGCCAAATTAACTAGATATGGCAGTTATTAATGATAATATTGCTTTTCAGAGTCGCCAGGTATCAAATGATACCACCACAAGACTTTACCGGATATCGATCAAAGACCAAACAACCAGTTAGTCAGTTCAAGTTCAAAAATAGTTTATTTACACACAAGGATTACTTTGACATGCAGCATAAAACACTACAAGTTAAACTACACCTAACAACTACAATTACCTATACTTAACTTCAGGGCAACCGGCTCTTTGCAGATGAACAAGGCCTTTGTTCGGATCTTGCGTGGCTGAACAACAACAAAGAACAAAGAAAAGTACAGCACAGGAACAGGCCCTTCTGCCCTCCAAGCCCTTGCCGACCATGCTGCCTGACTAAACTACAATCTTCTACACTTCCTGGGTCCGTATCCCTCTATTCCCATCTGGGTAGAAGAAGTGGCTTTGTTTCTGCTGGGCTCATCCGTCTGGTAGCGATCGTTGGTCTTGAACTTGTCTTCTGGTCGTAATGCTGCATTTGGTTTTAGGCGTAGGCCAGGGCCAAGAGAGACGAACTCATGGCGGTGTCTCTTTTTATCCCTCTGGGATTTCCGCTCTTTGGGGCGGTCCTTAGCTTTGGACCCAATAATTCGACAGGATTCGATCACTGCCTTCGATTTTGGCCAATAAAGGCGCGGGTGCCTTGATGGTTGGGTGTGTCCTGAGCGGTCATTGACCTTGGCTGTTTGGGCTTTCTTAGCAAAGGGAGTGGTGCCGGTTAGTCTGCATCTGTATCGGTTACCTGAGTACAGTCCTTTTGTTCTCGGGAAATGGGCCATTAGAATGCAAACAAACGGGGGTTTCGATCGAGTCTTGCTTTCTGGGTTGCAAATACACACACAAGCTCTGAGTGTGTCTGAGTCCTGGGTTAGCCATAATTCCCATGGTACTTTGGAGGTGGCCATCTGAGATGGCTACACCATCAGCAGGAGTGGCATCGACGTCATGGAGGCACGTTCACTGGGAGGGGAGCAGCCACCTTGAAGCAGGGCGAGCATTAGCAGAAACATCAGTCTCCATAAAGTGATCTCTGGGACATACCTGTTGCCTGGAGACAAATCCCCTTTAGGAATTACTGCTGGCAAATAAATTCAAACCCTCAAATGGGCCACAACTCAGATCTCCGCTGCGAAGTGGGCCTCTTACACAATGGAAAAATCTTTTGTGGCCTAGAAAATTGAAAATAAGTGGCTTATTACCACCCTTAATTGGATTCTCATTGCCAACGGCCATTTCACGGTCGTCTCTCTTTACGAATGGAGATAGCTATGTAGCAGTGTGTCAGGGAGCTGACCCGGGCATCTTTCCAAATTTGCTCAGGCTCCCACCTCCGAAACTGCCTCCATGGGCCTAGATATATTCTATTTGATGATTCTATTATACCTGCCTTTGACCTCAGACTCCCCTTTTATAAAGTTGATTGTAGAGATGATAAACCAATCTCAGTTCAGATATTCAGCTTGATTACCCAAATTCTGGTCAACCTTTTGAACTTTGAGCTAAGTGAGGACATGTAAAATCGCAATCTGAGCCATCGGCACAAAACCTGACTTGGCTCATAAGCATTTCATTGAGGTTTGCAGTTGAATTGGAATACCCTGTCCAATGTACAATTTCTCTTTTGTAAGACTAAAATGAACAAGGCTTGGTTTTAGCCACCAAAGTAACCAAACTCTGATGCACTCATTTCTGGCTTGGGTACATGCTTACCCCGAGGCTGTTGCACATTTCTATTAGACCTCTTGTTGTGTGGAACTAGGAACAATGTAACTCTTCATCTTCATTTATTTTTCTAGAGAAGCTACTATCTTCTAATCTGTCACTTCAGATTTTTATCTTTGTGACAAGGATTTGGTCAACTGCTAACAGCAGTGTCCAATTTGATTAACTTTATTAAGTTGTTAATAGTCTGCAAGTTTAAACCAGTACAGCTGCAATGTTGAATTTCCTCTCTATCGCTCCCGAAGATGTTGGGGAAAAATTTGTTTGCATCGCTGTAGCGCACAAAGACTCCATGAGACGAATATAGTGAAGTCGATGAGGCTTTATTAAGCGTGTCTGTTCCCCAGCAGCTCGATAGTAAACTGGCCTGCGGGGGAAGACACCGGCTTCTTATACTCCACCTTCAGGGCGGAGCTTGAGGTCAACGGCCAACCAGGACCCGGGATCTGTCAGCCAATGACATTAGGGCTTCCAGTCCCACATGACCCCCAATACATACTACCACAATCGCATTACGCAAACTTGGGTTCATTCCCCAGGGTTAGGCTGTGAACTGTTACATAGGCCCTGCACTCAGTATTTTTCATTGATATGCTAGAATCGTCACTGTCCAAATTAATGCCTACTGCACTGACTTTGTTACAGTGTCTGAATGTCAACAGGATCGACACCCACAGAGGGCAATTCAATTTAAGTCTACCCTGTCATCACTCTATTGCAGGGACAAAACATTTGCACCAGGGAGGTGGGAAACAGGAGTCAAGATTGTTTTCAGGGGGCAGCATGGTGGCCCATTGGTTAGCCATTGCTGCCTCACGGCGCCGAGGTCCCAGGTTCGATCCCAGCTCTGGGTCACTGTCCGTATGGAGTTTGCATATTCTCCCCGTGTTTGCATGGCATCTGGGTCGGATGCTACCAGGTAGATCTCGAATCTCTGCCTGAACCAACGCCAGTTTTCACTGAGATTGCCTTGGTACCTGAGGTGCTGTGGAAGCGGAATCTCGAACATCATCTTGCCTGGCTGCTGTTGCTGGTAGTCACTGTTTGCTGAGTTTTAACTATATGGATTGAAACAGTTCACTCCTGGAACCATGTTTTGTTATGCTCTTGACGTATCATAAGCTGCTTCCTTGATGTGCACTCTGACAAAGGAAGGTTCAGACTTGGAAATAGCTTTAACACGTTTATTAAACTATTAACAATTCTCCTACTTGGATTCAACGCTACTGTTAATCCTGCTATAGCTACTCAGACTGACGGACCAATCTGCTACAATCCACGTGGTGGGAGTGATGTTCAATCAATGCTGTGTCTGTACTCACTGAGAGTCTCCACTAGAAAGAGACTGAGCATGTGTGATGTGTCCTTTTATATAGGTTGGTGTAATGCCCTCTTGTGGTAGTGTCACCTCTGTGTGTACCGTGACTGCCCATTGGTCCTGTCCTATCTTACTGACCTATTGGTTGACTGTCTGTGTGTCATGTCTCTGATGTGCCCTCTAGTGTCTAGCTAGGTATAGTGTATGTACATTAACCATTTGTGTACTTACAGTGATGTATATCACCACGCCCACAACCCAAAGATGTGCAGGCAAGGTGGATTTGCCACACTAAATTGCCCCTTAATTGGAAAAGATGAATAGGGTACTCTAAATTTTAAAAAAAGATTGTTTTCAGGTTCCAAACCCCACCTCTAGTTTGAAATATATTTTCACCTGGCTAAGCCCTAAACTGGCATGGAGACAAGTTACTTTTCAATTTAGGGTGGCAGGCAGAACAAGCTAAGTATCTACAAGTAGGTGCCCTCATGATCAGCCATGTTTTCTAAAGCGTTAATTAAAAAGACAAAAAGCAGCTCTTTGCGCCGGGTGTGGTAGGGGAAAGGTGGGAGCCTCTTTAAAGAGCGCTCTTTGCTTTTATTCCCACCCAGGCAGACAGGAAGACCGGTAATCCGCCTGGAGCACTGGCACCCCAGCCTGCCACATGGAACCCACCTCAAGGTAGTTGAACTGTTGGGAAATGGGAGGCCAACCGGAAAATGCCAGTCAGCCTCCTTGATCCCTGCTCAATAAGGTTCCCGGCAAATCTAATTGCCTGTCCACCTCATGGCTGCAATAGCCAAAATGGCCGACGTTGGAAATGGAGTAAGGAACCTGGTGGCCAGCCAGCCTTATAATTTCATCCAATATCATCCCCAGTATTGGTGGGGAATGGAAATTCGGACCCTCATATCTTGCTTCATAGCAAATTTCCAGAATCGTAATCAGGACGAGAAACCCGGGCTGATCTTATTCCCTGCCTACCCCAGGGTGTTGTCATGGTGCAAGATCTTCTGAGAATTTTTCACAGGGTGGATTTGACAAAGAATTGTTTTAAATGCAATCTTTTAAAACTGTGGTATATTCCTGCAAGTAAAAAAAGAGTTTGAGATGCAATTTAGTTTTAAGATGCTAAATGCAGTAACTAGTTGTTTCTTCACACAAAAGTTTATAATCTGTTTAAAATAAAGGTACAGAGACAAAAGCCATTACCCATATGCAGCCGAATTTGGATAACATTCAGGCTTGGGCTGATAAGTGACAATTAACATTCATGCCAGGCAATGCTCCCTGTCTGCATGGGAGTGGGGACTTTGGGGAGGATGAGCAAACTGACCACCGCATCAGTGTACAGGGAGCTATTCAAGTGGGGGGGGGGGGCGAGAAAAGAAATGTAGTCGTAATTGGAGATAGTATAGTTATGGGCATAGTCACTGCTCTCTGTGACCAGGATCGAGAGTCCCGAAGGTTGGGGTGCCTGCCTGGTGCTCGGGTTCAGGATATCTCATCTGGGCTGCAGAGGAACCTGGAGTGAGAGGGTAAAGATCCAGTTGTCATGATCCACGTAGGTACCAACAACATAGGTAGAACAAGAATAGAGGTTCTGCTGAAGGAATATGAGCAGCTAGGGGCTAAATTAAAAATCTGAACCAAAAAAGATCTCTGGATTACTACCTGAGCCACGAGCTAATTGGCATAGGGTCAATAAGATTAAAGATGTAAATGCGTGGCTCAGGTTGGTGTGGGAGAAATAGGTTTGAATTCATGGGACATTGGTTCCTAGTAGTGGGGAAGGAAGAAACTGTTCCGTTGGGACGGTTTTCATCTGAATCATGTTGGAACCAGAGTCCTGGTGAAGCGCGTAACTAGGGCTGTACATAGAGCTTTAAACTAAATAGTGAGGGGGGAGGGTTCAGTTGTATGGAAAATTAGAAAATCAAAGTTAAAGGAGGGTGCAGGTTAACGATGAGGACTTTAAACGAGTTAAAGGGGCCGAGGGCTCAGGAGATGTTAGTAAAGTCTCCATATAATAGTCAGAGAATAAAGAAAGCGGCAAGAATCTAAATTCATGCAGAGCAAAAAAGGGGGCAAATATGAGAAGGGGGGCAGTCAATGTAGGACTGAGGGTGTTATACCTAAACGCACATAGTGTACAAAACAAGGTAAATGAGCTTGGTGCGCACATTGAAATTGGCAGGTACGATATTGTGGGCATCATAGAGCCTGCAAGGGGATCAGGGCTGGGATCTAAATATCCAAGGATATGCGTCCTATCGAAAGGACAGGCAGCTGAGCAGAGGAGGCGGGGTTGCATTGTTGGTAAGAAATGAATGAATAGCACAAACCGATAGTGGTTCGGGAGGCGTAGAATGTTTGTGGGTAGAGTTGAGGAATCGCAAAGGAAAAAAGATCCTGATGGGAATTATGTACAGGCTAGCTAGCAGTTGTCAGGATGGGGGGCAGAAAATAAATCAGGAGATAGAAAAGGCATATAAGAAAGGCAATATTACAATAATCATGGGGGACTTCAATGTGCAGATGGACTGGGAAAATCAGGTTGGTAGCAGATCCCAAAAAAAGGAATTTGTGGAATGTCTAAGATGTTTTTTTTGGAGCACCTTGTGACAGAGGAAGTAGGGAACAAGCAATTCTGTATTTGGTGATGTGTAATGAGGCAGACTTGATTAGGGAACTTAAGGTGAAGGAACCCTTAGGGAGCAGTGACCACAATATGATAAAATGCACCCTGCAGTTTGAGAGGGAGAAGCTGGATTCAGGTGTAATGATTTTACAATTGAATAAAGGTAACTACAAAGACATGAGCGAGGAGCTGGCTAGAGTTGATTGGAAGGGGAGCCTATCGGGGAAGACAGTGGAACAGCAATGGCAGGCGTTTTGGGGGTTACTCAGGAGGCACAACAAAAATTCATCCCACAGAGGAGGAAACATGCTAAGGGGAGGACAAGGAAAGCCGAGGACAGCATGAAAGCAAAGCAAAAGGCATACAATGTATGAGGAATAGTGGGAAGCCAGAGGATTGGGAAGCCTTTTAAAAGCAAGCAGAGGACAACTTAAAAACCAATAAAGGGGAGAAGACGAAATATGAGTGTGTAAGCTAGTAATATAAAAGAAGATTACAAGAGTGTTTTCAATATATAAAACATAAGAGTGAGGCAAGAATGGACATTAGACCCACTGGAAAATGAGGCTGGAGAAGTAAAAATAGGGAACAAAGAAATGGAAGAGGAACTGAATAGGTACTTTGCATCAGTCTTCACAGTGGAAGACACCAGTGGGATACCAGAACTCCAGGAGAATCAGGGGGCAGAGGTGAGTGTAGTAGCCACCACTATGGAGAAGGTGCTGGGGAAACTGAAAGGTCTGAAGATTGATAAATTACCCGGACCAGGTGGACTACACCCTAGGGTTCTGAAGGTGATAGCAAAGGAGGGTGTGGAGGCATTGGTGATGATGTTTCAGGAATCACTGGAGGCAGGAAGGGTCCCAGAGGACTGGAATATGGTTAATGTAACACCCCTGTTTAAGCAGGAAGGGAGGCAGAAGACAGGAAATTATAGTCTGGTCAGCCTGACTTTGGTTGTTGGTAAGATTTTGGAGTATTATTAAAGATGAGATTGCGGGGTACTTAGAAGTGCATGGTAAAATAGGACTGAATCAGCACAGATTTATCAAGGGGAGATCATGCCTGACAAATCTTTGAGGAGGTAACAAGGAAGTTGGACAAAGGAGAACCAGTAGACATGATCGCTTTGGATTTCCAGAAGGCCTTTGACAAGGTGCCATAAAGGAGGCTGCTAAACAAGATAAGAGCCCTTGGTGTTAGTGGCAAGGTGCTGGCATGGATAGAGGATTGGCTGACTGGCAGAAGGCAGAGGATGGGGATAAAGGGGTAGTTTTCAGGATGGCAGCCAGTGACTAGAGGTGTTCCGCAGGGGTCAGTGTTGGGTCCACAGCTATTCACGATATGCATTAATGATCTGGAAGAAAGAACTGAGGGCATTTTTGCTAAACTTGCAGAAGATACAAAGATATGTAGAGGGACAGGTTGTGTTGAGGAAGCATGGAGACTGAAGAAAGACCTAGACAGGCTAGGAGTGTGGGCAAAGAAGTGGCAGATGGAATAGAATGTGGAAAAGTGTGAGGTTATGCACTTTGAGAGGAAAAATAGGGGGCTAGACTTTAACCTGGTGTTGTAAGACTTCTTACTAGAATACAAGAGCAGGGATGTACTGTCAAGGCTGTATAATGCTCAGGTCAGACCGCATTTGGAATACTGTGAGCCGTTTTGGGCCCCATATCTAAGGAAGTATATGCCGGCCATGGAGAGGGTTTAGAGGAGGTTCACAACAGTGATCCCCGGAATGAAGGACTTGTCATATGAGAAGCGGTTGAAGACTCTGGGCCTGTAATCGATGGAGTTTAGAAGAATGAGGGGGGAATCTCATTCAAACTTACAGAATACTGAGAGGTCTAGGTCGAGTGAACATGGAGAGGATGTTTCCACTAGTAGGAGAATCTAGAACCCGAGGGCACAGCCTCAAACTGAAGGGATGATCCTTTATATCAGTGATGAGGAATTTCTTCAGCCAGAGGGTGGTGAATCTGTGGAATTCAATGCTGCAGAAGACTGTGGAGGCCAAGTCATTAAGTATCTTTAAGACAGAGATAGATAGGTTCTTGATTAATAAGGGGACCAGGAGTTATGGGAATGTGTTATGGGCCAGGGTTTAGAGAACCCCAAAGTGTATCATGGAGTTCATCTGACCCACAACTTTTAATAGATTGTGGTATGGGGAGCACACGGCCCACTCTACAGGTGTGGTACAGCAGAAATGGAAAAGTATTTTTTAAAGCAAAACAATGTTTATTCTATGAACTCAAGTTAACCTTTTTAAACCATGCAGTGAACATCTTAGCAACCATTAATTCAAATACAACCCGCAAAGACGACAACATTAAGTAATCCTTTAAGCTTTCCTTTTAACATCCATAAGACTTAAAAACAAAACCTTTAACAGAAGCACATCAGGTTAAAATCACTACTGAGAGGAGTTATTAGTTTTAAATCACCAAATGATCGATTTACATTCTTTAGATTACTGAGAGAGAGACTAATACCCCTTCTGGCTGTGACTGCAGCTATCCAGCTCTGAAAAACAAAACCAAAACACACCCTGCAGCAAACAGCCTAAAACAAAAGTAAAAAGCTGACAGACAGCCCAGCTCCACCCACACTCTGACATCACTGATAAACACCCATTTCTTAAAGGTACATTTCTTAAACACAAATTTCTGAAAGGTACCCTCACATGACACCTCACCCCAAGAAAAAAAAAACATCAACTTCAAGATGGTTTCATTTTTCACCTTTTCACTATCCTTTAAGAAATGCACTCAGTGAATATACTTTTTCGTTTCAAAAAACAACACACGCAAACAGGTACAATAATATCGTCCATTTTCTTTCGTTCTTCTTCCTCCAACTGAATTCCGTGTCAAAGTCCCCCGCTCCCCCTTCAAATTGATACGGACACCGCTCCGGCACCGCCCCTCCCGTAGGGCCATGCCCCCCCCCTTCTTTAGCACGGGAAAAAAGCCTGCGATTTTCTGCCTGAGCCGGCCCGCCCCCCTGTGGCGCAGCTCCTTTCTCCTGCAGCCTCTCCCCAATTCCCAACGACCCAGGGCCTCCTGCCCCCCCTCGAACGCGAGGAGCGGCCCCTCCAAAACAATACCCATGCCCATTAAAACACACACATCACATCCAATCACCTCTTCCCACTCCCCAGCTTTCCCAAAACCCACAGCAAACCATTAGTTTGAGTCCAATTTTTTGTTCTGAATAAAGGTCCATGCCTCCTCCGGCGTATCGAGATAATGGTGGCGGTCCTGAAAAGTGACCCACAATCGCGCTGGCTGCAACAGCCCGAACTTCACCTCCTTTCGGTGGAGAACCGCCTTGGCCCGGTTGAATCCTGCCCTCTTCTTGGCCAGCTCTGCACTCCAGTCTTGGTAGATGCAGATCTCCGTATTCTCCCACCTGCTGCTCCGTTCTTTCTTCGGCCACCTCAGGACGCACTCTCTGTCCGTGAATCGCTGGAACCTCACCACTATGGCCCTTGGCGGCTCATTTGCCTTAGGCCTACTTGCCAGGACTCTGTGAGCCCCATCCAGCTCCAAGGGCCTCGGGAAGGCTCCCGCGCCCATTAGCGTATTCAGCATCGTGGCTATATATGGCCCAATGTCGGACCCCTCCACACCTTCAGGGAGACCCAGAATCCGGAGATTCTTCCTCCTCGACCTGTTCTCCAGGTCCTCAAACCTTTCCTGCCACTTTTTATGCAGCGCCTCGTGCATAACTTTCACCTCCAGGCCCAGCGTCTCATCCTCGTTTTCAGAGGCCTTCTGCTGCACCTCTCTCATCGCCGTCCCTTGAGCCTTCTGGGTCTCCTACAGCCTCTCAATCGATGCTTTCATTGGGGCCAGCATCTCTGCTTTCAGCTCCACAAAACAGCTTTTCAGGAACTCCTGCTGCTCCCGCGACCATTGCGCACACGCTGCCTGGTCTCCGCCCGCCGCCATCTTACATTTTCACGCCCGTTCTCCTCTCTTCTCCAAGATCACTTTTTTGACCACTCCACTCCTGGTCCACTCCATGCAATGCTGGGGGAACCTTACTGCTGCCTTCCCACACTGGGAATCGTCGTCCAAGTGGCGCTGGGGCTCCTCGAGGGCCCAAAAGTCCGTTCACGGCGGGAGCTGCCGAACGTGCGACCTACCCAGGCACAGCCACAACCGAACCCCCTCAAAGTACCTTTTAAGCATATTCACATGACACACTCGGTGAATTTTCCTTCTACCGGGTGTTTTTACCACATAATTCACCTCACTTAATTTCCTTTCAATTTGATATGGTCCACAAAACCTAGCTTTTAAAGGTTCACCCACCACTGGTAACAATACTAAAACTTTATCTCCACTGGCAAAACTACAAACTTTGGATTTCTTGTCTGCTACCCATTTCATCACATTTTGTGCAACTTTTAAATGTTGTCTAGCCATTTAATTGTTTCCTAAAATTTGACACGTAATCCAACAATGTAATTTCGGGTTTCTCACTCACCAATTTTTCCATAATCAATTTAAGTGGTCCTCTTACCTCATGACCAAAAATTAGTTCAAAAGGACTAAATTTGGTTCATTCATTAGTTGTATCCCTAATTGCAAACAGTACAAATGGAGTTCCTTTATCCCAATCCTCTGGATAATCGTGACAATAAGCCCTCAACATTGTCTTTAATGTCTGATGCCACATTTCTAATGCTCCCTGCAATTCTGGATGGTACGCAGTTGATTTAAATTGTTTTATTCCTGAGCTATCCATAACTTCTTTGAATAACCTTGAGGTAAAATAAGATCCTTGATCCGATTGTATTTCTGTGGGTAGTCCATATCTAGTAAAGAATTTAAGTAACTCCTTCACAATCTTTTTAGCTGTAATATTACGTACTGGAATGGCCTCTGGAAACCTAGTAGACACATCCATTATAGTCAAAAGATATTGATTCCCACTTTTCGTTTTAGGATGCGGTCCTACGCAATCAATTAGGACCCTTGTAAAAGGTTCCTCAAATGCTGGAATGGGTATTAAGGGTGCTGGTTTTATCACTGTTTGAGGTTTCCCTATCAGTTGACATGTGTGACATGATTGACAAAATCTAACTGCATCTTTATGTAGTCCAGGCCAATAAATATGTTTCTGGATTTTAGCTTGAGTTTTCCTTATTCCCAAATGGCCTTCCACTGGTACCTCATGTGCAACTCGCAACACCTCCTTTCTATACCATACCGGCAATACTACTTGATGAACCTCTGCCCACTTTTCATCCACTGCATATGTAAAGGTCTCCGTTTTCTCATTAAGACATCACTTTTACGGTAATAACACTCTGGTATATACGCAGATTCCTCTTCCATATATGCTTTCTGATACATCGATTTTATTTCTATATCTTTCTGTTGTAACGCCACCAATTTTCCTGAACTAAAAATATCCGCCTAATCCTCCACCTGTTCTTTGCCAACCATCTGATCAAAAATCGTTTCTGATAATTGCACTTCAACGTCATCGTCACTCTTTAATTTCTCCTCTTGTCTTAATCTGTGACTTTTCAACCTTGTTACTACACAATCCGGAAAAATCCCAGGATATTTGTCCTTCAACACTTCAGTTGTCTGATTTTCCCTTGGCTTATTAACCATAATAGGTATCTCTCCCACCTGTGATCCAGCTATATCATTACCCAAGCTAAACTGTATTCCTGGACAAGATAGTTTCTCTATTACTCCTACTACCACTTCACCACTCTTCACTTGACTTTCTAACCTTACCTTATACAATGGAACACTACTCCTCTCACCCTGAATTCCACATATTACCACCTTTTCTGGCAACATTCTTCCCAAACTACATAACTCCTCATCTCTTACCATTAAAAATTGACTAGCTCCCGTATCTCTTAAAATTGTGACTTCTTTACCTGCTCCTCCTGATACACATGAGTAAACTTTACCCACACAAGTAAATTTGTTAAAGAGACCTGGCACCTTCTTATCAATCACCTCTTGATCAGGCTGTACAATCTTTTGCACCTCCTTCACTTCACTTGGGCTTTCCTTACCCACTTTAACAAACCCCACTGTCTTATCCTGTTTTACCACATCAGCCTTCCCAGTGCTTTTCTTCAACCATCAACACTGTGACTTTACATGGCCTAGTTTATTACAGTGAAAACATTTGAAACTTTTCATTTCTTTTCCACCCTCCTGGATTTCTTTTTTAATCTGAGGTACATTCTCCTTATTATCTCCCATCAGATCACCTTAACCTTTACCACTTGAGTATTTCTCATGTCCCCAGTTTCTATCCCTCACAGGCTGAAACTGATGTCGGAAACCAAGTTTTGATTTATGAACTAATTCATAATCATCTGCCATTCCTGCTGCTAATTTCGCAGTTTTAACCCTCTGCTCTTCCACATGAGTTCTCACTACATCAGGAATTGAATTTTTAAACTCCTCCAAAAGCATAATTTCTCTGAGAGCTTCATAGGTATGGTCTATTTTCAAAGCCCTTATCCACCTATCAAAATTACTCTGTTTGAGCCTTTCACACTCCATTTTTGATTGACCAAATTCATTCCTTAAATTTCTAAACCTTTGTCTGTTGGCTTTAGGCACTAGTTCATATGCACCCAAGATGGATTTTTTCACCTCCTCATACGTCCCAGATACCCCCTCCGGTAGTGATGCAAACACTTCACCAGCCCTACCTACCAGCTTTGTTTGAATGGATATTTGATGGCATTACCATCACTAAATCGCATTGGTCAAAAACCATAGAAACCATGTGCAGGGGTATGGGAAAGGCAGAGGAATGACACTAAGCCATAATGCTCGTTTGGAGAGTTGATGCTGACACAATAGGCCACAAAGCCATTTTCTGTGCAGTAACAATTCTGTGGTTCACTGAACTGAATTGAACCAGCCATACAAATACTATGGTCACAAGAGCAGGTCAGTGGCTGGGAATTCTGCAATGGGGAAATCACTTCCTGACTCCTCAGAGCCTGTCCACCATCTACAAGGTACAAGTCAAAAGTGTGATGGAATACTCTCCATTTGTTTGGATGATTGCAGCTCCAAAACCACTCAAGAAGCTTGATACAATCCAGGACAGCGCAGCCTGCTTGATTGGCACAACATCCACAGTCTTAAACAGTCATTCTGTCCACCACCAATGCACAGTGGTAGCAGCGCATACCATTTAGATGATGCACTGCAAGAACTTACCAAGACTCCTTCAATGTGTCTTCAACAGCACCTTCCAAACCTGCAGCTTCTCCATCTAGAAGGACAAGAGCAACAAATACTTGGGAACACCACTCCCTGGAGGTTGATTTCCAAGTCTCACACCATTCTGACGTGGAACTTCAATGTGGCTGGGTCAAAATCCTGGAATTCCATTCCAAACAGCACTGTGGGCATACCTACACCACATGCACTGCAGTGGTTAGAAAAGACAGCTCACCACTTTCTCAGGGCAATTAGGGATGGGTAATAAATAGCCAGTGACACATCCCATGACAAAATACATTTTAAAAAACTCAAGTTTGCCTTTGATGGCATACTTTAGCAGTATTAATTTTCCCTTCATGCATGATATTTACTGTTTTCCCTTTAATGTAAACATTTTGAAATGTGCTCTTCCATGTGAAAATTGCTATCAAAATGGAAATTTGCTCTTGTCGTTCACTGAAATACAAAAGCCCCCATACACCCACGTCTAGAGCCAAAATCAGAGTTTGTTGACCTAAAATCGTGGGCATTTCAGAATTTTTAGCCCAGATAGAAACCTGGGATTTATTCTTATTAAGAAACATCTTTCTGATTTTAAAATATGGATTACTATAAGAAAAACTTCAGATTTCTGTGGTAGATTTTGTGTTGCGCCTGTAAATGCTCAATCAACTGTACTGATATCAAACCTAACCCATTCAGAATAAAAATGAACTTGTTGTGCAGCACGTTCTGACATTTCCCTTCGAGTGATGGTTGTGCATTGGTTATGCTTAGTGTTGATGACTATCATGGGTAGCATAATGCACAAATCTTTCTTTGTTTTTATTCAAGTTTTACTTGGTCCCTTCCACTAATAATTTATTTTCACCTGAACAAAAGAAAAAGAGTGCCCCCACGGCACAGGCCTGCCCGCAGATCGGTGGGCCCCGGTCGCGGGCCAGGCCACCGTGGGGGCACCCCCCGGGGCCAGATCGCCCCGCGCCCCCCCCCAGGACCCCTGTGCCTGCCCGCGCAGCCTTGTCCCGCCGTTCACAAGGTGGATTAATCCACGCCGGCTGGAGAGGGTTGACAGCGGCGGGACTTCGACCCATCGCGGGCCGGAGAATCGCCGGGGATGGGCCCGCCGACCGGCGCGATTCCCACCCCCGCCGAATCTGTGGTGGCGGAGAATTTGGGACACGGCGGGGGTGGGATTCACGCCAGCCCCCACCGATTCTCCAACCCGGTGGGGGGGGTCGGAGAATCGCGCCCCAGTTTTCTCACCGGTCCCAACAATTTGAACAAATTCCACCAGGGAAACCCTTGCCAAGAAAAGGGTTTCCCTGGTGGAATTTTTTCAAATTGTTGGGACCGGTGAGAAAACTGGGGCGCGATTCTCCGACCCCCCCCACCGGGTTGGAGAATTGGTGGGGGCTGGCGTGAATCCCACCCCCGCCGTGTCCCAAATTCTCCGCCACCACAGATTCGACGGGGGTGGGAATCGCGCCGGTCGGCGGGTCCATCCCCGGCGATTCTCCGGCCTGCGATGGGTCGAAGTCCCGCCGCTGTCGACCCTCTCCAGCCGGCGTGGATTAAACCACCTTATGAACAGCGGGACAAGGCTGCGCGGGCAGGCACAGGGGTCCTGGGGGGGGGCGCGGGGCGATCTGGCCCCGGGGGGTGCCCCCACGGTGGCCTGGCCCGCCACCGGGGCCCACCGATCTGCGGGCAGGCCTGTGCCGTGGGGGCACTCTTTTTCTTCCGCCTTCGCCATGGTCTTCACTATGGCGGAGGCGGAAGAGACCCCCTCCTCTGCGCATGCACGGGGATGACGTAAGCAGCCGCTGACGCTCCCGCGCATGCGTCGCCCGGTGAAGTCCTTTCGGCGCCGGCTGGCGTGGCGCCAAAGGCCTTTCCCGCCAGCCGGCGGAGCGGAAACCACTCCGGCGCGGGCCTAGCCCCTCAAGGTGAGGGCTTGGCCCCTAAATGTGCGGAGACTTCCGCACCGTTGGGGCGGCCCGACGCTGGAGTGATCCGCGCTGTTTTTGGCGCCGGGTAGCGGACATCGCGCCAGTTTGTGGCGAATCCCGCCCCTGGTGAGAATCCCACCAAAGTGATGGTGGGAAAACTCACATTGTATTATGCCTCTTTAACAATTTTTTTTTCCTCGCGTGATTAACAATGCGCTCATGCCGACTTGCCTCTGATTTTCTCACCCCGGGAAAATTTAATTACAGCAATCAGTTGAGCGCTCCTTTTAAACACATCCCCGGCACTCATCAGCACTTGTCCCAAGTCCAGTCGGGGGATAGCTACCAGGATAATAGCACCAGGATTGTCAGAGGGAGCTCTTACCAAACTCTTGCTTTCAAATCCTTGGTGTGACATCCTCTACCCGCGTTCCCACAGACGTCCTTCAACCAACCAAGGTCACCACCCACGCCTGGGAGGCAGTAGCCACAATAGTGAGTGCCAGCTCGCTGCATAAGAGGAGGGAGCAACAGTGTTAGAAGAAGATGAGTGACCCTCTTCGCACAGCGAAGTTAAGTCTGCCTCCTGATGTATACTGCTGCACCTCTTCACACACCCATCACACCTCTATGGTGATTTCTCACCCAGCCATCTCATGGTTTCCCAACACTTCTCATGGCACCTTCCCCACTCCCCACGTTCCCCCCCAGTAGATACTCTGCTCCTCAAATCCCCACTCACACTCACGTCTCACACATGATGGGCTTTAACACCATTTGACTGGCAGGGCTCCACCTACTCTCTCCCTTTCTGCCTGATTGCAGAACAAACTTGAGCACAATCGCATGAGCGTGCACAGCCTGCTGGAGCCATGCCCGAACTGAGATGCCCAACCCCCTTTGAAGAGAGAGCCGATGAGCTGGCAAGCAAGGTGTAGGACTGCATCTGTGCAAAGGGCAACTATCAAGACATCCAGCCATGGCGCAAGCGTCACATAAGTTAACTTTCTCCCCAGAAATACCCCATGATGCACTAATACCATCTCGCTTCCCTTGCAGGTCAATCAGTTGACCAGCCTGAACCATCCTCATGCCCTCTGGTCGCCATAGACCACAGCTGCAAAATATCCAGCCCATTTGACACCCCCCTCCCTGTGAGTGACACATCTCCAGCCCGCACACTGAGGAGGGGAACACTACAATGCCTGTGCAGCCCGAATGTAAGCCTGCCCCCTCAAGGTCCAGGACGTCAAGGGATGCCCACCAAGATAATGTCCGGCAACAGGGCATGGAAGGCGGCAGGCCGCCTCAACCTTAGCTCTGGATCCTGGGGTACTTCTGGACATAGAGGATGGGTGAGCAAGAGTAAGAAACTTTAGGCACCTCGTAGGTACGGGTGAACCTTGACACTAGTAGATATAATTCTCCAAGGTGGGAGAGATCTTCACTCCCGAGACCTGCTCGTCCACAAACCAAGAGGCTATGATGGCGTCCCTAAACCTGATCCCCATGAAGGCCCTGGCAATCACCTGAGGTCCTTCCTTCTCTTCCGTGTGTTGACCCTCGCCGCCCTCCTCAACCCCCTCCTCATCCAAGGAAAAGTGACACACTTCCAGCTCCTTTTGGCCCAGCTGCTCTCTCCTGCAGTGCCAGGTTGTGCAGAGCGCAGTGAACCACAATGATGCACAACACCCTGTGAGGGCTATATTGATGGACTCTCCCAGACTTATCCAGGCACCAGAACCACTTATTGAGCAATCAAATCGCCTGCTTGACCAGCGTGCAAATTGATACATGAGCCTCATTGTAGCAAGATTTAGCAGGTGTTTATGGCCTCTACACTGATATCATCAGCAACCTCCTGAGTGGGTAAAGTATGTCCCCAAGGAGCCATCCCTCCAGCTGCTGATCTCCCTCAAAGATGGCTGGGATCTGCAAGCTCTGCAAGATGTAGCTATCATGGATAATCCACGGCAAACGGGCACACACCTGCATGATGCGCATCATGTGGTCACAGACGAGCTGGATATTGAGGGATGTATCCTTTGCTGTTTATAAATGGTGCTCCATGCCGCCATGGAGACCGCAGAGCCAGGTGGGGGCAGTCAATGACACCCTGCACCTGGGGCATCCCTGCTATGCGGGCGAAGCCCATGGCCATGGCATGCTGGCTCACCTGGTCCCGGTTCAACTTGATGTACATGTGGGCACTTGCGAATAGCCCATCTGTGAGCTTCACTACTAATTTGTGTGCAGCTGACTGGGATTTGCTGCACAGGTCGCCCATGCTGCCCTGAAATGAGGCACTGGCATAGAAGTTTGCAGCGGCAGTAAGTTAAGGAGCTCATAGGAAATGGGTGACCTCCCAATCCATATGGTGCCAACTCTTGCATCACCTGGCATAAGTGGTCCACTGTCCCTAGGGACAGACACAGTCTTCTCTGGCACTGGACCTCTGAAATCTGGAGGTAAGGAAGTTTGACTTTGGAATTCCCTTAACCAGTAGTGTTTCTTCCAAGGCTCTGCCATCTATGGCCCTGCTCTCAGAAGAGCAACGGACCAAGCCTCCCTTTTCTCTGCAGGGTGCTGTTCCTAGCCACATGCAGCAGCACGTTGATATCACTGCTGCTGGCCGATCGCAATTAATAGAGTTGCCAACTCGACTGGCTCCATGATTCTCCAGAACCATAAACTGTAAGGAAGAGAACATACTTGTTATGTGAATTGGACATTCTGAATTCTCCCTCTGTGTACCTGAACAGGCGCTGGGGTGTGGCGACTAGGGGATTTTCACAGTAACTTAATTGCAGTGTTAATGTAAGCCCACTTGTGACAATAAAGATTATTATCAAAGTGAGTGATGAGGATTCCTGACTGTGCCCTGGCTGTCAACCCTCTTAACACCCAGCACCCAAGCACTTACCCATATGTGAATGTCTTTCCACGAAACCTCACCCCCTCTCCTGTCACACAATAGTTGCCCATAGTTGTCCCTCTCCACTATCCACTTGACCTGAACGCAACCCTTCGACCCTTGAGAGTCTCAGTGGCCCCCATCCACTCCAAAATCACCCCCCCCCCACAAAAATCATGAGGTGTTAGGGCAGGTGAGTACATTCAATGGATCAATATTCTAATCTCACGAGGGACTCGATGATGTCCCCCATCATCGCCTTGGACGAGGTGAGCAGTGAAGACTTCACCATAATCCATTGCACTGGGGGCCTCATCTGGGTCACCTCTCTCTTATTTTGACATGAGCCTTGGAGTTCAATGCCTGGGGAAAATGCTTCCAACTATTTTGAATCAACACAAATAACCAAGTAAATTAAATCGAATTAACTGAGAGACAGATTAAATGAACAGTCCCGTAAAGTGAAACTGCCTCAAACAAAAACCGAATCACAAATGAAACTTACACTTCAAATTAAAATGGAGTCAATAAGGCCCCCAGTCCTGAAAATTAAGACAAAATTGAACCCATGCTGTTGGCGTCACTCTGCATCACAAACCAGCACTCCAGCCAACTGAGCAAAGGGTTAAAAATTGGGCCACAATCAGTTGCACACTGATCCATTAAAATGCTGACTTTATTGGCACAGTTGACTCAAGGAAGGATCAGGGAGTTGATCAGGCAACTGGTTTCCCCTTGTGGCAGGCAAGGCACACCTGATTCATGTGAAGGCTGCCGGGGGGGGGGGGTGTCTCGAGAATCGGACCACGCGGCCCCGACGTGGCTCGCCGATTCTCCAGCGCCGATTTTAATGCGCCCGCGGGATCGCCGCAACGCTGGTCGGAGCCGTTGAAAGCGACCCCCCCCCCCCCCCCCCCCCGGCGATTCTCCAGGTCTCTACGGGCCGAGTGCCGCCGAGTTAGGCCGGGTCCCACTGGCGTGGGCTACGTATGGTCCTACCCGGCGGCACCTCGGAGTTCTGACTGCGGGGGCCGTCCTGGTGGGTGGGCAGGGGGATCCGACCCCGAGGGGGGTCTCCACGGTGGCCTGGCTCACGATCGGGGCCTACCGATCGGCGGGCAGGCTATTTCCGTGGGGGCCTATGTTCCTCCGCGCCGGGCCCCTGTAGGGCTCCGCCATATTGCCCGGGGGCCAGCGGAGAGACGGGAACCCACGGCATGATTCCCAACTGGAACAGCCAGCCACCCAGAAACTAATCCCTGACAGGTTGACCTCCATAACAAATCGTCTTGAACTTCCATACAGCTTGTGCCCTCTGGCCTCATGTGCTGCCTGAGTGTGGGGGTTCACTCTCACTGCAGTCGTCCTTCTCCCTGTATGAGGGTCTTCGGGCCTCAAGAGGCTGGAAAATACCCCTTCTCGGAGTCTCCTACTCTGCCCATGTAGCCTGGCCTCTCATGGGACCCCACCCCAGGACCTCACAGTCATCCCCAGTGCTGGCCCTATGGGTTCACCTGCTCCCACCCACTTTACAGCTGTCACTTTGGAAGGTCAATTCCTCACCACAAGCCCAGCAAAGTGGGCATGGGAAGTGCTGCCTGCATACCAGCCACCCGACTCCTTTCAACCAAGAGGCTCACAGACATGAAGGGCCGCTAAGGCCCACAAGGAGCCGATACTGAAACCCCACCTACCCGGCCCCGACTTGAACTTATCTGCGTCCCCGCATCCTCTCCGCTACCCCCTCTGTGACCGACACCCTGGATGGTAATGGCGATCTGATCATTCACCTCAGTTATCACCCTTTGGAGGTGTGGTCACCAGATTCTCATTTTTATACAACTGTGGTGTGACAACACGCTGACACACAGTGAATACTTAGTGAATGGGGAAGCCCTGGATGGAGGGCTCGCTAATGATATTATAATGTGTTAAAATGAAGTTCTCGGCCTTCTGCGGAGTATTTCTCATCTTGCTACCAATGAGGGGCCTGGAAAATCAGAAATCACGATCTCGACGGGGAGGATCGCTTTCTCCGCATCTTGTCGAATTTTGCGCATGCTCCGCCGTTCTCTCTGATTGCTAATGCTGGCTCAAAATCGCCCCCACCTCCATCTTTTTAATCAAGACCAATATAGTGGGAGGCAGGTTAAATTGTTCTCTATACTTGCTTGTTCTTTTTAATCATGAAAATGGAGAGCCATAACTTTGTGAACATTTACCATTTTAAATAAAGGAAACTATGTTTTAACTTCTGATTTCATTTCTGCAGGAGAAAGAAAAACACTTGTGACTTGTACAAAAATCATGAGCAAAACTACAACTATTGTAGACAATAGAAAATGCAAACAGCTGAAAAAACCGGAATCACTAGTCCGCAAGTGCAATCAACAGCCATGTCAGACCAGGTAATAAATCATATGCATATCAATCTGTAGAAGGGTCATCCGGACTCGAAACGTTAACTGTGTTTATCTCTCCACAGATGCTGCCAGAATAACAGAGTTTATCCAGCATTTGCTGATTCTAATTCAAATAAGGGTAGCACAGCGCTGCTGCCTCACAGAGCCAGGGACCCGGGTTCGATTCCAAATTTGGGTCACTGTGTGGAGTTTGCAGTTTCTCCCTGTAACTATGTGGGTTTCCTCCGGGTGCTCCAGTTTCCTCTCACAGTCCAAAGATGTACAGGTTAGGTGGTTTGGATATGATAAATTGCCCCTTACTGTCCAATCGGAAAGTGGGCTTACGGGGAATAGGGCAAGTGGGCCTAGGTAGGTTGCTCTTTCAGAGGGTCTGTGCAGACTCGATGGGCAGACTGACCTCCTTCTGTACAGTAGCGATTCTATGATTTCCAGCATCTGTAGTATTTTACTTTTAAATGCATATCAATCTATTTCAACTGACAACATACTGCATGTCCTCGTGGAGCAAATATTCGTAGATTTTGTTAAAATCATGAAATAATTATTTTCAACATGTTGGCAAATACATGATAATGTTAAATGTTTAAAAGCCTTTCAGTGCTTTACTCCTATGTGATTTAATTTATCATATACAGTTCTGCCGGTTCCTTGACTCTCCTGATAAGAATATTGGTAAATTCTTTTGAATAAGACAGTCCCCCTTTAACTCGATGGAGCATACTGAAATTCTTGGCGTGATTACAACCCATTGCCCAAGACTCGCACCATCTGCAGCTAGGGGGAATGGAAATGTCAACTGTTCACAATTATAACATGTTACACCTGATATGTGTGAAGCCTCTGTTACATTACTTAAAGTAATATGTGTTACTCATTTGTTTATGCCGAGAAGTTCTTAACTTTGATGATGATGAATACTCAAAGTCATCCAGTGATACCAAATAATTTATTGAGTAACTAATCAGTTAACTTGTGAGTTCGATTCTTCAATACTTTTACTAGCAGTTAAATTAAACAAGATAGAATTAGATTAACTATGAATATTATACTTGCATTCTGAGTTAACTATACATTTCTGTTCTCTAGTCACAACACACCCAAAGAGAGCAGGAAAACAGATTGAACTTGTATTTATACCCCTGTTGCCCTCTAGTGATCATCTGACTGTACTGACTATAATTAACCCTTTATGTATATGTATATACAGAGATCACTGCATCTGTCACGTTAATCTTCACAGTAAGCCTGCTTGCACACCCACCCCCTGTTGTCCTCCGCTCCCCTGTCCCCCTGGTCACAGCGGACCAATATCAAATTCCCCAAATGCAGACCCCATTCACAGGATGGATGTGAGGGTGCTGGTCGGTGCAGCGGGAGGGTGGGTGAATGGGGGAAGAGGAAGGAGGGAAATTGGTCTCAAAGAGGGGAATGGGGGAGGGGTGGATGGGGGCAGGAGGGATTGCGGCGAGGAGGAGATTGGGATGTTGGAGCAGGTGAGCTGATGGACAAAGCCTCGTCCTTTGAGTATCGGATGAGGATGAGTGCCTCCCTGGTCCTCCGGGCATGCCGGACCCACCGTATGCAGTAATCGCTTCCACGAAAAAGAGTGAGTCCTGAGATCGGCAAGGGAGCAACGCGACAACAATTGGGAAGGCCATGCCATCAGGTTTTATCCGGATGTGGGAGCGTTGCTGGTGAAGAAGCAGGCTGCTTTCAACAAAGTCATGGTTACCCTGTACAAAAGCGGAGTCCAGTTTGGGTGGTGTACCTGCCGCGAGTGACTCTTGAATGAAAAAACTATTTTTGATGCATTGGAGGAGGTGGATTCCTTTGCAAAGATTCTTGGGATGGACGTGGGGTGGTTCAGAATTTTAGATATTGGGGTGGGCATGTTGATATGTCGAATTGTTTGGGTTCCTTGTTCATGTTTCCCTTTTTCTGTTCATGTTGGGGTTGAATGTTTTACAAGTTGGGCTTAGGTCTAGGATTTAGTTTTATGTGGGTTTTTGTTCCAACGGTTGTGAAAAATATACAGCTCCTTGTTGGAGTACTATGTTTTAAGAGTTTTTTATGCTTTGTGTTTTTAAGCATTTCTCTTCACTCTGAGTGGTAGCCGCCCTGCTAGCCAAAGAATTAGTTAACGAGAGCAGTGTTGAGTGGTTGACTGGAGCCTATTATTGTTGTTCTGCTTTAGTTTTTTTTTTTCTCATTGGGAATAAGTTTATTAGAAGTAGATTTTAATGGTTTAAGTTCGCCTTACAGATTTATGTATGCATATTTGGGTGTAGTGTCTGAGGACGAGGGTGGGTGGGTGGTAGAGGTAGTTTGCTGACGGTGATTGCAAATTTTTTTTTTTTTAACCTGTTTGGTAGCTTTACGTATGCAGCTTCATGTTTTTAAAAAGGAATACTAAAGGACGCCTGCGTGATTTCTCATTGGGGAGACAGTTAATTCTCGGGAGACCATTGCATTCGACTTCGATCTCGCTAATGAGATGGTAATGAATGCAAATGAGGGTTAATGATATACTTGCCATATTTGGGCGTGATCCCGAATTCGCTCTCGGGAGCAGGCCGGTTTAGATAGCAAAGTGATTCGCAGCCAGCATGAATCTTGTTTTTGGCTTTTCCCGCTATTTAACCGGCGTGCCCAGATCTGCGCCGGATGCAATGCAGTGGTTCAATCACGCCCTCTGTTTCATTCTCTGTTTTCGATCAGTTCTTGTATCTGACCAGTTGTCAGCGCTCTGTGCAGCATGTCTGTGATGTGTAGCAGTTTTCACCTAGCAACTGTGGTGTCAAGACTGCTGGTTTCGCAGTAAATTACTGATTGTTTTTATGTCTAAGACACCCTACATGTTTCCTGCTCTGTTCATTTCTCTGGAAGAGGTGCTTTGAATGAGCCAGGAAGTGTCCAATCGGGAAAGGTTACATTAACTTTATACTGCTGCAAACTCAATCAGAACTAGTTTTTTGAAGTTTCTTTTTTTTTGCTTCTCACCCCCAAAATATACATCATTGGTTCGAAAGCAAACAAAAGAGCTGAAGTAGCATTTTTATGGCAAAGTATGCTGATGAAAGTAAAATATCACTCAATAATTTATACCTAACTTATTGTTTTTAAATGATAACGATTGGAAGCACTTCATCCAATACTTACCCTGACCTTACTTCTCCTTTAACCGCAGACTTTAATATTTACCAGAATGGCTAGTTTGCTTGCTCATTTCTTCTAACATACCAATATGCTTCAGTTTGGATTGTGGGTAAGAGCCACAAAATTCTCTCATCGTTTCTGATGTCAATGATCAAGAGACATCAGAGAATGTCTTTCTACAAGCTGTGCGAGAAAATTGTGAACTTTAATTTCTGGCTGTCCTTTTTTTATGCCTGAAAAATTCTGGCTCCACAGAACGGAGCTCCTATCCATTTGCTTTGTCTCAGCCTCTACCCAAGAGTGCCAGATCAGCATTGGGGACAGTCAGGTCCCAGCACCAGTTACATTGTGACACCTGTTTGGTGCCTGCAGCTCACCATTGCCATTCAAATGAGGCTCAGTGCCAAATCTCTACTCAAGAATCTGGACTGAAGCACCCTGAATTAACATGGACCACATGTTGAGTATCTTTCTCACTTATTGCTATTTTCAACAAGATGCCAAATGCAGAAAGAACCTTGATTTTACTGAAGATCACCAATCTTTCGAAAGCTGATGCAGATTTGAATGTTAAATATCTGTCCTTAGAACACAGTTCCAATTCCAATTATTTTTATGTAAAGGTGACATCCTCCTGGGGTGAGGGATTTGGGACATAAGTCAGGCAAACCAGAGCTACACTAGTTTTATAAACTACATGGATTAATCTCATACTATTGGTTGCTGCCAGAAGATGTGTCCAAATGAAAATGGCACACATACGAAAATAGCAAGACAATGAGGACTCACGGTGCTTTCCTAGAAATTCTTGTGTTAAGCCAGATTGTCCCTCAATTAAGTTAATCTTGGAAAACAACTTGGTGGGTTATGCGAATACCTTGTCAATGCAACAACTGGTTGAGTTCACAGGCTTTGCATTCACACAGACTTTGGACTGAGAATTCCTCAGCGCTGACTCTGCCAATGTTACTTCACAAGAGTAAGTTTCTACGTCAACAGGCCAATTTAGATCGTAATTCTGTGGCCTTTCGCTGGAGGCAGGATTCTCTGGTACCACTGGAATTGCATCCCTGCCTGCAGGTTCCCTGGTAGCGTGGGGTGGCTTCGATGGGAATTCCCATTGGGGAACAGAGAATCCCGCCACCAGTGAATGGCGCACCGCCTCCCGTTACCAGGAAACTGGCGGCTGGGAGACCGGAGAATCCCGCCCTTAAACTTACACTCAGGGCTGGATTCTCGACTGGCGGAATTCTCCATTGCGCCAGCAGCGCACCCACAAAGAGAAACACTATTGGCCGGTTGGCGGGACGGAAAATCCCGCTGCTGGAGAATCCCGCTCTCAGCCCTTTGCCAGAGCATTAAACCTATCTTCTGCTATCAGTCTCAGAGCCTCTTGCATCTACTGCTCCCTTCCGGCATTCTGGAGTATCGGAAAGGCTATTCCAACTATCTTTCTGAATGCATGGTGGACAAGCCAAAGTGTGCCCATTTAGAGCATACTGAGTCTAACAACACCTCAGTTATATGTAGTCAATGGCCGCGATTCTCCAGCCGCATTGCGCTCAACCGAGAGCACACGCAGCCAAAATATCCTGGCAGCGGACCTCCCAACAGTCTCCACGCCTTGCAGGATTCACCAAAGTCCTGCGAGACGTCGGGAGTCGGAACTCTACCCAAAAAGGACGGGACTACATGACGCTCATGTAAGTCGGCCGTAAACCGACTTACGACCTACCTGCCCGGGACCCACTGCCAAGGTGCCCCGATGGCACTGCCAAGAGTCGGGGGCGAAGTGGGTCATGCCCATGAAATGAGGGTGGGAGGGGTGTTTGAAGGGTGGGGTAGTGCAGGACAGATAAGAAGGGGCCTCTGGGGTTGGGAGGGTGATGGGTGGGGGCCCTGGAAGGGATGGGGTGCCTCACTTGGGGGTGTCGGGTACTGCCCATATGTGTGGAGGGTGACATTTCCCATGGGTGGGAGGACTCACAAGGTCACTTGGAGATAGAGGCACCCTTTCAAAATGGCGGCCCGATCTCTGAATTCTGCTCCTAGTGCTAAAAAAAATTCTAAGTGTGGGTTAAACCGGTGAGAAACTCCCCAGGGCCCCCAAAAATGGCGAAGTGTCATTGAATAGCGGTGCAGAACTGGGAAACTCCCTGAAAATCCACCACAAATGAACTGGGAAATTGTTCCGGAGAATTGCTCCCTAAGTTTCAGCAAGATAAAATCAAAACCTTGCTCCAAAGAAAATTGCTATAATCCTCCAGGGGCGGGATTCTCCGTCTCGCCAGCTGGCCAGTGGGGTTTCCCATTGTGGGCACCCCCACGCCATCGGGAATTCCCTACGGCATGTGTGTGCTGCCGGAGCAACAGAGAATCCTGACAGCGGAGAATCCAGCTCCAGAAATGTCAGTATTCGATGGCTTCAGTCGGTGCTGCACCTATAGTTTTGGGCATAAATCAATGAATGCCAATGTGAAAGGTATACTGGCAGGACTATGTAAATAAGTGGCAGGGAGATTTGGAAGATATATCTTGAAAGTTGCAACTACAAATGTTTCCTCCAACTTGTGCTCGCTTCGGCAGCACATATACTAAAATTGGAACGATACAGAGAAGATTAGCATGGCCCCTGCGCAAGGATGACATGCAAATTCGTGAAGCGTTCCATATTTTAAGGGCAGCACGGTAGCATTGTGGATAGCACAATTGCTTCACAGCTCCAGGGTCCCAGGTTCGATTCCGGCGTGGGTCACTGTCTGTGCGGAGTCTGCACATCCTCCCCGTGTGTGCGTGGGTTTCCTCCGGGTGCTCCGGTTTCCTCCCACAGTCCAAAGATGTGCAGGTTAGGTGGATTGGCCATCATAAATTGCCCTTAGTGTCCAAAATTGCCCTTAGTGTTGGGTGGGGTTACTGGGTTATGGGGATAGGAATAGGGTGGAAGTGTTGACCTTGGGTAGGATGCTCTTTCCAAGAGCCGGTGCAGACTCGATGGGCCGAATGGCCTCCTTCTGCACTGTAAATTCTATGAAAAAGAATTCTATGATTCTGGCTGCTGTGCATGGTCAGCTTGTCCACAATGCAGTGCCTTTAAGATGGACACTTAGCCATACATTTCTACATCTTAAAGGGAATGTTGCTTGTCGGCGGCCTGTTTGTTTCCTGAATAGCACATTCCTGATTACTGCATGGCCATGCCCCGTCACAGCACGGAACAAGCATTAGAAACAATGTGATATTTCACCATAAAATCACCACAAGATTTATTTGCAAGGAAACGGCTTCACACCACTCTCAAACCATAATTCTGCGTGAACAAAATGGCCAACGCCTCCCCACAATCTTTGTATCTGAGAAACACCCTGTAGAACCAGGCTGTGTCTTTCCAGAACATACTTGTGAAGAAAAGTCTTTGATTACTGGAACTCAGTGGCTTGAGTGGTCACATCTTTTATCACAAGAGCAGACATGAGGATATCAGTTGGATCCTGCTGATCCTGAGGTTTCATCGGAATTAGTTCTTGTCTTAATTTATTTCCTCTTTCTAGCTTGCTTTGTTGTTGATATTAGGCAATTGTGATTTATAGTACAACACACTTTCTTCAATAGGTGGATGATGACAGAATGGACACCATGTTCACGGACTTGTGGTAAAGGAAGTCAAGGCAGACAAGTGGCCTGCACCCAGCAGCTCCAAAATGGAACATTCATTCGAGCTCGAGAAAGAGACTGTCCGGGGCCAAAACCTGCCTCACTACAGCGCTGTGAAGGTCAGGACTGTCTGACAGTATGGGAGGCTGGAATCTGGTCAGAGGTATCAAACTTTCTTAGCTTCTTTCAAATATTACAGCTTTTCTTTAAACTGCTAGTTGATCTTCTATTGCTCATACACAAAATATTTTTTAAATTGTATCTCTCCCTGTAATAATGGAGACCATTTTAATCCATCCAAGCTGACAGGAATGGAGCAGCATCTTCCCGACCTCATTGCTTGGTTAAAATGTGAAGTTACATTCGCGCCACATGTGCCAGGCAATGACCGTCTCCTAGAAGAAAGGATCTAACCATCGCCCCTTGACATTCAATGGCATTACTATAGCTGAATCCCCCACAATCAATATCCTGGGGATTACCATTGATCAGAAACTGAACTGGACTAGCCATATTAATACTGTGGCACCCAAGGCAGGTCACAGTCTAGGAATCCTACAGCGAGTAACTCACCTCCTGACCCCACAAAGCCTGTCCACCATCAACAAGGCACAAGTTAGGAGTGTAATGGAATATTCTCCACTTGCCTGGAATAGTGCAGCTCCATCAACACTCCAGCAGCTCGACACCATCCAGGACAAAGAAGCCTGCTTGATTGCTCCTCTTTCCACAAGCATTCCAACCCCCCACTACCGACGAACAGTGGCAGCCATATGCATCATCTACAAGATGCACTGCAGTAACTCACGAAAGTTCCTCAGACAGCACCTTCCAAACCCACAACCACTACCATCTAGAAGTACAAGAGCAGCAGATACATGGGAACCCCACCACCTGGAGGTTTGCTTCCATCTGGAAGTCAGCCTCCAAGTCACTCACCACCTTGATTGGGAAATATATCGCCGTTCCTTCACTGTCCCTGGGGCAATGTCCCGGAACTCCCTCCCTAACAGCACCGTGGACATACCTACACCTCGAGGATTGCAGTGGTTCAAGAAGGCATCTCATCAGAACCTTCTGAAGAGCAACTAGGAATGGGCAATAAATGCTGGCCTAACCAGCACCGCCCACATCCCATCAATGAATGTTTTAAAAATGGATGCTATAATACATATAAACCTATCTTTGTAGGATTCCGAGGGAGTGACCAACAAGGAAAATCTGTGCCTTCTCCTGCCAAGCATCCTCTCTTCCCAATCGTAAGAATCCGCCTCCCCAATCCTCCGGCAACTTAACTGTGTGCCGATTGCTGCCGCTGGGAGGCCCAATCTTCACCTGCCAATGTTTTGATGAGACACCCAAATGGCAGCATATAATTGAGACTGGGGAGTTAAAGAATCCCAAGCATTAAATTAATGCCATTGAGCACGGTGGGGAGGGTTGACACCAGGCTCATTCCTCCTACCTGTCTGATATCTAATGACAGCAGGAAATGGTCAGCAGCATGTGTGCCAAGTCCTTTTACCAAGAATTACACGTCCAATTCCAGTTGAAATGCTAAATTGAAAGGTGTCAATTCAAATCACCTGAACAATCCAAGCTAACTTCATTGATATCTTAAGCGAGATTCTACCAAATCCCCGTGATGGCCCGACGGCGGCGCAAACCACTCCGGCTTCGGGCTGACCAGAAGTTGCGGAATCCTCCGCGCCGGAGGGGTTGGCGCCGCGCTAACCGGCGGCAAAAGGCCGGCGTGAGTTAGCGCATGCACAAAACCGCCAACGTGGTTCCGTGCATGCGCAGACTAGCCGGTGTATTCTAGCGCATGCGTAGGGGGCTGTCTTCTCCGCGCCGGCCAAGACGGAGCACTAAAGTGGCCGGCGCGGAAGGAAGGAGTGAGCCCACGTCACAGGCCCGCCCGCAGATCGGTGGGCCCCGATCGCGGGCCAGGCCACCGTGGAGGCCCCACCCGGGGATGGATCCGCCCGCGCCCCCCCGAGGACCGCACCAGACGGCCTACCAGCCAGGTCCCGCCATGTGGGACCATGTCCAATCCATGCCGGCGGGACTGGCCAGAAACCGACGGCTGCTCGGCCCATCGGGGCCCCGAGAGTTGCCGGAGGGGGCCGCTGCCAACGGCCCCCGACCGGCGTGCCGTGATCCCCGCCCCTGCCCGAAAACCGGCCCCGGAGAATACGGCAGCCGGCGGCGGGGCGGGATTCACACTGCCCCCACCTAGGATTCTCCGACCCGGCGGGGGATCAGAGAAATGGGCGGGATTCTCCAATCCCGCGGCAGTGTCCACGCCGTCGTGTTTTATGATGGCGTGAACGGGCCGCTCCCACGTCTAATTCTGGCCCTGACAGGGGGCCAGCATGGCGCTGGAGCAATTCGCACAGCTCCAGCTGCAGATCCCGGCGCGAGCTGTGCACCGCGGGATCCGCGCATGCGCAGTTACGCCGGCACAAATGAGGACATGCGCAATATGGCGCAGGGCTACAGGGGCCGGCGCGTAGGAAAGGAGTCCCCCAGCCACAGAGGCCGGCCCGCCGATCGGCCGGTCCCGATCGCGGGCCAGGCCATATCGGACCCCCCCCCCACAGGCCGTCAACCGACTCTTACACGTCGAGGTCCCGCCAGCCCAGAGCAGGTTAGAATGGCGCCGGAGGGACTTGGCTCTTTTCTTACGGCCGCTCGGCCCATCCGGGCCGGAGAATCGGCGGGCGGGCCCGTAGAGCGGCCCGCGACCGACGCCGCATGAACCACACCGGCGCCAATGGCGGCAATTCTCCGCACTACGGAGAATCGTGCCGGCGTCGGGGTGGCGTGGCCTTTTGCGGGGATTTTCGATATGTGTATATATAATATGGTTCTTCTGTGTAACCTCTGGAAGTGCCTGTGAACCATGTTGATATTACCTTGTCGTAATGACGTCCATAGCACAGTGAGCAGACTATATGGAATATAGAAATACAGCACTTATCAACCAGATTCCCACTGGGCTCTATGGATGTGTCTTTTATGTTAGATTAAGGCAAGCTTATATATTTTTTTGAATTAAGAAAACTTAAATGGCCTATGCAAACCCCTTCTCACCATTCCCCAAAGCTCCAAAATTTAAAGAAACTATGGCTGGAATTTATAGCCCCCATGGCGGTAGGTTTTCAGACAGGGAGAAATAAAATGACATGGGTACTGTACCTCCTGCCTACCCACCTAACCCTACACCTACCGCAATGTTATGTGGAGCAGAGGCCAACGACGGGTCAGAAACCCAACAGGTAACTCTGCTTGGGCTTCAGGCGGGAAAGGAGGGTGGGCTGGTCGCCTCAGTTACAGACTCCCCGGGCGGAATTCTCCGACACCCCCTAGGTCGGAGAATCCCCGGGAGGCGACGCGAATCCTGCCCCGCCGCTCCGACGTCGGCTGCCGTATTCTCCGGCGCCGGTTTTCTGGCGGGGTCCGATGTCATGTCACGCCGGTCGGGGGCCGTTGGTTTCTGGCCAGTCCCACCGGTGTGGATTGGACATGGTCCCACACGGCGGGACCTGACTGGTAGGCTGGCTGGTACGGTCCTCGGGGGGGCACCCGGTCCCGGGGGAGCCCCCATGCTGGCCTGGCCCGCGATCGGGACCCACCGATCTGCAGGCGGGCCTGTGCCGTGGGGGCACTCCTTCCTTCCGCACCGCCCCCCGTAGGGCTCCACCATGGCCAGTGCGGAGAAGACACCCCCCCTGCACATGCTCCAGAATACGCCGGCCGGTCTGCGCATGCGCTAAACCACACCGACGGTTCTGCGCATGCGCTAACTCACACAGTCCCATCGCCACCGGCTGGCACGGCGCCATCCCGTCCGGCGCCGGCCTAGCCCCCGGAAGTGCGGAGAATTCCTCAACTTCCAGTTGGCCCGACGCCAGAGTGGTTCACACCATTTGTGGCGTGGGCGTCGGGCCAATTCGCCGATTATGGTGAATCCCGCCCCCTGTTTCAATAAAAAGCCTCCCTGCCAAGCTCCAGACACACCTGAAATTCCCTTCCCGTTCACCCCACCCAAGCCAGCCCCTGATTTCCACCCCCCCCCCCACCCTCCCCTACCACCCCTACCAGCCTGAACCCACAATTATTACTACTCTGCCAGCCTGCCACTTACCCTGCATCCAATAGGCCAACAGGGGGGTGGGGGGTGCAGTCTTTTCTCGGGTCATTAACATCCCAACAAACATTAAATTGCTGTGGGGCCACCAGAACAGGCAGAATCGGAAGACACACCCACTTCTGCATCTGCTCACAACAACCACTCTTGCTGGGCATCAAATCCGGCCCTCTGAACCTCTTTGAGGAACTTGAAGCTTAGAATTAGGAGTGTATTGGACTAATTTTTGAATCATCCTTTGGGCTCACCCTGATATTCAACACAAATTAGTACCCAATAGTCAAAGCAAGGACTCTGTGAATTAGAAAAATAGTTCAAAGTGTAGATGCATGAATGAAATGTTTGACCAAATTCCACTTTTGCAAGGACAACCCACTTGTTCACAAGTATCATCCTGTTCAGGCGCATCTGGGTAATCAGTCTAACTATTGAGCTAAGATTTTATATCATTCAAGAGAAGTCCCAGCTCGAGCCAGTGCAAGTTATGTCTCGACGTTCAGTCCCAAACAATCCAGGGCATAGTTCCCTTACTATAAAATTACTGTGACCCTGGAATTCTCATCATTTTGATTTGCAGCTGTGCTAGCTCTGCCAAAAACCACATATAACAAATTTAAACTCCAAGACATTTGGTTGACCCTGCTGTTTTACAAGGGCAGTTTGGTTTAATAATGGCACAGTAATTACAAAGAACTTGCATTTGAATAGCACCTTTGACAACCTCAGATCATCAAAAATCACTTTGCAATTATGATATACTTTTGAAGTGTCATCAATATTCTAATGTAGGACATAGTAGTAAGAACTATTTACTCTTTCTGCTTATACAGGGACATTAACTGGTATCTGTGCAGCAATATCCTCATGAACGTTATGACAGAGTCCTATAAATTCCTACCTAGGTCACTTAAGCCAAGGGTTTTAAGTATATTGTTGCACATTCTGTACATTGCATGCCCGAATCCTTGCTTTATATCTCAAACTGGTGGAGTTTATGGCTTCCAACATTCTTTGTAAAACAGTAGTCATCAACGCGGATCATTTGGTATTGGTAAGTGCTCAAATAAAAACAGCACATCCAAGTTAATTGTTGATCCAGCTGTTCCTGAATGATATTTCCAAAGGTTATTGGTATGTTAGGTACAATATGAAGAGCAGGGAGGCTGTTGTTAGGTACTAAGTTCTGACCCTTTTAAACCTTCAATTACAAATATACTTCAATTATTCTACAAATTCCAATGAAAAAATAATTTATTGAGGCTCGTGCAGAAGCCTGTTACACATTTAACCTATCTTGAACAAGTTGAAAAAGAGAAATTTTGCAGGTATTTACTTTTTTAAGGCCTTTCCATATTTGTAATTTTTATTCGGCAAAAAAATGGATCTGACTAGTGTCAAATTTAAGAATAAATTGGGGTATTTCACTATTTTGTCACTGGAAAATATTGGAAAAGCGTTACATTAAAATGTTTTTAAAGCAAAATAGATATTTAAAAGTAATGACAATAAAGGTGGCATTGAAGCTTTTCCCCTAAATCTGAAAGCAATAGCCATTTATTCAGTCTGACATATCAAGCCTATTCGTATTGAGAAACTCTCAGTCCTGGGCACATGACAGGTCTTGTCTGGCACATAGGCCTTCCCCATAGATTGTGAACATGGGGGCTATAAATTTGTTGTCCAATGATGCTTTCATGAAGAAATCATTGAAAGCACTGTCTACCCTTGGGGTATTGAGGTGAGCTGGGTAGCTCCACTTTAACGGAGAAACACACAAACATTTTTTTATAAGGCCAATTTTCAGAGCTTTGATGCCTTCCTCAGCACCTTGGCTACAGCTCCAGCTAGATGACATCCTGTGGAGGAGTAACCTGGCATCTGAGACCATTTAAAAAAATTAATACTTTTAAAATGTGCAGAGAGGACAGCTTGAAATGGAGATACCATTTCTCTCTCTCTTGCCTGAACTGCAGACTGCTGCGCCTTCTACACTGGAGAGACTCATTGGCCCTCTGTCTCCAATACCCCACCCACCATCCATGATTGGATGTGGGCCCACCCTGTGGAGACTAATTGGCCCGTTCTGGGAAAATCATTGTCAGATGAATATTTTCCACATAGTGCAGGATCGTCATTCCCACTTGCCCCAACACCAGGGTTTCGACCCAAAGGCAATCTTGCCCTTGGTTTCTTCGAGAATCAGAGGGTATGAAAGAGGTGAAGCTGAAGATAAGCCATAATCATATTGAATGGCAAGAAGTCTTACAACACCAGGTTAAAGTCCAACAAGTTTGTTTCAAATCACTAGCTTTCGGGGCACTGCTCCTTCCTCAGGTGAATGAAGAGATAGGTTCCAGAAACATCCCCACACCCCCACTACTTGCCTTCAAAAAACCGCGCAACCTCAAACAAAGCATTGTTTGCAGCCTTCAGAACAGCGACCACGACATCACACAAACCTGTCATGGCAATCTCTGCAAGACGTGCCAGATCATCGACATGGGTCCCACCATTACACGTGAGAACACCACCCACCAGGTATGCAGTATATACTCGTGCGACTCAGCCAACATTGTCTACCTCATACGCTGCAGGAAAGGATGTCCCGAAGCGTGGTACATTGGCGAGACTATGCAGACGCTGTGACAACGGATGAATGGACATCGCGCGACAATCGCCAGGCAGGAATGTTCCCTACCAGTCGGGGAATACTTCAGCAATCGAGGGCATTCAGCCTCTGATCTTCGGGTAAGCGTTCTCCAAGGCGGCCTTCAGGACGCGCGACAACGCAGAATCGCCGAGCAGAAACTTATAATCAAGTTCCGCACATATGAGTACGGCCTCAACCAGGACCTTGGATTCATGTCGCATTACATTTACCCCCCACCATCTGGCCTAGACTTGCGAAATCCTACCAACTGTCCTGGCTTGAGACAATTCACATCTCTTTAACCTGGGGTTACCCCTTTCTCTGGATCTGTAAACACTTAATTGCCTGCAAATGCTCGCATTCAAAGTATCGTCTTGCATCATTGACTTTGCCTATATAAACGTTTCTGGAACCTACCTCTGGAACATGAAAACTCATGGGCTGGATTCTCCGCTGGCGGGATTCACCATTGCGCTGGCAGTGCACCCACGACCTTGGGTTTCCCGACAGTGTGGGGCTGCCCACAATAGGAAGCCCCGTTGGCCGGCTGGCGGGATGGAGAATCCCACTTCTGGCAGGGGTGCGCCGCACCAGAAAACTGGCGTGGCGGCATGGAGAGTCCCACCCCACGTTTTAAAAAGAAACCAAGAGAAAATCACAACATTTCAGTGCATTTCAGCTCTCCACTTTCAAATCAGGCCCTCCTTCTATTGCCCTCCAAACATATCAGCCCAGAACTTCTGTTCCCCAGGGTGGGAATCGTACACCATAAATGCCCCAGAAGTTCCCATGCAAAGAGTGTGTGGGAATTTCCCAGGAAATCTAAACTTCCACTGGGAAATTACCCTGCACCTGAAACCATCTGCAACTCCAATTTAATTCAAAGACTTCAGATGGTTCCGACTCTCTTAGCAGAATATTTACCCAGGAAAAGTTGGAAGGGTTAGAAGGAATAAATCCACTTCTAACTCCTTGATAGGTATGGTATTCACCCTGCTCATCTCGATGGACCCCTGACCACCCCCTGCCCACCAACAACTCCCAGCCACCTGACAACCCCCACCTTTCCCCCAAGTACCCTCTCAACCCTTGATTACCTACCTTCCTAACTAGCCCCTGGCCCCTGAATACTATCCGCTCGATCACTGACTACACTCCTGACCCTCTAACTACCCTTCTACCGCCCGAAATACCATTCCGAATCTTCAACTATGTCCCGACTCCCTGACGATCCTCCAGAATCTCGGACTAGCTTCCCACTGGCATCACTACTGTCCCAACTGAAATGGTATAGCAAGCCGCTCAGTCCAAGGGCAGTTAGGGATGCCTACATCCCATGAATGGATCGAATAAAAGTCACCCTAGACCACTAACCCCTCACACCTTACACACTTGCATTCTCCCTGGCTTCCCAAAGTAATTAGGACCTTTAATCTTACCCTAGCGCCATAAAAAGGGTGCGTGGTTTCACTTTCCCCAACGCTGCAACGCTGAAGCCCTGAACTGATGGGACTCCTGAGATGCTGTACATTTGTCACCAGGCCGGTGATGAAAGACTGGTGGAGAAATGCGCAGCTCCAGGTGTCGGTAAGTGAAAAGGAGCGAAGTGGCAATCTGCCTGTGATTGCCAATTGTTGAGGAAATTATAAGTCAGCACTTCGAGTTTTCGCCAAAGGTCTTTTATTTAAGCACAAAGTTCGTGGAGGGCTGGATCGACAACAGTCATTCCAAATGCCCTGTGTTACAGAGGTAAAAGCAGAATATTTATATGATACAGGAAGCAATATCTGGGACAAAAAGCATTCCTTTAGATTAGCAAGAGGCCGGAATTATGTTTTAATAACAAAACCTTGGGTTCCTTGCCTAAGCAACATAAAATCATGTTGTCAGCAAAACAATGTGCAGCTGTACGCTTGTTTACATTGTATGACCTTCTGACTATTTCATACAGAACTCTTGACTGAAATATGGCTAAATATCCATCATGCTTTGCCAAATGCCTATTTCCATGAAATGTAGTCAAGCAGCTGGTTAAAATGAATACCCTTAAGCAGGCAAATAATCCGCACACTAAAGTCCCTTCTACACCAATCCACGGAAAGTCTGGACCGTGGAAATTACTTCCAAAAGGCCAGTGGTATTCATCTTCTACTCCGATATTAAGGAAAGCAGAACCACATTGTAAGAAATAAGTCACTGGCAGTTACATCGAAGGGCCTTACAATTTGGAGGGCAGTACGGGAGCACTATGGTTAGCACACTTGCTTCACAGCTCCAGGGTTCCAGGTTCGATTCCCAGCTTGGGTCACTATCTGTGCCGAGTCTGCATATTCTCCCTGCGTCTGCGTGGGTTTCCTCCGGTTGCTCCGGTTTCCTCCCACAGTCCAAAGATGTGCAGGTTAGGTGGATTGGCCATGGCAAATTGCCCTTCGTGTCCATAAAAGGTTAGTTGGGGTTACTGGGTTACGAGGATATGTTAGAAGTGTGGGCTTAAGTGGGGTGCTCTTTCCAAGGGCTGGCGCAGACTCGATGGGCCGAATGGCCTCCTGCTCTGTAAATTCTATGAAGTCCAGTTCTGAGTGTGACATTCCTGTTGATCAATTCTCTACAAATATCTATTTTCAGATCTGCAAAGATCCCTGAGTCATCCCTACATGGTATTGTAATAATCCACAGCTCTGTTTGAGTGACTCATTTATGTTCAACAAACCCCTATTCCCACTGGTATTCAGCACTTTTTTTTGTGATTGCTCATTTAATATAACATGTATTATTATTTTCCAAACTCTTCCAAATGTACAGTTTCTGCAGAATTACAGCTTTATGTACAAGCTAAAAGTTCAAGATCCAGCTTTTATTTACAAAGTAATATGTTTGGAAACGAATGCTTTAAAGCTTCTCCATAAATCGATGTGTGGATTTCTATCAATTACTTACATTCTCTTTTCACAGCTCAGCTAACTCTATTCGAACAGGAATCAGTCTGATTGTCACACTTTAATGTCAAAACTCCCTCAGAAATGGCCCCATTTCCCCAAAGACATCACAGTGTTGGAACGAAAATGGTGGTATTATATTGTCAATGGGCCACAATCCCAACATTAGTTTGCATCATCAGGAGAGGCACAAGAAAAGAAAGTGTTTGGCACCGTATAATGTTCTGTTGACCAAAGCACAGAAATCTGCAGTTCCTGAGGATGCAATAAATTGGCATGTCAGATTTTATAGGGAAAGATAAATTAAGACAAGATACCTATTGCTAGAACCAACTGAGGTTTCATCTCGAGTAGTTAAGCTGTATGATTTAGTGTCAGCTCGGTTTAGGAATGTAGACAACGTAATTCACCTGTGGATATAAATGAATGCAGATTTCTGCTGAAACAGCTGTCACAAAACCCTGACATTTGCTTGCTGATTTATCACTTTCCTCTGATCGCTGTGTCGTGTGTTTTCAGAGTTTTAGTTTCCTTTGGGAATTTTTAGGAACAGATGAGTTGAGCGCTGTGTCAACATCTGTGGCAGTGTTGGATAGGGTGTGATGTTATTGTAAATTATATCCTTATGTTGATGTGCATTACAGTGTTCAGTGAAATGTGGCAAGGGGGCTCGGCACCGAACTATAAAGTGCACCAATCCACGCAAGAAATGCGATTTATCAACACGTCCAAAGGAGGCAGAAGACTGTGAAGATTACTCAAAATGCTACGTCTGGAGAACAGGAGACTGGTCTAAGGTGGTACATATTCTGTAAATTTGCCATTTTTTGTTCAGTATTCCTATCATATTGTGAACGTTATTCAGTGCTTTCTTATCGACAGGTGCATGCGATGGCACAAAGTATGTGAGTGGTTTAACACAGTCATTTGTCTGGTCGTGATCAGTACCTCAGGGACTGTTGTTGGCTTTGATCAGAATTAATGTAGATTTCACAGAGAATGTCTGGGGTGGGATCCTCCATCAGCAGGATCCTCCGCTTCGCCGGCTGCGCACTCACGCCTGTGGATTTCCCAATGGCGCGGAAATGGCCACAATGGGAAACCACAGTTAAACAAGGCGGCACATTTCCAGTGCGTTGGGTTCAGGTTTTATATTTTTGCCAAATTAACCATTCTGATCCTCTCCCACCCACCTTGGGGTGGGGGGTGGTTAAGATTCCTTCCATGGAGGAGAAAATTCAGTATAAAATACATCCCAAGCTAGGTAATGTTTAAAAAAAAGTAGCAAAGCATTTTCTGCTTAGATGTGTTGAATTTTACCAGCTTGGACTTCTCCCAATTGGCTGGCTACCTGGACGGAGGATCCCGCTGTCGGTGGGGGGCGCGACACGCCAGAAAATGGGTCTGGCAGGATGGAGAATCCCGCGAGGTAAAGTAACTACAGGCTAAACTAACATTGGTTAATTTGCATCTATCTGAGGAATAATGGACAATAAAACACCAATGTTGAATATTTTACATAAAAACCACAAATGCAGGACTCCCAGTGCCTCATCGCGTTCATTGTATTTATAGCTCCTTAGCCTAGGAAGGTCCAAGAAACAATCCACAATCTGTACTGATCCCAACTGGGGAGGCAATAAGGGAACTATAATTGGCCTTGACTTAGGTTAGGGAAAATAAAATTAGAGAAAATTGATTGTCTAGGACCTCATGCTAGTAGTGCACTATTTAAACATTGGGTGAGAACCCGATCAGGCGTAGGTACGAAGTTGTCCTGCTGTGTGATTTGATTTTACTTTAATTATAATATTTCCTTGTATCTCCCCTCCACTACCAAGTTCTGCAGCATGATTAGCTTCCACTCCAAACGTTTGTCAGTCCTCAGCCCTCGGGTATTCCCTATGCCACTCTTAAATAAGGTAAGTGTATACTGGGGGGCGGGGGGGGTTCTTTCAGTAGAAAGTACAATGATTCCAGTGAGGCAATGTCAAAAATGGAAACTATTCCTACTTGGTGGGTAGTTTCATTTTTTTCTACTTTTCTTTTTTGTTCCAGACTGACTCACCCGTCAGGCCTCCCAACACAGCTGGGAGCCACTCAGCTGGTATTAGTAATGAGACCAATTGGCAAGTGGCTGCATTAGAAATCCCACAGATTAGCATCTGGGTCTGTTCTGGATGCCAATTGGGAGAAGTCCAAGCTGGTAAAATTCAACACATCTAAGCAGAAAATGCTTTGCTACTTTTTTTTAACATTACCTAGCTTGGCGTGTATTTTATACTGAATTTTCTCCTCCATGGAAGGAATCTTAACCACCCCCCACCCCAAGGTGGATGGGAGAGGATCAGAATGGTTAATTTGGCAAAAATATAAAACCTGAACCCAACGCACTGGAAATGTGCCGCCTTGTTTAACTGTGGTTACATGTGACCAGCCCCTCTAAAGAGGGGAATTAAAAGATTTAAATTGGGGCACTATTGAGATTTTCATCATGATTTGACATATGAAACCTTCTGCATGAGTTTTCTGGAGCGAGGAATGTGGCGTTAAAGTGGACGTGAGATTGAATGGCATATCATAGGGAAGGTTAAAGGTCCTGAGATTAATAAAGGCCCAGTACTCATAGCTACGTTCTCAGATCCTGTTAAAAAAATTATGTGGTGACACTATTGGTTGTGACAGACTTATCTGTACGATTTGGAACTCTACACACACAAAAGATGAGGGTGGATGGCACTGTGGCTGCTTCAGATTGGACTTTTACATGAGGGAGAGCAGCAGAGCAATAAGTGTGCTATGGAGCAGCTGCAGATGGATAACAGATGGGAGCAACCAAGATGCTGAGTTCGTAGGAGGCAATGCTCACCAAACGGAATGCAGAGACCGAGCTCAGCATACTCAATCACTTTGACGAACAATGTTTCCAGAGGGCTGAGACTGTCTCAACAGATGGTCACAAACATCTGTAGCTTCTTAACATAGAGATTACGAGCAGGAGGAGGCCCTTCGGCCCTTCAAGCCTGCTCCTCTATTCATTAAGATCATGGCTGATCAGGCAACACAATAGTCTAATCCTGCCTTCCCCTCATATCCTATGATCCCCTTCACCCCAAGTGCTATATCTTACTGCTCCTTCAAAACATACAACGTTTTGGCCTCAACTACTACCTGTGGCAATGAATTCCACAGTCTCTCCACTCTCTCGGTGAAGAAATTTCTCCTCATCGCTGTCCTAAATGGTCTGACCTGTATCCTCAGACTGTGACCCCTGATTTTGGACATCCCCACCATCGGGAACATCCTTCTTGCATATACCCTTTCTAGTCCTTTTAGAATTTTATAGGTTTCTATGAGATCTCCCTCATTCTTCTGAACTCCAGTAAATACAATCCTAACCAATTTAATCGCTCCTCATACGCCTGTCCTGCCATCCCAAGAATCAGTCCGGTAAACCTTCACTTCACTCCCTCTAGAGCAAGAACACCCTTCCTCAGATAAGGAGACCAAATTTGCACACAATATTCCAGGTGTAGCCTCGCCAAGGCCCTGTATAATTGCAGCAAGACATACGTGCTCCTGTACTCGAGTCCTCTTGGTATGGAAGCCAATATACCATTTGCCTTCTACACTGCCTGCAAGGTAATGCACCTGCATAGACGAAGACCATTTCCCTGCTGGACCTTATGGCCACACATTATCAGTGGCTGTGAAAGTCACCACTGTCCTGAACTTTTTAGTCTCTGGTTCCGTGCAGGAAGCAACATAGAACATAGAACGTTACAGCGCAGTACAGGCCCTTCGGCCCACGATGTTGCACCGAAACAAAAGCCATCTAACCTACACTATGCCATTATCATCCATATGCTTATCCAATAAACTTTTAAATGCCCTCAATGTTGGCGAGTTCCCTACTGTTGCAGGTAGGGCATTCCACGGCCTCACCACTCTTTGCGTAAATAACCTACCTCTGACCTCTGTCCTATATCTATTACCCCTCAGTTTAAAGCTATGTCCTCTCGTGCCAGCCATTTCCATCCGCGGGAAAAGGCTCTCACTGTCCACCCTATCTAACCCCCTGATCATTTTGTATGCCTCTATTAAGTCTCCTCTTAACCTTCTTCTCTCGAACGAAAACAACCTCAAGTCCATCAGCCTTTCCTCATAAGATTTTCCCTTCATACCAGGCAACATCCTGGTAAATCCCCTCTGCACCCGCTCCAAAGCCTCCACGTCCTTCCTATAATGCGGTGACCAGAACTGTACGCAATACTCCAAATGCGGCCGTACCAGAGTTTTGTACAGCTGCAACATGACCTCCTGACTCCGGAACTCAATCCCTCTACCAATAAAGGCCAACACTCCATAGGCCTTCTTCACAACCCTATCAACCTGGGTGGCAACTTTCAGGGATCTATGTACATGGACACCTAGATCCCTCTGCTCATCCACACTTCCAAGAACTTTACCATTAGCCAAATATTCCGCATTCCTGTTATTCCTTCCAAAGTGAATCACCTCACACTTCTCTACATTCAACTCCATTTGCCACCTCTCAGCCCAACTCTGCAGCTTATCTATATCCCTCTGTAACCTGCTACATCCTTCCACACTGTCGACAACACCACCGACTTTAGTGTCGTCTGCAAATTTACTCACCCACCCTTCTGCGCCTTCCTCTAGGTCATTGATAAAAATGACAAACAGCAACGGCCCCAGAACAGATCCTTGTGGTACGCCACTTGTAACTGAACTCCATTCTGAACATTTCCCATCAACCACTACCCTCTGTCTTCTTTCAGCTAGCCAATTTCTGATCCACATCTCTAAATCACCCTCAATCCCCAGCCTCCGTATTTTCTGCAATAGCCTACCGTGGGGAACCTTATCAAACGCGTTACTGAAATCCATATACACCACATCAACTGCTCTACCCTCGTCTACCTGTTCAGTCACCTTCTCAAAGAACTCAATAAGGTTTGTGAGGCATGACCTACCCTTCACAAAGCCATGCTGACTATCCCTGATCATATTATTCCTATCTAGATGATTATAAATCTTGTCTCTTATAATCCCCTCCAAGACTTTACCCACTACAGACGTGAGGCTCACCGGTCTATAGTTGCCGGGGTTGTCTCTGCTCCCCTTTTTGAACAAAGGGACCACATTTGCTATCCTCCAGTCCTCTGGCACTATTCCTGTAGCCAATGATGACATAAAAATCAAAGCCAAAGGTCCAGCAATCTCTTCCCTGGCCTCCCAGAGAATCCTAGGATAAATCCCATCAGGCCCCGGGGACTTATCTATTTTCAGCCTGTCCAGAATTGCCAAAACCTCTTCCCTACGTACCTCAATGCCATCTATTCTAATAGCCTGGGTCTCAGCATTCTCCTCCACAACATTATCTTTTTCGTGAGTGAATACTGACGAAAAATATTCATTTAGTATCTCGCCTATTTCTTCAGACTCCACACACAACTTCCCATCCCTGTCCTTGACTGGTCCTACTCTTACCCTAGTCATTCGCTTATTCCTGACATACCTATAGAAAGCTTTTGGGTTTTCCTTGATCCTACCTGCCAAATACTTCTCATGTCCCCTCCTTGCTCGTCTTAGCTCTCTCTTTAGATCCTTCCTCGCTACCTTGTAACTATCCATCGCCCCAACTGAAACTTCACACCTCATCTTCACATAGGCCTCCTTCTTCCTCTTACCAAGAGATTCCACATCTTTGGTAAACCACGGTTCCCTCGCTCTACGCCTACCTCCCTGCCTGACCGGTACGTACTTATCAAGAACACGCAGTAGCTGATCCTTGAACAAGCTCCACTTATCCAGTGTGCCCAACACTTGCAGCCTACTTCTCCAACCTATCCCCCCCAAGTCACGTCTAATGGTATCATAATTGCCCTTCCCCCAGCTATAACTCTTGCCCTGCGGTGTATACTTATCCCTTTCCATCACTAACGTAAACGTCACCGAATTGTGGTCACTGTCCCCAAAGTGCTCTCCTACCTCCAAATCCAACACCTGGCCTGGTTCATTACCCAAAACCAAATCCAACGTGGCCTCGTTGGCCTGTCAACATATTGTGTCAGGAAACCCTCCTGCACACACTGTACAAAAAACGACCCATCTAATGTACTCGAACTATATCTTTTCCAGTCAATATTTGGAAAGTTAAAGTCTCCCATAATAACTACCCTGTTATTTTCGCTCTTATCCAGGATCATCCTCGCCATCCTTTCCTCTACATCCCTAGAACTATTTGGAGGCCTATAGAAAACTCCCAACAGGGTGACCTCTCCTTTCCTATTTCTAACCTCAGCCCATACTAGCTCGGAAGATGACTCCCCATCTAGCATCCTCTCTGCCACCGTAATACTGCTCTTGACTAGCAGCGCCACACCTCCCCCTCTTTTGCCTCCTTCTCTGAGCTTACTAAAACACCTAAACCCCGGAACCTGCAACATCCATTCCTGTCCCTGCTCTATCCATGTCTCTGAAATGGCCACAACATCGAAGTCACAGGTACCAACCCATGATGCCAGTTCCCCTACCTTATTTCGTATACTCCTGGCATTGAAGTAGACACACTGCAAACCATCTACCTGAACACTGGCCCCCTCCTGCGACGTCAAATCTGTGCTCCTGACCTCTATACTCTCATTCTCCCTTACCCTAAAAATACAATCCAGGTTCCCATGCCCCTGCTGCATTAGTTTAAACCCCCCCAAAGAGCACTAACAAATCTCCCCCCCAGCCAAGCAACGTCAAGATGTATGAAGAGTCTCCCAATTGGCTGTCCATAAATACATTGGGCAGTTGAATTATTTGCCATGTCCGGCAGTTAAGTAAATTTCACCTATGGTGACAATATCCAGAATAGTAGGTACATATTCGCATCTCTGGCTAACTTCTCACAGATACAGGGTGCCATTAATTGCAATCTGAGGAGCTCCAAATAAATTAATCGAATTCATCAACCGCAAGGAATATTTCCAACCATGTTAAACTGGTGCACAGTCACAAGAAAGGATTCATTCATGTCTGTGTTAGCTTCTCTGGGATCTACCATGATCCTTTCATGTAGTCACAGCCCACCATACCCAAACTGGACACAGATGAAAAAACGCCTCCAAATCCAGCTGATCACACCTCTGAGAAATACTACCAATGGACCCAAAGAGCATTGCACTGACCATTGTCATGATATCCATATTAGCATATCATGGTGCAATCACACACACACACTGATGGACAGGTAGACGGACCAATCAACACACACACAACATCACAGCCAATCACCAGTGAGAGCAAACGCACTATAAAACAGGAAACACCACAGTTCCCGCTCATTCTACCAGGAGCTAGCTCAAAGCACAGAGCTCACAGCGTGCCACTCAGACAAACACCATGTGCTGAGTGCCTCTCTAAGATAGTGCTAGGGCTGGGTCCACAGATTAACTGGTGAAGTACGAACCACAGCCAGAAGTTAACAGTTGCTATTGTACAGAATAATAAAACAGAGTTGTACCATCTACAACCATGTTGGTTTGTTTGTGTATCGGAACACGCAACACAACATGATACCAGGACTGGAAACTCGACAGCGACTGTGAGACCTAACTGCACCTCTTTAGAGATCCGCCATCCTGCGCCATGGACACCATCAGCCCGCCGCAGCCACTCCAAATCACTGGAAATCTCGGCGTCAACTGGAAGCTGTTTAAACAGCGCTTCCAGCTCTTCCTAGAAGCCACAGAAAGGAAGAATGCATCGGACACCAGGAAGATAGCCCTGCTCCTCGCCACGGCGGGGCAACATGCCATCCACATCTACAACTCCCTGGCATTTGTGGAAGGCAAGGACAAGACGAAGTACAAGACGGTCCTTCTAAAATTTGAGTAACACTTCAGCGTCGAAGTGAATGAGAGCTTCGAGAGGTACCTCTTCCAGCAGCACCTGCAGGGTAAGGATGAGCCTTTTCAATCTTTTTTGGCACACCTCCGTATCCTCGCGCAGTCCTGCGGCTATGAGGCCATCTCCGATTCCATGATTCGGGATCAGATAGTTTTTGGGGTCACCTCGGACACCCTACGCCAGCAGCTCCTCAGAATAAAGCGCCTCACCCTAGACACCGCCATCGAAACCTGCGTCCTCCACGAAAACGTGACCAGCCGGTACTGCCAATTCCAGGCGGCCGAATCGGCACGGCAGGGGTCCTATGAGATCGAGCGGGTCCAGTTGATCGAGTTCCTCCCGGCCCGCGGCCCGGAAGAGGGCGGCCATTTCGCGCGTTTTCCAGGGCCTCCCGTGCTTGTACGTGCCAAAAGAGGGGGCGTCGACGCAGAGGGACATGATGCGCAGGCACGCTCTACGCAGGACTGCACCGCGCATGCGCAGTGGAGCAACGAACGGCATGACGTCACGACGTGCGGCAACTGTGGATCCGCACACTTAAAGCGGCAATGTCCAGCCAAAACTCGACAATGCCTCTGCTGTGGCAAGATGGGCCACTACGCTGCCTGCTGTCGAGCAGCTCAACCTGCCAACGCTCCGCAATTCCGCCAGCCTCGCAGGGACGTGCGGGCCATTCAGCTTCCATACACTGAGTCATACCCTGACGACGTACAGACCAGTGATACCGATGACCGGGAAGCCTTCCGCGTTGCGGTAATAGACCGAAATTGGATGTCCCCAAGTAGGACCCACCAGCCGATGCCAGTGCACAATGTTAACCCGGGCAATGAATGGTGTGCCACCCTAACGGTCAACCGATCACCAATCACATTCCGCTTAGACACTGCAGCCTCCGCCAATCTCACTGCATGGTCAGCCTTCCACACCTTGAAGGTCAAACTACCGATTCGGCCATCCCACTGTCAATTGGTCGATTACAACAGTAATGTTATCCCGGCCATGGGGTCCTGCCAGCTCGAGGTTGCACACAATTCATACACAGCCACACTGTCTTTTGAGATAGTTGGATCCTTGAAGGACTCTCTGCTAGGCGCACAGACGTGCAAGATCCTCCACCTCGTTCAGCGGGTACACACTCTGTCTCCAGAAGGCATGTCCGATTTCCCGGATGCAGACTTTAGGGCGCAGCTCCACTCACTCCTCGCGCACAACCAGGAGGTTTTCGAGGGCATGGGCACACTGCCCTATACTTAGAAAATACGGCTCAAACCGGACGCCACCCCGGTCATTCACGCACCTCGTAGAGTCCCAGCACCACTCAAGGACGCCTCAAGCAGCAGCTGCAGGATCTCCAGGACCAAGGAGTGCTTTCCCGGGTCACGGAGCCGACGCCATGTGTCAGCTCCATGGTGTGCGTAAAAAAGCCCTCTGACGAGCTCCGGATCTGCATCGACCCGAAAGACCTGAACAATAACATCATGAGGGAACACTACCCCATACTCAAACGAGAAGAAATCACGAGCGAAATGGCCCGGGCTAAAATTTTTACCAAGCTTGATGCCTCAAAGGGTTTTTCGCAGATTCAGCTGGATCAGTCCAGGAGGAAGCTGTGCACTTTCAACACTCCCTTTGGCAGATACTGCTTCTCTAGGATGCCGTTTGGCATCATCTCGGCATCCGAGGTGTTTCATCGAATCATGGAACAGATGATGGAGGGCATCGAAGGGGTGGGCGTCAATGTTGCCGACGTCATCATCTGGTTCACTGTGGCTGCCCGCACACCAGAAGGAATGGGAGGAGCTCAAGATCAAGCTCACCACCGCCCCGGTATTGGCGTTCTTCAACGCTACTCGAGACACAAAGATCTCGACTGATGCCAGCCAGTCCGGCATTGGGGCGGTACTCCTGCAACGGGACGACACTGCATCATGGGCCCCGGTCGCCTATGCCTCGCGGGCCATGACCCCCACAGAACAGTGCTATGCGCAGATTGAGAAGGAGTGCCTGGGTTTGTTAACCGGCACAGATACATTCCACGACTATGTGTATGGTCTTCCGCAGTTCACCGTGGAGACCGACCATCGCCCCCTGGTCGGCATCATACAAAAGGACCTCAATGAGATGACCCCTCGCCTCCAGCGCATTCTGCTCAAGCTCCGGAGGTACGACTTCCAACTTGTCTACACCCCGGGAAAGGACCACATCATCGCGGATGCCCTGTCCAGAGCAGTGAGCACACCGCCCGAATCGAGGGGGTTCGTTTGTCAGGTCGACGCACAAGTAGCCTTCACATCAGCCAATCTGCCGGCTACTGATGCAAGTCTGGCCCACATTCGCCGTGAGACTACGGCTGACCCCCTTCTACAACGTGTAATGCACCACATGACGGAAGGGTGGCTCAAGGGGCAGTGCCCACAATTCTACAATGTCCGGGACGACTTGGCCGTCATTGATGGTGTCCTCCTAAAGTTGGACCAGATTGTGATCCCACACAGCATGCACCGGCTTGTCCTCAAACAATTGCACGAAGGCCATCTCGGGGTTGAAAAGTGCAGGCGGAGGGCCCGAGAAGCTGTGTACTGGCTGGGCATCAGCAACGACATCGCCAACATGGTGCTCAACTGCCCCACCTGCCAAAGGTTTCAGCCGGCGCAACCCCCTGAGACGCTTCAGCCCCATGAGTTGGTAACGTCCCCCTGGGCAAAGGTGGGTGTGGACCTTTTTCATGCATTTGGCAGGGACCACATTATTATAATTGACTATTTTTCCAATTATCCGGAGGTCATACGCCTGCACGACTTGACATCATCAGCTGCAATCAGAGCATGTAAAGAAACCTTCACTCGCCATGGCATTCCGCTTACCGTCATGGCGGACAATGGGCCCTGTTTTGCGAGCCAAGAATGGTCTTCTTTTGCCGCTTCATACGGCTTCACACACGTGACGTCCAGCCCTTTGCATCCCCAGTCGAATGGCAAGGCGGAAAAGGGCGTCCATATCGTGAAGCGGCTCCTCTGCAAGGCTGCGAATGCCGGATCTGAGTTCTGCTTAGCCCTGCTGGCCTATCGCTCGGCCCCACTTTCCATAGGCCTCTCACCAGCCCAGCTGTTGATGGGTCGCACCCTCAGGACCACTGTGCCGTCCATTCATGTTCCTAAACCCGACCATGCTCCAGTACTGCAAAGGATGCGACAACAACGTGCTCAGCAGAAGGTGGAACATGACACTCGGGCAACTGATCTTCCTGCCTGGCGCCTGGAGACAATGTCCGCATACACCTACCAGAGGGTGACTGGTCGGCAACTGCCGAGGTTCTCCGCCGCGTGGCTCCCCGCTCGTTCCTGGTTCGCATGCCTGATGGCTCCATTCGCCGACGTAATCGGCGGGCCCTTAGGCTGCTTCCGCGCTCGCTACGTGATCATGCACCGGTGCCATGCCTTCCTGTTGTCCCTGATGTTGACTTCGTGGAGCTTCCTGCCACTCTGCCTATTCCTCTATCGCCCGTGGCCAGGCCCATTCCTCAGCCGGTGGATCCTGACCCACCTTTGAGGCGGTCAACCCGAATTCGTCGCCCACCTACTAGACTGAACTTATGAGCCTGTTTGCACATTGGACTCATTGAATTGTTGTGCAATAATGTTAATGTGTTTGTTTCTTTGTCGTTCCAGGAGTTCTCTTTCGATATTTGATGATTGCACTTGTTTTATTTGAGGTACAACCTCATTGCTCTGTTGCACCTGACACCTTCCTATGTACATAGTTTAGCCTCATGTACATGTTGTAAATATTGCACACACACACTCAGCCACATTCAGTACACACCAATATTTATTACCATGTAGGCACATATCCTTGTGAAAAGGGGGGGGATGTCATGATATCCATATTAACATATCATGGTGCAATCACACACACACTGATGGACAGGTAGACGGACCAATCAACACACACACAACATCACAGCCAATCACCAGTGAGAGCACACGCACTATAAAACAGGGAACACCACAGTTCCCGCTCATTCTACCAGGAGATAGCTCAGAGCACAGAGCTCACAGCGTGCCACTCAGGCATACACCATGTGCTGAGTGCCTCTCTAAGATAGTGCTAGGGCTGGGTCCACAGCTTAACTGGTGAAGTACGACCCACAGCCAGAAGTTAACAGTTGCTATTGTACAGAATAATAAAACAGAGTTGTACCATCTACAACCGTGTTGGTTCGTTTGTGTATCGGAACACCCAACATGACAACCATCATGATAACCAAGTGTGTCATCGAGCAGGCTGGAGATACACTTCAGGTGCCTGGATATGTTTGAAAGCACCATATATATTCAACAGTGAGGGTCTCTTTTATACCCTGGTGCGCTTTATTTGTATAACACACAAATAGCAGCTGGGACTGGAGATGGAGAAGGAAGAAGCTGCTTATCAATCATCATCTAAAGAGGATTTCAATGGAAAGGAATAGGTGAAGGGGAGGACGAAGATGAAAATAAGCACAAAATTCCAGACCATCCATTCATATTAGAGCTCAGACTCCATGGATTCCCTCATAGCCCAAAAGGATCAGTTACTCACTCTCACTGGACATAGTAATGATCAAATCCACCAGTCCATCCCCTGCCAACACAAAGCAGTCCTGTAATCAATCATCCACTCATTCCACATCAATGATGGTCCTCATCAATTCATCTCTTCACAGTTTCACCTAGCAATGGAAAAGGCAAACTGCCAATCGACAGGCAATAATAATCAACAATTCATACAAAATAATGCATTTTATGTTAGTTAATTTAACAAAAGGAAAACTCATAGCAAAATGTTTCCAGAAATGCCCATGTGCATACCCCTTAAGAACTACAAATCTTTACTCTTCCTCTTCCTCGCAGTTCTATATGGTGAAACCCTTGTGGCTTCAGCAAAGGTAAAGAGCAGGTTCGTTATCCCTATTATAACTCTTGAGACACGTATCGCCAGCCACCGTTAAATGTTGGACCCATGAGAACCTACCAAAGCCATCTCCTTTTCGGCAGGGCAGCCTCGGTCAGCGGGACATGAGGCAGCAAATTGGATACGGTTGAGATTGTGTGGCGAGGGGGGGGGGTGGTGAGAAGGGGAAATGGTGAGATGTGGGAATACTTTGAGTTTCCACTTCCATGGCCCCCAAATTAAATATCTGACACCCTGTTTATGGAGGCAGACATGAGGAGGCATTGACCACCTTCGAGGCCTTCTTGGACTGATTAGATTGTCGGGATTGAAATTCCATTTCAGGGACCAGCTCAACAATGGACGACATCCGTGCAGTGACCTGCACTTTTGTTCACTAATGTCACTCTTTCACCACTCTTTTCTCGTGCTCATTTGTGATCTATGATTAACCAAGTGAAAACACATAATTGGACACACAAAGTGCTTCTTTTTGTGCTGGTGCCTGTTACGTATCTGTCCAGTGACAGTGCACCCCAGAAGGAATGAATTCCTCTGAGGAATCATTGTCCAGATGGCTCAGAGCTGCTGTTTCTCGTATGGTGGGCGTGGGGGAGAAAAGGTATGGATATGGATAAATAATAAGCAAAATTGTTGTTTCTTACCACAGCTAAGATGATCACTTGGTGCAGAAATCAAATTAACATGGCTGACTGAGCCCTGCCTGAGATGTGAGTCGGAGATATTTAGTGCTGTCACTAGACAGCTGCAAAGTCCCAGTCTCCTCATCTCCAACGGTCAGGATGCAGACATGCCGCTGACCTCCACAGCCCCTTCCTCTCCAGATCCCAGTTTTATTATCTGTGACAGAACGCCTCTGTGCCACTTCCTCATTCTTGTATTTTGTGCTCTCTTCTCCTGCACGTGGGAGCGACAAACCTATCAGTTTCTGTAAGACAAGTGTTCCCCTGCTGGACGGAGTGTGTACAGTGAGGTACCCCTGGCCTGCATGTAAAGACATCTGTCTACATTTGATATGCTGACTGAAGTGCTATCACATTTCATAAAGATTGGGGTGATGGAAGAGAACGCAGTAAATGGGGATTATAAGAAAGTACACAGATGCTGAACAATGAATCCTCTTGAAACTTAAGTGGGCTTGGGGTGTGATATGATGCTTGACGAGATAAATGGAGAGAGGATGGGTATATTACAGGATCTAGGTGAATCTATCTGCCACTTTGCTCAACTTTCCTCACTCTTTAAACCACTTTGTGCACTGAATCTGTGTACAGGACACTTCTGCTGTTGATTAATTTCCTGTCTGTTTTTCCGTGACTCCAACTCCTCCACATTTTCCTTGGATCCTATATGTAACCCAGTTGAGATCGAATTGTGCGGGTTCACATTACGTCTGCTCGTAGGCATGGGCGATGCAACACATGGAACTTAAATGATAATGAGACATCCATGTTGAAGCCAGACATCTTGTGGTCTTCATGGCCATTATAACTCCCACCCCCCCACCCCCGACCCCAGCCTCCACCCTCCCACACACACAGAAACCAGCTCTGCATTATTATAGGACTTCATTTCTCCAGGGAGTTTTCACGTATTTTCAGGCACCCCATGTTGGGCACCATTGTTTATGAGCAGTTGGCTCGTCGGTCTAGGGGTATAGTTTTTGTTTAGGAGTTTCCATTGCGGTAAAATGAGAGAGTTTCAAATCCAGGACGGGCCTTGCAAAGCATTTTGGGGGGCGGCATGGTGGCACAGTGGATAGCACTGCTGCCTCTCCTCTGTCAGGGATCCGGGTTCAATTCCCACCTTGAGTGACTGTCTGTGTGGAATTTGCACTTTCTCCCTGTGGCTGCGTGGGTTTCCTCCGGGTGCTCCCGGCAAGTTAGGTGGATTGGGCATGCTAAATTGGCCCTTTCAGGGCGGGGGATTGGGCCTAGGTAGGGTGGTCTTTCAAAGGTTTCGGTGCAGACTCGATGGGCCTAAAGGCCTTTTTCTGTACTGTAGGGATTCTATGATTCCATTCTATTCTATGATTTGCCCTTTGCCCCTTCCTGATGAAACAATATACCTAGAATTATGGTCATGAATTTATATTCCCTCTATATCCCACCAAAGTGGGCCCAAACTGTCTCTTGCCCTGATACCTAAATGTAAATTCTGTTCTTCCGTTAGCTGCATAAATAGATTTTCATCAAACAACATAAAATTCTTTACTTTATTCTCATTGATTTTCCCTTGCACCCAACTTGAATCAGCTGGACTGCAAGCAAATCCTGGGAACAGTAAAATAATTAAAAGGTAAAGACTTCAGCCACTATAAAAGGAGTGAGGCAGGCACAATGCGGCAAATGGCTCACTTCTGTTCTGCATGATTCCATGATAATTGGTTGCCTGTCCTTCAGCTGCCTGGACCTTAAGCTCTGGAATTACCTCCCAAGCCTATATGCCTCTCTAGCTCTCTTTCCTCCTTTGAGACAGCTCTTTAAACCTAGCTCATCTCCTAATATTTTGTTATGTGGCTCGTGTCAAATTGTGTTTGGTAAAATTCCTGTGAACCACCTTGGGGCATTTTACTATATGAAAGGTGCTATACTGGCAAGTTGTTGTAATGCAAAATTCCATTAAATTGGACAAGGGCCATCCAACCTTTTTCAAAAATTTCATTTATCAAAGTGCAAGATGTCTGCTAGTGAAATGATTGTTTTAGCATTCTGACCTTGTAAGTGACCTGCAGTAAGTCAGGTGCAGGAAGCTGCTCACCATGAGAAAGCTTTTGCAGCATAAGTCTTACACCTTTCAAATCTCCAGCAGCCACAGAAGTGTGCTTTGGCAGGTAAATCAAATGGCTGAGCTGTCTTCAGGAACAGCCCAACCACATGTTTTAGCAATTACAGCCCTCATACTTGAAAGCTGTTTAACTGTAAATGTTAGCTGCTATTGATGTTTTCAGCATTTTAGATGCATCTCCAGGGTGCAACAAATATAGATTTGCTCGCATATTATGCAAGAACTACTTTTGTGCCATTTGCAGTTTGTAAAGTAGCAAAAGATTGTTTAGTTAGTTTTGGGTTGAACTGCATAACCTCAGAACTTTTTTTTAAGTTGGAATGCAGTCACACAAAGTTTGCATATTAAGTGAAAATGAACATTAAGCTAGGTTGTTATTTAGTAATTGCTGAAAATATACTTAAATGTATAAAAAGCAAATATTTTTCAATAAAAACATAAGCAAAACCTGTTGAAAGATTAGTTCCTTAAACCATTCCGTCCATTTTGAATTCAGAATAAAATGGCGACCAAAACATTTATTTTTAATCTCTTATAAATACAAACTATTATCTTTCTTGAACTTTATTGCCTACTCGAAATATATTTTATTTCTGAGCCTCAGACATCAGACAAGAAGCTGAGATCTTTTTTGATCATAATGTACAATTACGGCAAACTGGTTAGCAGCGAATATCATTTTTTAAACAATCTGATGACTGCTAATGTGCTCAAGCTTATAGTTTACTGTTTAATAGTTACTCTTTAATAATAAGGATTTTGATAAACTCTGAAGCTGATTTATATTGTCCAAGTGCTACCAGCTCCTGACACACAGTTTATGCATAGGTTTATCTTTGATGTTACTATCTAATATGTTTGTAATTCAGGCCTGGTGGCAATGCAGTTTCATGTCTTCCAGACTGGCATCAGTCTCAGAGATCTGTTCACTGCGTTCTCTGTGTTCTGCCATGATGCAGTTGATGCACTATCAATTACGTCGAGACGAGAGTAGAGAGTAATCGAGGCGTTATTATGCAGAGATGTGTAGCCTCCCGCAGCTGCCGCCGAAATGGCTGCAGCTCGGATAGCCTACACATTTATACTCCGCCTACTGGGCGGAGCCAGCAGGCATGGATCTACCCCCGTAACTGTAGTACAGGAGCCTTACCGTAATACCCCTCGTATGTGGTATATACAATACAACAGTGGTGACTACCACATTCACCCCCTGTTAAAAAAGAGTCCAGTGGGGGGGGTGGAAAACTATTTACATTCAGGTGTTTAACATTTTATGGAAAAGTTTACAAATTCAGACGATCGGGCGCCTTGATCCGGCGTTGCGAGCGCCGCAGTTCTGGTGGCGATTTCGGCGTCGGTTCAGTCGTCGCTGACTCCGGGAGCGTGTCGACTTCATCTTAATCCCCGGGTGGGACCAAGGGGAGGACGGATCGTCCTGGAGCGGGGGCTGTGGTGGGGTACGCTGGGGGGAAGGGAGGGTGGCGCCGGGGGCAGGGGGGGGGGTGACCCAGCTGGTGCCAGGTCCCTGAGGGAGACTGTGTCTTGGCGGCCGTCAGGGTACGCTACGTAGGTGTACTGCGGGTTCGCGTGAAATAGCTGTACCCTCTCAACCAATGGGTCCCCCTTGTGTAGCCGCACGTGCTTACGGAAGATGGGTCCTGGAGCTGCCAGCCACATTGGGAGCGAAACCCCGGAGGTGGACTTCCTGGGGAAGGCAACGAGACGTTCATGGAGAGTTTTGTTAGTCGCAGTGCAAAGGAGCGACCGAATGGAGTGAAGGGCGATGGGGAGGACCTCCTGCCAGCGGTAGGCCAGGAGATTTCTGGACCGTAGGGCCAGCTGGACTGCCTTCCAGAATCTCCCGCTCCACCTGCCCGTTTCCTTGGGGGTTGTAGCTGGTCGTCCTGCTCGAGGCAATGCTCCTGTTGAGCAGGTACTGGCGCAGCTCATCGCTCATAATTGAGGATCCCCGGTCGCTGTGGACATAGGCGGGGAAACCAAACAGAACGAAGGTGGTGTTGAGGGCTTTGATGATGGTGGCAGACGTCATATCGGGACATGGGGCGGCGAAGGGGAATCTGGAATGCTCGTCGACCACATTAAGAAAGTACGTGTTTCGGTCGGTGGAGGGGGGGGCCTTTGAAGTCCACGCTGAGGCGTTCAAAGGGGCGGTAGGCCTTCACCGGGTGCGCTCGGTCTGGCGGTTTACATTCCGCGCAGACCTGGCAGTCTCTGGTGATAGCCCTGACTTCCGTGATGGAGTAGGGCAGATTGCGGGACTTTATGAAGTGATAAAAGCGGGTGACCCCTGGGTGACTGAGATCATCGTGCAGGGTCCGGAGTCGGTCCACTTGTGCGCTGGCGCAAGTACCTTGGGATAGGGCATCGGGGGGCTCGTTGAGCTTACCGGGGCGATACAAAATCTCGTAATTGTAGGTGGAGAGCTCGATCCTCCACCTCAAGATCTTATCATTTTTGGTCTTACCCCGCTGTGTGTCGTTGAACACGAAGGCAACCAACCATTGGTCAGTGAGGAGAGTAAATCTCCTGCCGGCCAGGTAATGCCTCCAATGCCACACAGCTTCAACGATAGCTTGTGCCGAATTCCAGAGGCATGGAGGGTGCAGGAAAAGAATGCCACGGGCCTGCCTGCCTGGTTGAGGGTGGCGGCTAGAGCGACGTCTGACACATCGCTCTCGACTTGGAAGCAGAGCGTCTCGTCGACCGCGTGCATCGCGGTCTTGCCGATGTCGGCCTTGATACGGTTGAAGGCCTGGTGAGCCTCGGCCGTCGGGAAAAACGGTGGAGTGAATGAGGCCTTGTCCGCATTGTTTGGGACCCACTGGGCGTAGTAAGAAATGAACCCCAGGCAGCGTTTGAGGGCCTTGGGGAAGGGGGAGTTCCATGAGGGGGTGCATGCGATCGGGGTCGGGCCCTAGCACTCCGTTCTGGACCCCATAGCCGAGGATGGCTAATCGGTTCGTGCTGAACAGGCACTTCACCTTGTTGTAGGTTAGGTTGAGGAGTTTAGCGGTGTGGAGGAATTTGGAAAGGTTAGCGTCGGGGTCGGGCCCTAGCACTCCGTTCTGGACCCCATAGCCGAGGATGGCTAATCAGTTTGTGCTGAACAGGCACTTCACCTTGTAGGTTAGGTTGAGGAGTTTAGCGGTGTGGAGGAATTTGGAAAGGTTAGCGTCGTGGTCCTGCTGTTTGTGGCCGCAGATGGTGACGTTATCCAAGTACGGGAAGGTGGCCCGCAGTCCGTACCGGTCAACCATTCGGTCCATCTCCCGTTGGAAGACCGAGACCCCGTTAGTGACGCCAAATGGAACCCTAAGGAAGTGGTAAAGGCGGCCGTCTGCTTCAAACGCGGTGTACGGGCGGTCCGCCTTGCGAATGGGGAGCTGATGGTAGGCAGATTCCAGGTCCACTGTCGAGAAGACCCGGTACTGTGCAATCTGATTGACCATATCGGATATACGTGGGAGGGGGTACGCGTCGAGCTGCGTGTACCAATTGATGGTCTGACTGTAGTCAATGACCATCCTGTTTTTTCCCCCAATTTTCACAACCCCCACTTGGGCTCACCAAGGGCTGTTGCTGGCCTCGATAATACCTTCCCGTAGCAGCCACTGGACCGCAGTCCCGATGAAGGTCCTGTCCTGGGCGCTGTACCGTCTGCTCTTGGTGGCGACGGGTTTGCAACAATCCGGGGTGAGGTTTGCAAACAGAGAAGGCGGGTCGACCTTGAGGGTCGTGTGGGCGCAGACAGTAAGGGGTGGTAGGGGCCCGCCAAATTTCAGGGTTAGGCTCTGGAGGTTGCACTGGAAGTCCAGGCCGCGTAGCAAGGCAGCGCAGAGGTCAGGGAGGATGTAGAGCTGGAAGCCGCTGAACTCTACGGCCTGGATGGTGAGGGCGGCAGTGCAGTACCCCCGGATCGCCACGGAGTGGGATCCGGAGGCCAGGGAGATTTTCTGGTTAATGTGGTATACCGTGAGGGAGCAGTGCCTTACCGTATCGGGGTAGATGAAGCTCTCCGTGCTCCCGGAGCCCAGAAGGCAGGATATCTTGTGCCCGTCGACCTTCACTGTCGTCGACGTGGTCGCGAGGTTGTGCGGTCGGGACTGGTCGATCGTGATGGAGGCGAGACGTGGCTGGTCGGCAGCGGTTGCAGGCGATGAGCGGCCCGGTGAGGTGGCCGACGAACAGGGGTCCTGAGGCGGGGAATATGGCGGCGCCCACGGGCCGCACGTGTCCTGAGGCAGGCAAGGTGGCGGCGCCCACGGGCCACACATGTTGTGAGGCGAGCAAGATGGTGGCGCCCACGGGCCGCACGTGTTGTGAAGTGAGCAAAATAGCGGCGCCCACAGGCCGCAGGTGGTCTCAGGCAAGGAAGATGGCAGCGCCCATAGGTCGCACGTGAGGGGTGCAGGGACAATAGCGGCGATTGAACAGGCCTGGCACACAGCAGCGAAATGACCTTTCTTCCCGCAGTCCTTGCAGTGAAGTCCGCAGAAGTAGCACTTTGGTCCCCCGGGTTTGGTTGGCTGCCGCGCGGCGCAGGCCTGGGGTTGGCTGGGGCGGTCGCTGATGGGGTCCACGATGGGGTGTTTGCTGGCGGGGTCCACGATGCCCAGGAGGGGTGGGGCGTGCGGTCGGGGACATACGCCTGTACATTGCGTGAGGCGACTGTGAGTGAGATCGCTAGTTTCTTGGTCACCGCGAGGTCGAGAGTAGCCCCTTCTAAGAGGCGCTGGCGGATGTAGGCCGATCCTATGTCCGTAACGAACGCATCTCTAACTAGCAGGTCAGAATGTTCAACGGCCGAAACGGCCTGGCAATCGCAGTCTCTCACTAGGATGTGCAGGGCACGCCAGAAATCTTCCACAGACTCACCGGGGAGTTGATGCCGCGTGGACAGGAGGTGCCTGGCGTAGATTTTGTTAGTCTGCTGAGTGTTGTTCTCCTTCAGTAGCGCCATGGCCTCAGCGCGTCCCGGATGAAGGGAAAGATATCGGAGCTCAGCCACGTGTAAAGGATCTGGAGCTTCTGTGCCTCTGAGGGTGGGTCTGTCGCAGATCCGATGTATGCTTCAAAGCAAACTAGCCAATGTGCGAAGGCCGACTTGGTGTTGTCTGCTTGAGGGTGCAGCTGCAGGCGATCAGGCTTGATGCGGAGATCCATCGTTGTAAAATCTCTGCGTAATAAATTGATGCACTATCAATTACGACGAGACGGGAGTAGAGTGTAATCGAGGCTTTGTTACGCAGAGATGTGTAGCCTCCCGCCGAAATGGCTGCAGCTCGGAGAGCCCGCACATTTATACTCCGCCTACTGGGCGGAGCCAGCAGGCAGGGATCTACCCCCGTAACTGTAGTACAGGGGCCTTACCGTAATACCCCTCGTATGCGGTATATACAATACAACAGTGGTGACCACCACAGCAGTGTCGTGATTGAAGAGCGCACCTTCATCATGGTGCTCCAAATGATTTCTCTCCCTGTATTTGTATTTCCTATTATCCACCAAGGTTTTCATGGAGAGGCCAGACATGGAGCCCAAAAAGTATCAGAGCTTCATTTCTCGAGATTGGAGCTAGCAATGCTCAGAGAAATAACAAAGTTTAAAACAAAAAAAGCATGGAATTGATCTTTTTTCACATTTTCATGATTTTGCAGGAGTAGGAATGCTTCCATCGTAACAGATATTTGAAGTTTTACTTTCTGGCCAACACTAATCTTGCATTTTACAGGAGAGCAAATAATGTATGAATGCTTCTTGTTGAGGTAAATGTATTGACTTTCAACAATCTCCTCATCAAAGGTTCACACTTTGGGAAGGATGTGAAGGAATTCGACAGAGTGCAGAAAAGATTCATAACAATTTGGTTTCAGGGATGAAGAGCCTCAACTAAGAGGATGAATTGGAGAAGCTGGGATGTTCTCTTTGGAGAAGAGAAGATTAAGGGGAGATTTGATAGCGTTTTTACTATCAGGAGAGTTCTGAACAAAGTCGATAAATTGTTCCTATTTACAGAAGAATCAAGGACGAGAAGATACCAGTTTAAGATGGTAGGCAAAAACAACAACTGTGACATGAGGGGAAACATCTTTCGGCAACATGTGCTTAAGATCTGAAATGCACTACCCAAAAGTGTGGTGGCGACTGATTCAATCAAGGCCTTCAAAAGAGAAGTGGATAAATTATCAGAAGTGGAAACAATTGCAGGGCTATGGGGAAGGCGGAAGAGCAGGGCTAGGAGAATTGCTCTTCCAGAAAGCCGGCACCAACATCCTCTGACCAATCTGTATATCCAGCTCTTGGGACAATTGAGCTATAATTCCACATAACAACCCTGAAGAATTAACTCTTCAGCAGAAACATATGAGTAAAAAAAAATGATCCAGTGCTGTGCAATATTGTTTAGAACATTTCTAAAAATTCACATTGGGCAGAAATTAAATCTTTGTAATACAGGTTATTTTGTAGAACATAAGGAAAAACGAACATTAATAAGAGTAGGACTAGGTTATTTGACCCCCTCAAGCTTGCTCCACCATTCAATAGGATCTGACCATTACCTCAATTCCACTTGCCTGGCTGCCCCCAAATCATGTATGGGGACACCCAGGTCTCTCTAAATTACAACATTCTGCAATCTCTCTCTGCTTTTTTGTTCTTCCCACCAAAATGGACACCCTCACATCTGTCTACATTATACTCCATCAGCAAGATTTTTGCCCACTGACTTTCTTGTATCCCTTTGCAGCCTCTTGGTGCCCTCCTCACAACTTGCTTTCCTACCTTTCTTTGTATCACCAGCCAATTTCGCTACAATGCAGTCTGTCCCTTCATCCACGTCATTAATATAGATTGTAAATAAAAACAGAAATTGCTGGAAAAACCCAGCAGGTCTGGAACATCTGTGGAGAGAGAAACAGGGTTAAAGTTTTGAGTTCTTATGACTCTTCAGAGATGAAAAGAGGGAGAAATGTGATGGATCGTATTCTGTTTAAGAGGGGTGGAGAAGGTGGAGCAAGGTAGAAGGTTATGGATAGGTGTGAGCTAGGAAAGATTGGAAAAAGGCATTTCGGACATAAAACAGATGATAAATTGTTGAGGCTCCAACACTGATGCCTGTGGCATTCCATTAGTTAGAGTATGCCAACCTGAAAAAGACTCATTTATACCAGCTCTTTGTTACCTGGTAGTTAACCAATCATCTATCCATGCTAATATAGTAACCCCCAACACCATGTGCTCTTATATTGGAATGTAGCCTTTTATGTGCCACTTTATTGAATGCTTTTTACACGACACCTACTAGTGTCAGCCTTTAGCCTTACTAATTTTCCTTGCACTTTTTCTCTTTTGAAATGATTGTTTTAAGTTCCTCCCTCTCTTTTACCCTTTTACTCTCTACTACTGTTGAAATGAATTTTGTTTCTTCTATCATGAAGACAGATACATAATACTTGTTCAAAATTTCTTTGATTTCTTTGTTTCCCATTATTAATTCCCCATTGTCATCGTGTAAGGGATCAATGTTTACTTTTACTACTTTCTTATTATATACTTGTAGAAGTTCTTACTGCCCATTTTTATATTTCTTGTTAGTTTATTCTCACATTCTAAACTCACCCTCTTTATTAGTGTTTTAATCACCCTTTGCTGGTTTCTAAAATGTTCTTAATCACCTGACCTACTGCTAATCGTCACAGAAATGAACACATTTTCTTTCAATTTGATACTATCCTGGTCTTCCTTAGTTAGCCAAAGTAGGTACATCCTTCTCATAGTGTATTTCTTTCTCAATGGAATGTAATCATTGTTGAGAGTTTTGAAATATGTCATTAAATTTATGCCATTGCTTATCTACTATCTTACTTTTAAGTCTGTTCCTAGTCCATTGTAGTCAACTCTGTCTTCATACCTTTGTCAGTGCCTTTATTTAAGTTTAAAACACTGGTTTAAAACCCAAGTTTTTCACCCTCAAACTGAATATGAAATTTGATCATGCTATGATCCCTCTTGCCAGAGGATCCTTTATTATAAGAACATTCATTAGTTCTGCCTCATTATACATTACCATATCAAAAATATCCTGCTCCCTGGTTGGTTCCAGAAGATAAATTGTTCTGAGAATTTGTGCAGAATACACTTTATAAACTCCTCCTCAAGACAATCTTTGCCAATTTGATTATTCCAATTTATATGAAGATTAAAATTGCCCATGATTATTGCAGTACTTTTCTTAAAGCCCGCATTATTTATTGATTTATATTCTGTCCTACACTGTAGCAACTGTGTAGGTGGCTACAAACTATTCTGGCCATTGACTTCTTCCACTTGCTATTTGCTGGCTCCACCCAAACCTATTAAAATTCTTGATATTCTGAGCCAAGATAATTTCTCACTACTGTTCTGATCTCACCCTTTATTGATCAAACTATCCAACCTCATTTCTCTTTCTTCCCATCCTTCTGAAATGTCAAATACTCTTCAATATTCAGTTCCGAGTTTTGATGATCTTGCAATCACTTCTCTGTAAAGGCAATCATATCAGGCTCATTTATTTCTATTTGTGCTGTTAGTTCTTCCATCTTGTTATAAATTCTGTCTTTTTACCATTTTTCATATTAAACCTATTTATGGGTGCATTCTTATGTTTGAATGCTTTGGCACTTTCAGTCACACTCTGCACATTATTTCCCAATTCCTGTACCCTGCTCTAATGCCTTGTCCTTGTTAACTTCACATATCATCCCCCACCTCCAGCCCCCCAAAGAAAACACTGTTTATTTTAATGTCTGTTTGGTAAATGAAATTAGCTAAGTGCCAGAAACACTAATCAAGCAAATATGAAGAGACTTAAAGCTGCTCTGGCAGACATAAGTCTGGATCTAATAAATGCATGAAACAATAATCATATGAATCATGCACAATATTTATAAATTATTTATCAATCATATTCAAGTAATTGCAAGTTTGTCATTTTACCACAATTCCATATTTTAATGGGTATAATTATCTGTATTGTAATTTGTAATCATTAACAGAGTTGCCTCTAAATTATCATTAATGCTATTAATTTTGAAATTGAATAAAATAAGGTTATTTTTAGACAGTGAAAATATGGATATTTCGCACTGTCACAGCATATAATAGAAATTACTTAATTTAGAACTATCGGTGAAAGGTGGCATGAGTATGTGTTTATAGGATTTTGTTTAAGTGCACCTATGTAACTGTTACTTGGTGGTACAGAAAAATGAGTAGTGCTGAAAAGAGAGACATATTGCTGAAGATTTTAATCTTGCACTCATCAGACTAAATGCTGGAAAGACACATTTCAAACAATCACAACAATTTATACCCTGCAATTAAATACCATTTAAATACAATAACTACAAAAATATGGCTGCTACTATGCAGTGCAACACATTTTCCACTAGTGGTATTTCCCATGAACATGTGCTGCCATCAGTTCAAAAACACATCCTGCCAACACACAATTGAAAATAGGTGGTATATGAATTTCAATGCCGTTGTGATGACAGGTAGGTGACCTGTACACCCCAATGATAGGTTGATTAAATCAAACAACATGATCCTCCAGTTGCTTGTAATAGGCAGAGTACAGACTGTACTCAACCAGCTGTGCTTGCACAACCCAAAATGAAATGTTTGCTGTTAGATATGATGCCACTATTGGCTAACACTTGCTGAACAATCGTATGTGAGTTAACCGCTACATTGACAACCAATTTAAGAAAATCAGTCAAGCTCGTAATGTGGCTAATTTATGCTTTCTAGATGCAACCTATATTAGTACACAATTTTCTGCAAACAAAAGAAATATATTCAAGTCTTGTGCCTTTTTTTTAATTGGCCGGTATCATGAGAAGCCGGTAGATCCCTATTGCTTTCTCCATGGCAACATCGCAACCAATCCGGGTTGATGTGCCAATCAATCAGCATCCTTTTTCTATTGTATAAATTGTTGTGATCGTTTGAAATTTGGCATTGATCCATTTGTCTTGATGAATGCAAGATGAAGAGCTTCGACAGCATGTCTCCCTTTTCAACTATATTTCCACAGTTAGCCAATTAGGACCAATGAAATGTTACTCCTCCAAATAACTGGGGGTGGGATTCTCCGCCCCGCCAGACACGTTTTCTGGCGGGGCATACCCCCGTCAGCAGCAGGATCCTCCATCTCGGAAGCCGGCCAATGGGGTTTCCCATTGTGGCCACCCCCAAGCTGTTAGGAAATCTGCAGGCGTGAATGCGCTGCCAGCGAAGTGGAGGATCACACCGACGGAGAATTCCACCCCGGGTATTTGCTTGGCTCAGAGGGAACCATTTGCCTCTTGTTCAGAAGATTATTCGTTGAAGCTCATATTACAAATGAACAACATAAACTAGTTAAAGAATGTAGGACTGAAGCATGCTGCACTGTCAGAGAATACATCCTTCAGTAAAAGTGATCAACCAATGGCGGGATTCTCCGCCACGCCGCACCACATTTCTGCCTCACCATACCGGCGGGATTCTCCGTCACGCCGGCCGGTCAATAGGGTTTCCCATTGTGGGGAAGCCCCATGCCGTCGGGAAACCCCTGGGCTGCCAGCAAAATAGAGCATCCCACAGGCGGAGAATCCCACACCAAGTTTCTGTTTGCCTAATTTTGTTTTATAAATCTAAAGTACCCAATTTTATTTTCCAATTACTGGGCAATTTAACGTGGCCAATCCACCTACCTTGCACGTCTGTGGGTTGTGGGGGCAAGACCCACGCAGACAATGTGTAAACTTCACACGGACAGTGATCCGGAGCCAGGATCCTCAGCGCGTGATGCAGCAGTGCTAGCCACTGCACCACCATGCCGCCCCTATTTGCCTGATTAGATGGATGCTAAACAGCTGGCTTGTAATGCAGAACAAGACCAGCAGCACTGGTTCAATTCCCGTACCAGCCTCCCCGAAAAGGCGCCGGAATGTGGCGACTAGCGGCTTTTCACAGTAACTTCATTTGAAGCCGACTTGTGACGAGAAGCGATTTTCATTTCAAGAAAAACCAAGAGCTCCCCCTGGTGTTCTAGCAAATATCCCTTTCACAACCGACACTGCAAATTGCTGAACTTGCCTCTCTTTCATTGCTTTCTGTGTGACAACTATTGCAGAATGACTGCCATGTTTGTTCAGAGGAATCTTTTCATTTCCAAAATAATTGATTCTGTATGAAGCACTTTAAAATGTCTGCTGATATCTAGAAATCCTAATTTATAATTCTCTCTGTGTATACTCCGTGTCAGTTTTCTCCATTATATATCTTGGGGTAGAATCTCTGCTTTGGTAGAGGATCAGTAAAACCTCTCAGAAGTGACATAAACGGTTGCTTAAACTTCTTTGAGTTTTCCACATTGTTACAGTGAACAATCAGGGAACAAATATTGCTGCCACTTTTTCCAATTTATAATGGAAATTGCCTGCGTAAATCTATTAACCTGCATTGAAATCTCCACCCCCCCCCCCTTCCAGTGGATGTTCTGCAGCATCATTACAGGCAGGAGCATAGAGATAACAGCTTAACAAGTTCACTTTGGCTCTTTATATCATAAATGAGGACATCGGAATTTAGAATAGATATACAGAAATATGAACACAATGTATGGCTTTAAAGTGGAAACAATAGGCGTGATCCAATGGCCCATAGAGCCGGGAGCAAATCCCGGTTAGATTGCGGGACAGCCAGTTAGATCGTGGGAGAGTCCGAAATTGGGAACTGACAATCGGTTTCCGATCTAACCGGTTCACTCCCGTTGGCGAGATCCAGGTCCCGCCACAGTGTGACGAGAAACCAGTAATCACCAATTAACGCCAGTCTCCAGCCCATTAACGGAAAAGACCACCTAGCTAACAGCCTCCTGTGATCTAACCGGCTCCCCAGTGAGCAGTCTCGCAGGCGCACCTATTTAAAAATGGGAAGCTAGGGTAATGGCTGCTGTGGGGATTGGAGGAGGTGAGCAGTGATCTTGGAAATCTGGCAATCAGCCCAGGTTACCGGGGCTGCTACCCCAGTGCTCTTTGGGAGGGGGAGGTGAAAACGGCCGGCCTGGGGGTCGGCCACCATCAGGGGGCGGGGGGGGGTGTGGTTTCAGCACCCACGGTCTGACATGCTAGCTCCAGGATCGTGTATACCCATAAGAGGGACAGATCCAGCTGCTGTCAGCCCACCCCATCGATCACCCTAGGACATAGCCCTGTCCGTGGTACTATGGTGTTAGACTCATTAACCCCCACTGATCGTGGCGGCCTCTGGTCGCACAGCTGAATGTTAACGCTAATAGGGAATTGACAATGTTAGTAATGTGACCACTTCACAGCTCCAAGTAGATTCCCATGGCTAGACATACCATGTTGCAGGCGGGTGTTACTGTCTGGCACCCCGATCAGGCTGAGGGGCCTGGACACTATGCCTGAACACTGGAGGCTTCAACACCCCAGGGGCAGCAGCCAATGATCTGGGTTTCAACACTGGGGACATCCCCGCAACCAGAGTGTGGGTGTGTGTGTCACAGGGGGTTGGGGGGGGGGGGTACCTGAACCCGGTCCAAGTACTATTCATAGAATGACACCCTGAATGATGGCAGGAAGGTAAGGGTGGGGGAGGCGTATCAGATTTGAGGGTCCCGGGGTGAAAGCCAAAACTGATTGTTGGTCTCTCACCCTCTCCAATTCCTTACAGATATCACAGTGTGGATGATATTGTGGACCCCGCAGCAGTGTCCCTCCCGGTGGCAGTGGAGGCAGCGGCAGCAGCATCGACAGAAGCAAGCCCGAGTTGGCAGACCATGCGCAGGGCCCCGCCCCACACCCTGAGCACCTGGCTGCCAATCAGTCTGGGGAGGGACCCAGAAGAACCAAGCAGCATCTCTGCTGGTGATGGGTGGGGTGCGCAGCTGTGTGCCAGAGTGAACTGGGCACAGGCTGAGTGGGGAGGTGGTGTGGTGCCAATCACATGATCGTCGGGGTGGGGGGGTTGCACCAGGGGGCTGAGGCCAGCTCACTAGGTGGAGGTCCTCCTTGTGACACTCCCCGCACTGACGGCTGCTGCCATTGCCTCCCAGATGACACTTGTTTCCCTGCGGCTGATCCTCCGACTGCCTTGGAGAAACAGGGTATCCCATCTGACCTCCACCGCGTCCTATAGTATGGCCAGGTCGGCATTTCCGAATCGTGGTGCAGGGATGGCTGCGTGTTGCCTGGGTTTTTCTAGGAGGGAGCAGTTAAGTGCTACTCCCCCTCGTTAGCAGCAGGGAGCTGCCGGACACGGTCCGGGAGAATCAGCTGGCAGGACAGTCATTTCCGATGTGAAGCCCACGGGACTTCATTACCAGGCCAATTGGCGTTAGATACTGATAGCGGTCTCGCCGGGTCTGTCGTCGGGAAACAACTGGCAATTCCCGCTCGCTATCACACCTTTTCGTTACATCGCGCCCTAAATTGCATTGGTGTCCTTTTCTACATATCCCCCACCTTTGAACGCTGCATCCCCTGAAGATTGCACTTGATTATGACCTCCATGTGCAACATCAGGAGAGGTCAACCAGCATATTATAAATATTATTCCTTCAATTTCATTAGCATTCCACAGTTCCTTATCAAAACATTTGGAACTGCTGCCCAGCTATCTGTTTTTGAAACACTGCCTAGGACTGGGGAATCATATAATGCTCACATGAGAATATCAGCTTTTGGATGTTGCAGAGATGTATTACAAGCTTTTTGCAATGAAACCAGTTGTTCTGGTCAGTACATTATCTCATTCTTTGGGGAAGATACTGGCGTCTCATTACACTTTGGCCAAGAAGTCCGTTGGATTGCACATTTTCCATTCTTGCATGCTTTCTGACCCAAAAGGATGTTATAATGACAATTCTTAGCTGTCAGGAAGCCCTTCACAGACACTGGGGCCAGCTGGAGCAATGCTCTCAGCTCAGTACCCTCTTTTCCACAGCTGTTGCCTTATGGATAATGTGTTATGTCCAGAAATTTACTTTTACGAAAAAAATTAAATGTAGTATTTGAGCCTGAAAGACGTTTCTGCCATCAGAATTGTATCATTGATTTTTAAAGACATGCCATTGGACTGCACTATGCACTCCTAATCCTTGGGGTCATTTTGACTTTGTGCAAAACGGGCCATATTTTTACATCTCTTGATTTTTATTCAAATTGCTTGAAGAAACCCAGCTGAATTAGTGTGAATGTTTGGATTATAAATGAGGTGTCACCAGGGGCTTTGTGCTGGAAGAATGGTACTTTTCTCATAATACTCTCCAGGTTCTTGTCAGAAATTCCCCCTACCAAAATGGCCACAGCAAGTCAACCCAGAGGTCACGTAGCAAACTGAGGCAAAAATCTTACCCTGAATCCGTGCAACAGAATCAGCTGTGTAGCCTTACCAGACGATAAAACAGAGCAATGAGACCTGTTAGGCACTGTTGCTAACTTTGGTTGGCTCTTAATTTGTTGCCCGTTGTGTCTTTACTTAATTTGCTCTGTTTATGTAACCTTTGCTCTAGAGTCGCCAGGTATCTTTATGATACCGCCACGAGGTTCAAGTTCAAGTACTGATCAATTACCCACTACACCAGTTAGTAAGTTTCAAATCAAAACACATTTATTATACACAGTCAATCACTACTCATGCATAAAACTCTACTTACTACACTATCTCTAACACTAAAAGGCCTATACTTAGCTTTGGAACTGGCCCACCAGGTCAGGAGAACAAATGGCCTTTCGTTCGATTCTGAGTCTACAGGATTCAAAAGCTGGTATGGACTGGTAGGTAGGAGCGCCTATCTCGTAGCGTGCATTGACTGGAGACTTATTTGGTTGATGCGGCAGCTAGGCAGGTCACTGTCAAGGGTTGTTTCGAGCGATGACTTCCGGGTGCGGCGATGACCAGCTGAGTCGCACGTTTCGGCAGCTCCCGGTGAAACGGACTTTTGGGCTCTTGATAGGAGCCCCAACGGCAATTTTGACGGCTAAAAACACTGTGCGGTAAAGCAGAAGGGAATCCCCCCTGGATACGGATGAAAAAAGGAGGAGAAAGTGGCCGGATTGCAGTGGATCCTTTAGAACAGCGGCAAGGAAGACAAGCAAAAACCAAGATGGCGTCGGAAGGTGGCAGTTTAACATGGGGCCCTGAACAACAAGAGTTCTTGAAATGCTGTGTGGAAGAGCTCAAAAAGGAAATGAAGAAAGAGCTGTTGGCCCCGATACTACAGGCGATCAAAGGGCTAAAGGAGGAACAAAAGACCCAGGAGCGGGAGCTTTGGGTCGTGAAGGCAAAGGCAGCCGAGAATGAGGACGACATACAGGGCCTGGTGGTGAAGATGGAGACGCATGAGGCACATCAGAAACGATGTGTGGAAAGGTTGGAGGCACTGGAGAACAACGCAAGGAGGAACAACCTGAGGATTCTTGGTCTTCCTGAAGGTGCGGAGGGAGCGGACGTCGGGGCATATGTGAGCATGATGCTGCACTCGTTAATGGGAGCGGAGGCCCCGGCGGGTCCGTTGGAGGTGGAGGGAGCATACCGAGTGATGGCGCGAGGACCGAGAGCAGGAGAAATTCCCAGAGCCATAGTGGTGAGATTCCTCCGTTTTAAGGATAGAGAAATGGTCCTTAGATGGGCAAAGAAAACCCGGAGCAGTAAATGGGAGAACGCGGTGATCCGCGTTTATCAAGACTGGAGTGCGGAGGTGGCGAGAAGGAGGGCGAGCTTTAATCGGGCCAAGGCGGTGCTTCATAAAAAGAAGATAAAATTTGGAATGCTGCAACCGGCAAGACTGTGGGTCACATATCGAGGGAGGCACCACTACTTTGAGACGGCGGATGAAGCGTGGACTTTTATTGTGGAAGAAAAACTGGAATGAGCGGGTTATTAAAAAGAACGTTTGAACAAAGTGGTGGGGCGAGTGTGGGGGGCGAAGAGGGGGGTTAAAAAGGGGGGAAAGAGGAGTTTTATGTACTAATCCTGCGATGTGGTAACTTTTCTCTCTTCCACAGGTGGTGGTGGGGGGAGGAGGGGAGGTGTAGGAGATGGGGCATTGGCCATTGGGGGCGGGGCCAAGGGAGAAGCGCAGGCTTGGTTCCCGCGCTATGATAATCATGGCGGGAATAGAGAAGCAGGAAGGAGGGGGCGTCGCACGGTGCAAGCCGAGGTCACGGGGGAAGCCGAGGTCGGCCAGAGTTTGCTGACTTCTGGGAGCAACATGGGGGGAGTAATTACGCTAGCGGGGGATCTAGCGGGGGGGGGTGGGAGGGGGGGAATTACTGGGTTGCTGCTGCTGGGGAGAGGGGGGAGCTGGTATGGGAGGGGATGGGCGGGGGGGCACCGCCTGGGGGAGATACAGCTGCGTGGGAACCGGGTGAGGAGCTGGAAAAAGGGGATGGCTAATCGACAAGGGGAGGGGTAGGAAGCCCCCCAACCCGGCTGATCACGTGGAACGTGAGAGGGCTGAACGGGCCGATAAAGAGGGCACGGGTACTCGCACACCTTAAGAAACTTAAGGCAGATGTGGTTATGTTACAGGAAACGCACCTGAAACTGATAGACCAGGTTAGGCTACGCAAAGGATGGGTGGGGCAGGTGTTCCATTCGGGGCTCGATGCGAAAAACAGGGGGGTGGCTATATTAGTGGGGAAGCGGGTAATGTTCGAGGCAAAGACTATAGTGGCGGATAACGGGGACAGATACGTGATGGTGAGTGGCAAACTACAGGGGGAGACGGTGGTTTTGGTAAACGTATATGCCCCGAACTGGGATGATGCCAATTTTATGAGGTGGATGCTAGGACGCATTCCGGACCTAGAGATGGGAAAGCTGATAATGGGGGGAGATTTTAATACGGTGTTGGAACCAGGGCTGGATAGGTCGAAGTCCAGGACTGGAAGGAGGCCGGCAGCAGCCAAGGTACTTAAAGATTTTATGGAGCAGATGGGAGGTGTAGACCCGTGGAGATTTAGCAGACCTAGGAGTAAGGAGTTCTCGTTTTTCTCCTATGTCCATAAAGTCTACTCGCGAATAGACTTTTTTGTGCTGGGAAGGGCGTTGATCCCGAAGGTGAGGGGAACGGAGTATACGGCTATAGCCATTTCAGATCACGCTCCACACTGGGTGGACTTGGAGATAGGGGAGGAAACAGGAGGGCGCCCACCCTGGAGAATGGACATGGGACTAATGGCAGATGAGGGGGTGTGTCTAAGGGCGAGGGGGTGCATTGAAAAGTACTTGGAACTCAATGATAATGGGGAGGTCCAGGTGGGAGTGGTCTGGGAGGCGCTGAAGGCGGTGGTTAGAGGGGAGCTGATATCAATAAGGGTACATAAAGGGAAGCAGGAGAGTAAGGAACGGGAGCGGTTGCTGCAAGAACTTTTGAGGGTGGACAGACAATATGCAGAAGCACCGGAGGAGGGACTGTACAGGGAAAGGCAAAGGCTACATGTAGAATTTGACTTGCTGACTACGGGCACTGCAGAGGCACAATGGAGGAAGGCACAGGGTGTACAGTACGAATATGGGGAGAAGGCGAGCAGGTTGCTGGCACACCAATTGAGGAAAAGGGGAGCAGCGAGGGAAATAGGGGGAATGAGGGATGAGGAAGGAGAGATGGAGCGGAGAGAGTGAATGGAGTGTTCAAGACATTTTATAAAAAATTATATGAAGCTCAACCCCCGGATGGGAGGGAGAGAATGATGGGCTTCTTGGATCGGCTGGAATTTCCCAAGGTGGAAGAGCAGGAAAGGGTGGGACTGGGAGCACAGATCGAGGTAGAAGAAGTGGTGAAAGGAATTAGGAGCATGCAGGCGGGAAAGGCCCCGGGACCGGATGGATTCCCAGTCGAATTCTATAGAAAATATGTGGACTTGCTCGCCCCGGTATTGACGAGGACCTTTAATGAGGCAAAGGAAAGGGGACAACTGCCCCCGACTATGTCTGAAGCAATGATATCGCTTCTCTTAAAGAAGGAAAAGCTTGTTCCTCACCGAGGAATAGACCTATTTCCCTCCTAAATGTAGATGCCAAGATCCTGGCCAAGGTAATGGCAATGAGAATAGAGGAATGTGTCCCGGGGGTGGTCCACGAGGACCAAACTGGGTTTGTGAAGGGGAGACAGCTGAACACGAATATACGGAGGCTGTTAGGGGTAATGATGATGGCCCCACCAGAGGGGGAAACGGAGATAGTAGTGGCGATGGATGCCGAGAAAGCATTTGATAGAGTGGAGTGGGATTATTTGTGGGAGGTGTTGAGGAGATTTGGTTTTGGAGAGGGGTATGTTAGATGGGTGCAGCTGTTGTATAGGGCCCCAATGGCGAGCGTGGTCACGAATGGACGGGGATCTGCATATTTTCGGCTCCATAGAGGGACAAGGCAGGGATGCCCTCTGTCCCCATTATTGTTTGCACTGGCGATTGAGCCCCTGGCGATAGCGTTGAGGGGTTCCAAGAAGTGGAGGGGAGTACTTAGAGGAGGAGAAGAACACCGGGTATCTTTGTATGCGGACGATTTGCTACTATACGTGGCAGACCCGGCGGAGGGTATGCCAGAAATAATGCGGATACTTGGGGAGTTTGGGGATTTTTCAGGGTATAAATTGAACATGGGGAAAAGTGAGTTGTTTGTGGTGCATCCAGGGGAGCAGAGTAGAGAAATAGAGGACCTACCATTGAGAAAGGTAACAATGGACTTTCGTTACCTGGGGATCCAGATAGTCAAGAATTGGGGAACATTGCATAGGTTAAATTTAACACGGTTGGTGGAACAAATGGAGGAGGATTTCAAGAGATGGGATATGGTATCCCTGTCACTGGCAGGGAGGGTGCAGGCGGTTAAGATGGTGGTCCTCCCGAGATTCCTCTTTGTGTTTCAGTGCCTCCCGGTGGTGATCACAAAGGCTTTTTTTAAAAGGATTGAAAAGAGCATCATGGGTTTTGTGTGGGCCGGGAAGACCCCGAGAGTGAGGAAGGGATTCTTACAGCGTAGCAGGGATAGGGGGGGGGCTGGCACTACTGAGCCTAAGTGAGTATTATTGGGCCGCTAATATTTCAATGGTGAGTAAGTGGATGGGAGAGGAGGAGGGAGCGGTGTGGAAGAGATTAGAGAGGGCGTCCTGTAGGGGGACTAGCCTACAAGCTATGGTGACAGCCCCATTGCCGTTCTCACCGAGGAACTACACCACAAGCCCGGTGGTGGTGGCTACACTGAAGATTTGGGGACAGTGGAGACGGCATAGGGGAAAGACTGGAGCCTTGGGGGGGTCCCCGATAAGAAACAACCATAGGTTTGCCCCGGGGGGAATGGATGGGGGATATGGAATGTGGCAAAGAGCAGGAATAACGCAACTGAAAGATCTGTTTGTGGATGGGAAGTTCGCGAGTCTGGGAGCGCTGACCGAGAAATATGGGTTGCCCCAAGGGAATGCATTCAGGTATATGCAACTGAGGGCTTTTGCGAGGCAACAGGTGAGGGAATTCCCGCAGCTCCCGACACAAGAGGTGCAGGACAGAGTGATCTCAAAGACATGGGTGAGGGATGGTAAGGTGTCAGATATATATAGGGAAATGAGGGACGAGGGGGAGACTATGGTAGATGAACTAAAAGGGAAATGGGAAGAAGAGCTGGGGGAGGAGATCGAGGAGGGGCTGTGGGCAGATGCCCGAAGCAGGGTAAACTCGTCGTCCTCGTGTGCCAGGCTAAGCCTGATTCAGTTTAATGTATTACACAGGGCGCATATGACTGGAGCACGGCTCAGTAAATTTTTGGGGGTGGAGGATAGGTGTGCGAGGTGCTCGAGAAGCCCAGCGAATCATACCCATATGTTTTGGTCATGCTCGGCACTACAGGGGTTTTGGATGGGGGTGACAAAGGTGCTTTCAAAAGTAGTGGGGGTCCGGGTCGAACCAAGCTGGGGGTTGGCTATATTTGGGGTTGCACAAGAGCCGGGAGTGCAGGAGGCGAGAGAGGCCGATGTTTTGGCCTTTGCGTCCCTAGTAGCCCGGCGCAGGATATTGTTAATGTGGAAAGAAGCCAAGCCCCCGGGGGTGGAGACCTGGATAAATGACATAACAGGGTTTATAAAGCTAGAGCGGATTAAGTTCGTTCTAAGGGGGTCGGCTCAAGGGTTCACCAGGCGGTGGCAACCGTTCGTCGAATACCTCGTAGAAAGATAGATGGAATGGAAAAAAGAAGGCAGCAGCAGCAGCCCAGGATCGGGGGGAAGGGGGGGGGGGGGGAGGAGGAGGAACCAGAAGGACTCTCAGGGTTGTTAATATATACTGTATAATATGTATAGGTCGTTGCGACAGATAATTATATATTGGACTGTTAAATTATATCTTTGGAGAGTGTTACTTGTGATAAGGCAGTTGCCAATTAGGGTTAGTTTTCATTTTTGTTATTTATTATTTATTCATTTTTTGTTTATAAAATAGGTCATTGTTATTTGTGTTGTTATAATATTGTGTAAAGGATGCACAATGTACTGTGTTGGTTGACCAAAAATTTTCAATAAAATATTTATAAAAAAAAAGGGTTGTTTCGAGCTGCTGAGTGACCCTGTCAAGAAGGACGAATTGAACTTGGGGACTCTACTTTATAGTCCCCAGTGGCTTCGCGCCGTTCGGGGCGGACCCCATATCTGGTTCCAAGTGATTGGACTACGTTCCGATCACTTGGATCGATTTCGCCAATACTGGAGCCGTTCCCTGATCGCTGGGCGATTCCTGAGTGTCCATTGGCCTTCCTTTGTCTTGGCTCCTGCTGGCGCCGAGGAGTTTGGCTTGGTCTTATTCACCTTAAATGTTTCAATTGTTCCCGGGTATCGCTCATTAATATGCAGATGGTTGCTAGTTTCAGTGCTGTCTGGGTTTCTGCAAGTTTTAATACACAGAAAACTTTGCACCTACTAGTTTTTCCTGGCTTGACTGAATTTCCCTGCATTCTTTGTGGATCTCCATTTTAAGTCGGGAAGTGGGAAGTCGGGAAGCTACAGCACTGAAGCCAACTTGGTGAAGGTGCCTTGGAGAGTGAAGAATTTGAGATGTGTTTATGGCCTGATTTGGATTGAACTTTAGCCTCTATTGTAACCCGTTCTGGTGATATGACCTTTTTCATCTGTGTTTTGACCTAGCCTCCTCTTTTTCCTCCTGAAGGACTGTTGCTGCTTGTGTACACTGTTGTGCTTTCCCTGGGAAATGGATTACCATTCAGATTTAAATAGGGATATATGGTGTGTATAGTTAGGCTCAGAGAAGAGCTAGGTGTTCATTCCTTTCTTTTTCTGTTTTGCTGAGTATCTGAAGACCTTTAAACAAACATTCCTTTTTGTATTTGGACAATTGTGTGAGCTATTGAACTGAGTGAACTTCACCCCGCTGATCAAAATCCCCAGCCCCTTGTGACGCCACATTTGGTGGAGAAAATGGGCGAGGTTGTGGGTAATCATGGAGAACTCAGTTCAATAATGGAAGCCCTAAAACAACTTTCCCAAGCTACACTGGCCCAGCATAAGGCCATCAGAGTGCAACTGGAAGCCACTCAGACTCCAGCAGAAACTGCTGGAAGAGTTATCAACAACTACAGGCTGAACCCAACAGGATAAGTGCTAAGCCTGCCAGTCGACAGCCCAACCTCTCCCTGCAGTTCCAGGATGTGCCGACCTGGAAAAGGTGACTGAGGTGGATGATGTAGATGTTTGTCCGAGGATACTTGAACGGACAGCGAATAGGAATGCCTGGCCACGAGAAAGGCGGGCTGGAATTATCGCCCTGTATTTGGCTAGCGAAGCCAAGAAGGCTCATTAAGACCTGAGGAGGAAAGCGGTGGAGGGTTACGAGGCACTAAAGAAAGAGATCCTAGCAAGGCTGTGAGTAACAATTGTTATGCAAGCCCACCCCTTCCACACCTGGGTATACCAGGAAGACAAACCACCCCAGTCCCAGATATTTGATCTCACACACTTGGCCCAGAAGTGACTACAACCAGAGGAGCTCAGCCTTGGACAGGTAGTGCAAAGAGTCGTCCTTGCTCACTTCCTCAGGACTTTACCATGGACCATAAGGAGATTGGTGAACAAAGAGATATCCAATCGGTAGATCAAGCAGTGGAACTTGTCAATCAACAGTAGTACTAATGAAAGCAGAACGAATGTAGAAATGTACTGCAGCAAGTAGCGCCCAAAACCATACTGTGGGAAGTAGGGCCCTGAACCATACGCCATTCCCCAACGACAATATTCTGAGCCATTGCCACGCAGGCAACCAAGAAGCTGTGGCCCTTGAAACGGAATCTAACTAAGACCACACCCTCACTGCAACTGCGATGGCAGAAGGCAACAGAGAAAATCGAGACAAGACGATACTACATTTGTAGGGAAGTGGGACACCTGGCTGGCAAATATCCCTACCAGAGTGACCCAAGTGTATGGACTGTAACCTCATTGTAGCCTCTAGCATCACAAACCCTGTACTGCCAAGAACCCGTTGTGTGCATGTGGAAGAGAGAGCCATAGAAGCCATCATATACTCCAGGGGCATGGTGACTCTGGTGGACCCAAGTGTGGTGTTCAAAGACATGTCTTTGAGGAAGGAGCAGATACCTTGGCAATCATGTGCATACATGGGATACCCTGGACATATTCCACTGTGCAAGTCCACTTTCAAACACACCCAAGGGATTACCAGGCCAAGGTATGTATTGTAAATCACTTGTCTTATCAAATATTAATTGGTTAAGATTACCCTTTGTTCCAGGCACTATGGAAATAGCCTCAGATGCCATTGCCTGTTGAGGGGATGCAGGGAGGAGCCCGCTGAAGACTAGTATGAAGACGGCCTCCCAACAGGGGAACTGCCTGGACTTGAGGTGGGAGAAAGACTGGGGGAATTTGGACAGCACAGCTGGGGGACAAATGTGCAAGTAATTGATGATGTACCCTGTAATCCAAGAAGACCATTATGCCACTCCAGATCCAGAAGCAATATCCTTGCGGTCAACCACAGCCAAAACAATTGCCAGAGAGCTTGTGATGTTCTTTTCCAGAGTTGGCACTCTGAAGGAGATCCTCACAGACCATGGGATGAAGGAAGTGTTGTCTCTTCCACATACACCAAGTGAGAACTCGCGAACTGAGCGAAGACTATGCTACGAGAAACTATTCCGAAAAATGGAATGAACTGGGACCAGCCGTTAACATTCTTAATGTTTGCCGTTTGTGAAATACCCCAAGCATCAACAGGCTTTACTCCTTTCGGACTATTGTATTCTCGAACCCCTCAAGGCCTTCTAGATATCACTAAGGAGTTATGGGAGGAACAACCCTGCCCTACCGAACTGCAATTAGTATGTGGATCAGTTGAGGGAACACATTCAGTTAGTGGTGCCCATTGTGAAGGAACATCTGGAAAGGGCCCAAGACAGCCAAGCGAGGAGGAACAGTAGGAACACCAGGAGAACATGTCCTGATATTGGTTCTGACCACTGAATGCAAGTTCCTGGCAACATGGAAGGGACCCTACAAAATCATTTAGAGGGTGAGCCCAGTCATAGGGTGAGCCCAATCACCTATAAAGTAAGTTAACCGGACCAGAGAAAGAGCAGGTTTACCACGTTAACCTTTTGCAGAAATGGCATGACTGGGTGGTGTTAGTGATTTCATTGAACCCAGTGCAGTCCAGGAGGACAGTGAAAGGGATGTGCAGATGGGGGAATCTCACAGCCCCTCAAAGACAAGATAACTGTGCGTTTGTGTCCTAGAATAATGAGATGTCCTCACGCCTTCCAAGTAAAACTCACATCCTAGAACATGAGATTGTCAGCTATTGAATTGAGTGAACTCCACTCTGCCTATCATAATTTCCAGGCTCCTTGCAACAATAAAATAGTCAGGCAGAGGGGTGACAGCCCCCTCTGGAATTGTATCCAAACAGAAGTCAGTGCCTCCAGCAGAGCTGGGGAATAGGGAAGAAAGCTCATCTAAAAGCAGATCTAGAACGAGCCATCTTACATGTGGCAGGAAAGGCATTTTTGAGAATCTTGGATACATAGGTGTGGTGAATGTATAGTGCTAATAATTCACCAGTGCATTTGTATCATGTTCTGCTATTGTGTTATGTTGTTAACCCTGTGGGCTCCACCTGTGGGCCTTCACCCACAGGGGGATATGTTGGGGCATGTACGGGCTCTGCCCATGGCTCCTCCCCTTAAGAGGAAGTATAAAGAGCAGCTGACCTGCAGGTAGTTCCCAGTATTGTACCAGTCACAGGCAGGCACTGCTCTAAGCTGATTAAAACCACGGTTTACTTCTCCTCGTGTCTTTGAGTGAATTGATGGTCGCATCAATAGGGCACTATTGTCTACATTTTGCAATGTTGATTTACAACAACTGTATGAATCCGTGGAAATGGACAGCATTTTAGAATGTACATTTTTTTGAAATCACTAAATACTCCATGGGCCCGAATTTTCCGTCCATCGGGCACATGCATTCTGGCCGGCCTGGGAGCAGGTGTAAAAATATGCTTCCTGCTGTAGCCGGCCCTGGAATATGAATTCCCTCTGGCTTGCCAATTAATGGGCAGTCAGCATTAAATATGCACTGGTGAAGGCTCAGCCCTGCAGGGCAGGGCAGGAAGAAGGCGGATGCTGAGATGGGGAAAGGAAAAGCACTCCCTCAGGGGCAGCCACTATGTAGCTGTCTGAGGGAGCTTCAAACCTGTAAACGTTAATGCAGAAGCTCGAGGCAGCACATTCAAACACATACCTCAGTCTCTGGACACCTTTTAAAATTTTACTTCAGTCCTGACATTCATCCCGTTCTGGATTGAGGCAGAGGTTAGAACGTAAAGGCTGCCCACCTGCCAACTGTAAAAGCAGGCAGACCACGTAAAATTGCATTCAATTGGCCCCTTTAATGGGCTAAATTTCAAGCTTGATTATCGGTGCGCGCACGATTCCGACTCTCCCACATGCCCGACGTTCTTTCATGCAATTCCATGCACTTGTGAGTGGGGCATGCCAGAATGGATGGGGTTGCCAGAGCAACGTAAAATTCTGGCCATGGGTCTGTGTACAGATGGTAACCTAGTGTACTTTTACAAAAACAGCTGAAAGTTGGGGTTTTCAGGGAAAATATAAGCATTTTAATCAGTGTTTGGTTCATCACCTGAGTAGACTTGATTTTTAAAGGAGAAAATTACTTCATTGGTTACATTGGTGTAAGTCATTCGTTCCTGAGTCGGGTTTTTTTAAGATTCCCTTGCACCCAAAAAAACCTCCCTTGGGCTATCAAATAAAACACTTTTTTGCAGTAATTGATTTAAAATGTGATTCTTGACTTCTGTAAGTAGCTTTGAATTAATGTTGCAAGTTTACCATTTGAAGCTGAAAAATTTCAAGAGGAATGATAACAGGGATATAATTTGGTGATTATTTCTTCATTAATATGACAAGTGAAGGTAGAAATGTTAATATTCAAGATTGGATGAATAGAAAGGATTAAAGGCCGATGGAAACAGGATGAGCAAATGTGTTTGCAACTGTCTGCTCTCATGGAGGGCATAGACTGGCCCGACTATGATCAGTTTTATTACAGCTAAAAGCAAATTAATCGCCTCCCACTACAGAATTGTTAGAGCTACACCATCAGAATTCGATAATAATCTGATGTACCAGTTCAGCTTTCTCTAATATTTCAGACAAAAATCAAATGGAAAATAGAACAAAATATGAAGCTGGTGTTACATTCCCCATCCTCAATATTACAGTAGTCAGTTACTTCATAATATATTTTTAATGTTGCTAAGTGTCCTGCTGTCTTCGGGGCAATTTTTAGATCCTCTTTGAAGGACAGCAAATGGACACAATTGGCAACACCCCTGAATAATAGTTAATTCAATCTGGGGTATGGTCAGCTCTGTATGCAGACCCAGTGTTTAGCAAGGTGTTTAAAAATCACGGGCAGGATTCTCCGTCCCGCCACACCCATTTTCTGATGCGGCGCGGCCCCGTCGACAGTGCGATTCTCCGTCCCCATAGCCGACCAATGGGGTTTCCTGTTGTGGGCACCCGCACGCTGTGGGGAAATCCATGGGCATGGGTGCGCTGCCGGCGAAACGGAGGATCCCGCTGACGGAGAATCCAGTCCTACAAAGTTAATTTGTGCTTAAAATTCCATGATCTTTTGCACTAGTTTTGCTGAATTTGCGCAGGAGGGAACAGTGCAATCAAGCAACAGTCCATCCAGGTGTAAATCTGGCCTCACCCATATTCACAAACACTCTCTTTACAGCAGGGGTCCACAGGCAACCATGTTGATCCCTTCCAATTCCTTTCCTTCCCTAGCCTCAGATTGCTGAAGCCAATAATAGTGCTCCAGTTGCCTGACATTAGCTCACTCTACAAGATTATGTAGAGAGTAAGTATATCTGAAGCACGTTGCCAAACTGTGTAGTGTGTTTAAATTCATCAGAAAATGTTCAATTTTAGCATTTGTACTTGTGTCAAGATTTCTGTACTTGCATCAAGATTTCTGTATCATGTAGCATATGCTTTCGTGAGGTAAACATTAATCACATTGTATTTATTTACTCCCCCCCCCCCCCCCCCACATCTACTGTTTAACTAATGTAAAATTCTTCTTGAGTGGCATATCATTGTGAGGTTTGATGGTGAATGTTGTAAGCTATTTGTAAGCTATTTTTGCATATTGTGGGGAGAGAGAGAGAGACAGCCAAAGTTCAATCTCGTCATCAAATGTGATCTCTACTTCTGCACTGTGTAACTTTGGTTTACATAAGAATAATAATGAGTAAGAACCCAGAGCAATTTGTCCTCTCCAGTTCTTGGAAATGTCATATTAATGCAGCTAGAGATGTTTTTCTGACATTGCAGCTCATGGCTGCAGTTATCATGGTTGCGTTCAACCAACCCAACACAAATTGTAGGTCAAACCGAGTCCGGATGGTTTTGTCAACTCATTGGATAAACTCCGTTACAACCAGGCGAGGAGGGGTTGAATGGCTCACAATGTTTCCCTCTCTGTGTTTGATCGCGACAGGGTATTTTTGTTTGGAAAAGGAAGTAGAGTTATCGAGGTTTACAGCACAGAGAAGGCCCTTCGACCCATCACATCTGTGCTGGTCAAAAACAACCACCTCTCTATTCTTTTAAAAAATATATTTTCATTGGCATTTTCAATTTTATATACAGTTGCACTTTGTGTTGGATATATACAGTACATGGGATTCCTTTTTTTGTTTATTACATAAATCTTGTTACCTTTTGTTTTGGTGCACTACCATCTCCACCCCCCCCCCCCCCCCCACCCCCCATTCCCCCTTGATATCCTCCCAATTTGTTCGAGGTCTACTCCCCCCTACTCTGCTGTACCCTTTCCCCCCTTCTTTCCTTTGTGCTTTCTGTTGTGTCTGCCTTGTGGGTGGAGGGGGGGGGGGGGGTCTTCCACCCCCTCTCCCTCCCTCTGTGGTGTTCCCCTTATTTCCACCAGGTTCCCTCCTCTCTTCCTCACCCCCCCCCCCCCCCCCCACCAGAGTTCTGTATTCCTGTCAGTCTTTTAATTTTAATTTTTTTCCTTTCTCGTTATTGTTGGCTTCGAGCAGGTCTTGCAACAGGCCGACAAATTGCCCCCACGCTTTGAGGAAGCTTTCCTACGACCCTTGGATGGTGCATTTGATCTTCTCCAAGTGGAGAAATTCCGCCAGGTCTGCTGTGGGTGGTGCTGCTGATCGCCAGCTGAGCAGGATTCTCCGGCGTGCGATTAGGGAAGCGAAAGCTAGGACGTTTGCCCCCTTCCCCATGTGTAGCTTTGGCTGTTCTGATACCCTGAAGATTGCCACTTTTATGCACGGCTCCACCCTCACCTCCACAACCTTGGACGTTGCCTCGGAGAAGGCTGTCCAGAACCCAACAAGTTGGGGACAAACCCAAAACATGTGGGTGTGGATGGCCGGGCCTCCGTGGCACCGTTCACATTTATCCTCCTCCTCCGGGAAGAACCTGCTCATTTAGGTTCTGGTTAGGTGTGCTCTGTGCACCACTTTGAACTTCATGAGGCTGAGCCTTGCGCAGTGGGTGGTGGAGTTAGCCCTGCTCAGTGCTTCGCTCCAGAGTCCCCAGTGCCTGGAGGGTCGTCCCCTTGCAGGAGGCCTCCTCCATCTGCACCCATTCCGAATTTGGCTTGTGTACCATTCCCTCATTCTTTCTGCCATGGCTGCCCACTGGTAATATTGCAGGTTTGGTAAGGCCAGGCCACCCCTAACTTTTCTCCTTTGCAGTGTTGGTTTGGGGACTCTTGGATTCTTGTCCCTCCACAGACACACACACAAACTCCATGATTAATCTGTCTAGGTTTTGGAAAAAGGCCTTGGGGATGAAGATGATCGGTATTGATCTGAACAGAAAGAGGAACCTCGGCAGTACATTCATTTTGATCGTCTGCACCCTCCCCACCAGGGAGCGTGGGAGTCCCACCTTTGCAGATCCTTTTTGACTTGCTCCACCAGGCTTGGCAGATTCCACCTATGGATCTGTGTCCAGTCTCTGGCTATCTGGATCCCCAGGTAGCGGAATTTGTTTTGGGCTGGTTTGAATGGGAGTCCCTCCAGCCCTGTCCCTCTCCCGCTTTGGTTCACCGGGAATGCCTCGCTCTTGCCCAGGTTAAGTTTCCAAACTCTTTCAGGATCTGCAAGTTTGCTCTCAGTCCTTCCTGTGGTTTTGAGATGATTAGGAGCTGGTCATCTGCATAGAGTGAGATTCTGTGCTCTCTGCCTCCCCTTAGGATGCCCTTCCAACCTTTTGCATCCCACAGGATGATCATAGAAGTTGCAGTGAAGAAGGAGGCCATTCGGCCCATCGAGTCTGCACCGGCTCTTGGAAAGAGCACCCTACCCAAGCCCACACCTCCACCCTATTACCATAACCCAGTAACCCCACCCAACACTAAGGATAGTTTTGGACACTAAGTGCAATTTAGCATGGCCAATTCACCCGAACCGTTCCGGTACCTCAAAGAGGTACTTCCATTCGACTCTATCAAAGGCCTTTTATCCGTCCAGCGAGACGATCACCTCCGGTGCTCTCTCCCCGGGGGGGTCATTATTACATACATCAGCCACCTGATGTTCGCAGTTAGT